>NW_024543838.1:0-330000 GCF_018167655.1 Microtus oregoni | reverse complement strand
GACCAGGCTGGCCTCAAACTTCCAGAGATCCACCTGCCTCTCTGCCAGATATGGAACCAGTCCTTTTGAATGCTTTCATCCTTCCTGGTCATTAAAAATTTGAAATGAAACTAATTTCTACACAACTGGAAAGACTGTCTCAAATAAAAGTTAAGTAAAATGTTCTGAAATAGGGCACCTTCCCTGCCCCCCCCCCACCAAGGACACACTTGGGTGCAGACCAAGAGATACAAACAAAATTTGAAATGAAACTAAATGTATATGAAATTAACAGAATGAGATACTAAAAACTTAGTTGGATTGTCACTGTGGTGCACATCTTTTATTCTATCATCCAAGAGACAGAGACAGGTGTACCTCTGTGAATTCCCAGGTTTTGGAGAGAGGCCCCCATCCCAAATTAAAAAAAAAAAAGAAGAGAGAAACATTATGAACTGTCTCCTTGTTTCTAGAAACTTGTTTTGATTTGCATTTCTCTGATGACTAAGCATGTTGAACATTTCCTTAAGTGTCTTTCAGCCATTTTAGATTCCTCGGTTGAGAGTTCTCTGTTTAAGTCTGTACTCCATTTTGTGAATTAGATTATTTGTTCTTGAGATGACCAATGTCTTGTGTTCTTTGTATGTTTTGGAGATCAGACAGACCTCTGTCTGATGTGGGGTTAGTGAAGATCTTTTTCCATTCTGTAAGGCCGTCATTTTGTCTTGTTGGCCGTGTTCTTTGCTTTACAGAAGCTTTTCAGTTTCAGGAGGTCTCTCTCACTTATTAATTGTTTCTCTCAGTGTCTGTGCTACTGGGGTTCTATTTAGGAAGCGGTCTCCTGTGCTGATGCGTTCAAATGCGTTTGATATTTTTATTTTTATATTCTTTTATTGTGGATGAAGTCAATTATTTGAACTCTCAAATATTTTTATTGTTATTATCTCTTTATTTGTTTGTTTATTTGTGGTTGTTCTACATAGGGTTTCGTTGTGTGCCCTTGTATGCATATGCCCTGGGACTCACTTTGTAGACAAAACTGGCCTCAGACTCACAGAGAGCCATCTGCCTCTGCCTCCTAATGCTGGGATTAAAGGCTAAACAACCTTTTTTATATATTTATTTTCCTAATAATTTATTTTGTCGGCATTGGTGTTTTGCCCGCATGTATGTCTATCTGAGGGTGTCAGATCTTGGAGTTACAGACAGCTGTTGACTGCCATGTGGGTGGTAGGAATTGAACCTGGGTCCTCTGGAAGAGCAGTCAGCACTCTTAACCACAGAGCCATCTCTCCAGCCCCCACCTTTTTTTTGAAAACAGGGTTTCTCTATGTCACTTTGCCTGTCCTGAATCTCAATCTGCAGAACAAGGTAGCTTTAAACTTACAGTGATCTGCCAGCCTTGGTCTCCCTGATCTTGAAGGTGTTTTATCATCTCTCTCTCTGTCTGGCTATCTATCTATCTATCTATCTATCTATCTATCCATTCATTTATTAGTTTATGTATTTGTTTATGTGTTTATTTATGTATTTATTTATTTTTGTTTTCTGAGACAGGATTTCTCTCTAGCTTTTGAGTCTGTCCTGGATCCAGACCTGGTCACAGCTGTACCTGAAAATAAAATAAACAAACAAACAAAAACAAAAACAAAGCAAAGCAAAAGCCAGGCAGGACTCTCTGGTTGACCTTCCCTTTCCCCCTCCCCCATGGGCTCCTCAGAGGCAGTGAGGCCTCCGGCAGGGAATCCACAGAGCCTCTGCCCAAGGCTCTCCAGGGAACCCACTCTCTCCCTTTCCCCCAGCCCCAGGGCTGCCAGCCACATCTATCTCAGGCAGAGGTGGCGGGCACTCTGGCTATCCAGGATGTGACAGACACAGACACAGAGAAGCAGGGAGGAAAGTTGCCCACTCTCTCACTAGACGCAGGCATGCAGGAGGAACAATGAAAGAATGAGAACTGGAGAGATGGAATTTCTGGAATGTCCAGAAACCACATGGTGGGGATCTAGTGACCTCTTTTGGTGACAGGGAGTACAGCACAGATTTGGGTTCTTGTGCTCCTGAGATGTAACCCCCACAAGGCAGCAGCTCATAAGTGATTGTAAATCCAGTTTCACACGACTGCACATAAAATAAAGTTAAATAAATCATAAAAAAATTCTTTAAAAATTTGAAATTAAAATAAGTTCTACACAACCAGAAAGACTGTCTCAAATAAAAGTAAAATAAAATGTTCTAAAATAGGACAACTTCCCTGCCCCCCACCCCCACAGGGACACACTTGGTGCAGACCAAGAGATACAAACAAAATTTGAAATTAAACTAAATCTACAAGAAACTGACCCTGGTTATTGTAGTGCACATATTTTATTCTATCATCAAAGAGACAGAGGCAGGTGGACCTCTGTGAATTTCCAGGCTTTATAGAGAGGCCCCCAACCCTAGAAACTGGACCATGGGAGTTTAGGACCTATAAGACAGTGCACGAGTCTTGTGATCTCACTTGGTAGATGAGTCTGGATTTTAACTCACAGATGTCCTTCTGCCTGTGTCTCCCACGTGCTGGGATAAAGGGTTCCCTAATTCTTGAATGGCATACTGAAAGTAGTTATTTCTACTTAGTTTGCATTTGATTTTTTAAAAAAAATCCATGCCTATTTATTTATTTATTTTTGGTTTTTCACGACAGGGTTTCTCTGTAGCTTTGTAGATAGTGTTGGCTGGCTGGCTGGCTGGCTGGCTGGCTGGCCAGCTGGCTGGCTTTCAGTTCCCTGACAGAAATAAGCACATTATGGAGGAACCACAAAGTTGTTACACTATGTGGGTGTGATGAGGAGAGATTGTGAGTGTCCTGTCAGAACAAAGTTAGTCCCATAGTTGATGAAATTCATTATCCCAAAAATTCAGCAGAATATATCCCAAGTTTGCAAATGTGTGATCAGCTTGTGACAGGTTGGGCTGGAGATGCTGAGAACTGGGGAGCCCTCAATGCAAGACCAGATACTCGTTCCCATGAAGAGAGAGGGAGGGAGGGAGGGAGGGAGGGAGGGAGGGATCATTCATTCATTCATTCCTATACTCAAGTTTAAGAAAAGATGAGTGGCTATGGAGAGACCACTCACAGATATGAAAAGTCATTTCCTAAAAATCAAATTTCTCAGTCACTATGCAACTGCTATGGTGCTTCTCCTAGATAGAACAAAACACACACACACACACACACACACACACACACACACAAAGGTGAACCTGGGAAAAGCTTTCTAAGCCTTTAAGGATGCACCGTGACTTCAGAGACCTCAGGGAGTATAGGGATGGGTGCTTGATGCTTCAGACTCATGTCATTGAAGGACATAACATAGTCTGGATTCACAGAGATTCACAACACAGAGCCATTGTCACTTACCCAGAGCTAACAAGAAATTACAGTCTCAGCCGGGCTGTGGTGTGTGCATGCCTTTAATCACAGCACACACACAGATCTCTGTGAATTCAAAGATGGCCTGATTTACAGAGTGAGTTTTAGGACAGCCCAAGATACACAAAGAAACCCTTTCTTGAAAAACAAAACAAAACAGCAAAAGAAAGAAAGAAAGAAATGGAAAAAGAAAAAAAAAGGCAGTCTCTTCCCACTCTCTCATCCATTGGCTCTTAAAGAGCTCTCAAGCTGAAGTGGAGACCAGGGTGTCATTCATAACTGGGAAGCTAGAAACCTTAGGGGACCACAGGAGTCAGACTGACTGCAGCACTTGATGCCTCAACCCTGCTAATGGCTGTGATATAAGGCATGGTAAAATATGGGCTTTGGGCCTTTCGGCCACGGTAGCCATCTTTCAGTAACTTGCCAAAATGACAAACACAAAGGGAAAGAGGAGGGGCACTCGCTATATGTTCTCTAGGCCCTTTAGGAAACATGGAGTTGTTCCTTTGGCCACGAATCTACAAGAAGGGCGATATTATAGACATCAAGGGAATGGGCACTGTTCAAAAAGGAATGCCCCATAAATGTTACCACGGCAAAACCGGAAGAGTCTACAATGTCACCCAGCATGCTGTGGGCATCATTGTAAACAAGCCAGTTAAGGGCAAGATTCTTGCCAAGAGAATTAATGTGCGGATTGAACACATCAAGCACTCGAAGAGCAGAGACAGCTTTCTGAAGCGGGTGAAGGAGAACAAGCAGAAGGAAAAGGAAGACAAAGAGAAGGGCACCTGGGTTCAGCTCAAGCGAACCCAGAGAAGCACACTTCGCGAGGACTAACGGGAAGGAGCCTGAGCTGCTGGAGCCCATTCCCTACGAATTCATGGCCTGATGTACAAAAAGAAATAACACAATTGGACTATTAAAAAAAAATACGGGGGGCTGGAGAGATGGCTCAGTGGTTAAGAGCATTGCCTGCTCTTCCAAAGGTCCTGAGTTCAATTCCCGGCAACCACATGGTGGCTCACAACCATCTTTAAAGAGGTCTGGTGCCCTCTTCTGGCCTGCAGACATACACACAGACAGAATATTGTATACTTAATAAATAAATAAATAAATATTTAAAAAAAAATACGGGCTTTGGCAGAGCGCTACTCCCCTTTCTCTATTATTATTGCTACACAACGAAAAGGACCGGGGGGGGGGGGGGGGGTGATGTGCAGTGCTGGTATTGAAATCTCCCTGACTCCTTCCGCACTCCTTGTCAATTCCCGACTTTGTCAAATCAACTATCGTGAATCTTTGATGTGGGTTGGCCCTTTAGGAACTCAGAGAAACAAGACAGACCTATTTCATTCCAGAAACCTCCCAGTTCCTGAGCCCTAGCCCTGGAAGTCTCAAAGCCATCACATCCAGAAATCTCTCTAGTCCCTGCTAGTGGTGAACTCACTTCGTCTTCCCCAGGACCACTAATTATTTCTCCGTGTTTTCCTCTGAGATCTGAGGTCAGCTTTCTTCTTCCTCCCTCTGGCCTCTCCATGATCTCCATTCTCTAGACAACATGTCTAGAACTGAGTCTTATAGGCACCGAGAGAGTGTATCTTGAGGGCACTTGGCATTTCTAGGACACGAGTGACATCACAAAATTCCGAGAGCTCTCCGGGATACCGTAGAATTTCCAGAGAAGGGACTGCTGATGTCGTGAGGCATGGCCTTTACCTCCTTGCTAATATTTCTCCCCGAACTGACCAACCGACCGACTGACCGGAACCTGAGGTTTCCTTTCCAGGAGTCTCTCCTGCGACACAGAGGGAGCCATTCAGAATTTCCTCCTTCCAAAACCAGAAATTTCTCTCTGCTTCATTAAAATCTTTTCACTACTTCCTTCACCCATGGGGAGTTAGTTAGTTGAACACTCACTTTTTTCATGAATGTCCCTTCCTCCCTCTCCGGAACATCTCATATTACTGATTCATACTCAGTAAATCAGTAATATGAGAAATTAGGCCAGGAGGACACGGAAGATGAGGGTGAGTCCTCTGAAGTGAACAAGCACTTAGGGAAGGCTAAACTTAAGGGAATTTGACTCTGAGTGGCAAGACATGAATAGCTGCTGCCAAGGCACAGATGCAGGCATCGGGCTGAGGCACCAACTGGGCCCTTGGCATCCTCCTGCATCATCAGAGCTGTGTGAGAAACTCAGACCAAAGGAGGGCCGTGTTCAAAGGGAGAGGGCATTTTCTATGGATGGCTGCCAGCTATCTCTTGGCTTCTGTAAGTACAGGAACTCAACAAAGACAGAGACATGCCAGACAGGAGGTTTTGGTAAAAATCTGAACTGAACTGAATAGAAACTGGCTATTACGTATTAGTGTTTTCAGAGTTATGTCTGAGGAACAAAATAGTTAAATAAAATAAAACCAAATCCTTAAAAAACATCCAGGTGTCCTCTGAGGGGGCATGGAAAACAAAACAAAACAAAAAGATAAGAGGGATTTTAGTTGTTCCAAAAACCCTCAGAGCCGGGCGGTGGTGGCGCATGCCTTTAATCCCAACACTTGGGAGGCAGAGGCAGGTGGATCTCTGTGAGTTCGAGGCCAGCCTGGTCTAGAAGAGCTAGTGCCAGGACAGGCTCCAAAGCTACAGAGAAACCCTGTCTCAAAAAATCAAAAAAAAAAAAAAAAAAAAAACCCTCAGGAACAAAACTTCCCCTGGAGAATAGCAAGAGTTCATTGGGAAACTGTCTGTCTCCTGTTGCATCGTTTCAAGTTTTTCTAACTTGAGACTGGATGGTGTCAGCTGTAAGATTTTCATCTTTTACGCTCACAGTGAGATTCTAGCCTTTTTTCTTTTTTTATTGAGAGATGGACACATGTTCCCTCCCTCTAGTTCTATTGGCTGTACAGCTTTGACCAAGAAAGAGGGTTGGATTTCATCAAAGAATTTCTCTCCATTTTATATTTCACCCACTTTTGATTGCTATTAAGTGCAATCTAGCTGGTTTGTGGTGTTTCAGGAACACTTTCCTTATTCTTCTGGGTTTTGTGTGTGTGTGTGTGTGTGTGTGTGTGTGTGTGTGTGTGTGTTTGGTTGGTTTTGTGAGACAGGGTTTATCTAGAGAACAGTCCTGGAATGTCCTTGGTAGGTGAGGCTGGCCTTGAACTCCCCCTGCCTCTCTGTCATTTCTTCCTACTTGGTGTGTGTTTGGTTGCTGTTTTGAGTTTTCAGATCTCCTGAAAAAAAGATCAAGATCATTTCTTTCCTAAACTCTGTGTCCTTGGGACACAAGCATTAAAGGGTGTGGCTACAGCTCCACTGGACCTCTTTGATATGGATATCTGCAGCCTTTCCTGTTGGAGTTGGGAAACTGAAAGTTGTTGACTTGAATTCACTCATTGCAAAAAAAAAAAAAACAAACAAAAAAAAAACAAGAAACAAAAAAAACGACCCTTATTTATTTTATTATTTCACATTTTAACTTGATTTTTTTTTCTTTTTTTGAGACAGGAATTGGCTTTTTATTTATGCTCCAGACAATCTATCTCACTACATGGCCCAGGACTTCTTTCTGAACGCTTCCATGATAGTAGTCAGCTGCCCAAAATATACTGCTGCTGCTGCAATTTTAGAAAAAAATTAAATAAAAATAAATAACCTGAGATAAACAAAGAAAAAAAGGAAAGCACCTATTTTTCCTTCCTTCCTTCCTTCCTTCCTTCCTGTTTTCTTCTTTTATTATTTTTTATTTTTGGTTTCTCTGTATAATACCTTTAACTCACTATATAAACCAGGCTGTCATCTTGGTGACATTATGGTTTTGTTTTTTCTTATTTCTGGTCTGAAAATTGACAAATTGACATTTCTTCTTCCTCTCTCTTTCTCATTTAATTCATGTTTTATTTTATGTATTTATTCATTTATTTATTTATTTTTGTTTGTGTTTTGGTTTTGATTTTCAAGGCATGGTTTCTCTGTTGTCTTAGAACTAGCTCTTGTCGACCAGGCTGTCCTCAAACTCCCAGAGATCCAACTGCCTCTCTGCCAGATATGGAACCAGTCATCTTGGTTAGTTCAAAAGCCACCCCATAAACACATGTGCGCGTGTTTATGACATGAACACGTGAGACATGAACACGTGAGAAACAGGAAGGAACGAGGAGTGGTGTCCACTCTCTCACTAAATGCAGGCCTGCCTGCAGTGATTGAAAGAATCAGAAATGGAGAGATGGAATTTCTGGACTTTCCAGAAACCACATGGTGGAAATCTAGTGCTCTCTTCTGTTGACAGGGCCTAGATGTGCATATTTGCTGTTTTCTGGTTGAAGCTGGGAAACAGTACCTTCTTGCTGAAGTTGGATAATTGTTGAATTCAGCCATTTTCAGGTTTCATAGAAAACAAAACAAAACAAAAAAAAAGCCCCTTCTTTGTTTTATTTCACATTTTAATTTGTTTTTTTGTTTTGTTTTGTTTTTTGAGACAGGACCTGTCTTTTTATTTGTGTTTCAGACAAACTATTTTACTACATGGCCCAGGACTTCTTCTTTCTGAACACTTATGCTGCAAATACAATCTTTTTTTTAAAATTAATTATTTATTATGTATACAGCACTCCTTCCATGCATGACTGCAGGCCAGACGACCCCATTACAGATGGTTGTGAGCCACCATATTGTTTCTAGGAATTGAACTCAGGACCTTTGGAAGAACAGTCAGTGCTCTTAACCTCTGAGCCATCTCTACAGCCCCTGAAAATATAATCTTAAAAGAAAAAGTAAAATTAAAATGAATGGCCTGGAATTAACAAAGACAAAAAAGGGGGAAAAAACCCTGCATTTTCTTGCTTGCTTGCTTTTTTTTTTTTTCTCTTCTTTTAGTATTTTTTGAGGCACGATTTCTCTGTGTAACAGCCCTAGCTGTCCTGGAACTCAGTTTATAGACCAGGCTGTCTTGTTGGTAACGTTCTCTTTTTATTCTTATTTTTATTCTTATTTCCTATCTGTAAATCCACATTTCTCTCTCTCTCTCTCTCTCTCTCTCTCTCTCTCTCTCTCGCTTTCTCTCTCTCTCTCAATTTATTTATTTCTTGTTTGGTTTTGTGTTTTGCGTTATGAGACAGGGTTTCTCTGCTGATTTGGAGACTGTTCTTGGAACTAGCTCCTTTCTTGTAGACCACGCTGGCCTAAAACTCCCAGAGATCCTGCCTCTGCCAGATATGGAGCCAGTGCTCTTGAATGCCTTCATCTGGTGAGGTCAAAATATACCCTCCCCACACACACACCAAACACAAACACAGGCACAGGCACACCCAGAGACTCATAAATAAACTTTTAAATTAAGAGCCTGGAGAGCTAGTTTCTTGGCTCTTCCTGAGAAATTGGGTTCAATTCCCAGCACCTGCATGGTTAAATAAATCATAAAAAAAAATTCTTTAATAAATTGAAATTAAACTACACAACTGGAAACACTGTCTCAACTAAAAGTAAAATAAAATGTAAAAGAGTGCAGTGCTAAGTGCAGTTATGAAAATGTTTGGAAATATGACACCTTCCCTGTCTCCCCCACATACACAGGCACACCGAGAGAGAGGTTTAAATAAATGTGGTGGTGGCACATGCCTTTATTCCCAGCACACAGGGGGCAGAGGCAGGTGAATTTCTTGGGAGTTGGAAGCCAGCCTGGTCTACAAGAGCTAGTTCCAGATCAGCTAGGACTGTTACCCAGGGAAACCCTGTTTCGAAAAACAAGACAAAAAAATTAAAATTGAAGTAAATGTACAAGCCAAAGCTACAGGCCCTGGCCTCCACTCCTGTCCCTGAGGGCACCTGGTAAAAGTGAGAAGGCAGATTTCAGAGACTAGTAAAGTTCAAGGTCACCAGCCCTTCCTAACAGCTAGAACTCCTTGCTGAACCATTAAAGGGTGAGTCTAAGGCGGGCAGTGGTGGCGCACGCCTTTAATCCCAGCACTCTGGAGGCAGAGGCAGGCAAATCTCTGGGAGTTCCAGGACAGGCACCAAAGCTACAGAGAAAACTTGTCTTGAAAAGCCAATAAATAAATAAATAAATAAATAAATAAATAATATAAAGGGTGAGGCTACAACTTGATTGGTCTGCTTAGATATGTATTTTTTTTATTTTTTTTGTTTTTTTTTAGATATGCATATTTTTGTTATAGTCGTTTTTTTTTTAAATTTATTTATTATATTATGTGTATAGCATTCCTTCCACGTGTGCCTGCAAGCCAGAAGGGGGCACCAGGTCTCATTATAGATGGTTGTAAGCCACCATGTGGTTGCTGGGAATTGAACTCAGGACCTGTGGAAAAGCAGTCAGTGCTCTTAACCTCTGAGCCATCTCTCCAGCCCTGTTATAGTCGTTTTTGTTTTACTGGGCAGGAAAAGATATCCAAGTGGGAATTTTTCCACAGCTGCTTTAATTTTCTCAGACTCTGTATTTAGGATGAGAAGTGGGGTGTGGGGTAGGTTGTACAAACACAACTACTGAAGAAAAGAAACCCCAAGAAAGCAAGCGAGTGGTTGCCATGGTGAAATGTCTTTGAAAGGCATTTAGGTGACTGGGAACTGCCCTTGCTGCCTCCCTCCTTTCCTCCCTCTCACCAATCCATAATTGTGGCAGCCCCTTGGCCCACATAGTCCTTTCACTGATCGGTCAGACACACTCTTTGTTTTATTTTTTAATTTTTGAATTGTGGGTGAAGTCAATTAATTGAGCTCTTAGATTATTATCATCATCATCATTATTATTATTTGTTTATTTGTGGTTTTTCTACATAGGGATTCCCTTTGTATGCTTGTTTGCCCTGGAACTCACTTTGTAGACAAGGCTGGCCTCAGACTCACAGAGATCTAGCTGCCCCTGCCTCTACCTCTGCCTCCTAGTGCCGGAATAAAAGGCCTGTACTAAACACACTTTTAGTTTCTCTGTGTCTGTCGTCGCTTTGCCTGCAGAACAAGGTAGCCTCAAACTCACAGCGATCTGCCTGCCTCTGCCTCTCCTGATCTCTGAGGGCTGAGAACTGAGAATAAAGAAATGTGCTGCCACCATTACCCAGCTAGGCAGCTGCCCAAAATATACTGCTGCTGCGGCAGCAATAAAAAAAAAAAAAAAAAAAAACCTGAGATAAACAAAGAAAAAAAGGAAAACACCAGTTTTTCTTCCTTCTTTCCTTTTTTCCTTCTTTTCTTCCTTCCTTGTTTTTTTTCTGTTTTCTTCTTTTATTATTTTTTTGGTACAGGGTTTCTCTGTATAATACCTTTAACTCACTATATAAAACAGGCTGTCATCTTGGTGACATTATGGTTTTGTGTTTTTTCTTATTTCCTGTTTAATCATTTCTCTCTCTCTCTCTCTCTCTCTCTCTCTCTCTCTCTCTCTCTCACACACACACACACACACACACACATACAGAGATTTAATTTATGTTTTTTATTTTTGTTTGTGTTTTTGTTTTGATTTTCAAGGCAGGGTTTTCTCTGTTGCTTTGGAGCCTGTCTTTGGAACTAGCTCTCGTCGACCAGGCTGGCCTCAAACTCCCAGAGATCCACCTGCCTCTCTGCCAGATATGGAACCAGTCCTTTTGAATGCTTTCATCCTTCCTGGTCATTAAAAATTTGAAATGAAACTAAGTTCTACACAACTGGAAAGACTGTCTCAAATAAAAGTTAAGTAAAATGTTCTGAAATAGGGCACCTTCCCTGCCCCCCCCCACCAAGGACACACTTGTGTGCAGACCAAGAGATACAAACAAAATTTGAAATGAAACTAAATGTACATGAAATTAACAGAATGAGATACTAAAAACTTAGTTGGATT
This sequence comes from Microtus oregoni, assembly GCF_018167655.1. NCBI lineage: Eukaryota > Metazoa > Chordata > Mammalia > Rodentia > Cricetidae > Microtus > Microtus oregoni. The sequence goes on along the minus strand of NW_024543838.1, from coordinate 318,769 downwards.
GTCACTGTGGTGCACATCATTTATTCTATCATCCAAGAGACAGAGACAGGTGTACCTCTGTGAATTCCCAGGTTTTGGAGAGAGGCCCCATCCCAAATTTATTTTTTTTTTTTTTTTTTTTATTTTTTTTTTTTTTTTGGTTTTTCGAGACAGGGTTTCTCTGTGGTTTTGGAGCCTGTCCTGGAACTAGCTCTTGTAGACCAGGCTGGTCTCGCACTCACAGAGATCCGCCTGCCTCTGCCTCCCGAGTGCTGGGATTAAAGGCGTGCGCCACCACTGCCCAGCCCCATCCCAAATTTAAAAAAAAAGAAGGAAGAAAAGAAGAAAGAAACATTATGAACTGTCTCCTTGTTTCTAGAAACTTGTTTTGATTTGCATTTCTCTGATGACTAAGCATGTTGAACATTTCCTTAAGTGTCTTTCAGCCATTTTAGATTCCTCGGTTGAGAGTTCTCTGTTTAAGTCTGTACTCCATTTTGTGAATTAGATTATTTGTTCTTGAGATGACCAATGTCTTGTGTTCTTTGTATGTTTTGGAGATCAGACAGACCTCTGTCTGATGTGGGGTTAGTGAAGATCTTTTTCCATTCTGTAAGGCCGTCATTTTGTCTTGTTGGCCGTGTTCTTTGCTTTACAGAAGCTTTTCAGTTTCAGGAGGTCTCTCTCACTTATTAATTGTTTCTCTCAGTGTCTGTGCTACTGGGGTTCTATTTAGGAAGCGGTCTCCTGTGCTGATGCGTTCAAATGCGTTTGATATTTTTATTTTTATATTCTTTTATTGTGGATGAAGTCAATTATTTGAACTCTCAAATATTTTTATTGTTATTATCTCTTTATTTGTTTGTTTATTTGTGGTTGTTCAACATAGGGTTTCGTTGTGTGCCCTTGTATGCGTATGCCCTGGGACTCACTTTGTAGACAAAACTGGCCTCAGACTCACAGAGAGCCATCTGCCTCTGCCTCCTAATGCTGGGATTAAAGGCTAAACAACCTTTTTTATATATTTATTTTCCTAATAATTTATTTTGTCGGCATTGGTGTTTTGCCTGCATGTATGTCTATCTGAGGGTGTCAGATCTTGGAGTTACAGACAGCTGTTGACTGCCATGTGGGTGGTAGTAATTGAACCTGGGTCCTCTGGAAGAGCAGTCAGCACTCTTAACTGCAGAGCCATCTCTCCAACCCCCACCTTTTTTTTGAAAACAGGGTTTCTCTATGTCACTTTGCCTGTCCTGAATCTCAATCTGCAGAACAAGGTAGCTTTAAACTTACAGTGATCTGCCAGCCTTGGTCTCCCTGATCTTGAAGGTGTTTTATCATCTCTCTCTCTGTCTGGCTATCTATCTATCTATCCATTCATTTATTAGTTTATGTATTTGTTTATGTGTTTATTTATGTATTTATTTATTTTTGTTTTCTGAGACAGGATTTCTCTCTAGCTTTTGAGTCTGTCCTGGATCCAGACCTGGTCACAGCTGTACCTGAAAATAAAATAAACAAACAAACAAAAACAAAAACAAAGCAAAGCAAAAGCCAGGCAGGACTCTCTGGTTGACCTTCCCTTTCCCCCTCCCCCATGGGCTCCTCAGAGGCAGTGAGGCCTCCGGCAGGGAATCCACAGAGCCTCTGCCCAAGGCTCTCCAGGGAACCCACTCTCTCCCTTTCCCCCAGCCCCAGGGCTGCCAGCCACATCTATCTCAGGCAGAGGTGGTGGGCACTCTGGCTATCCAGGATGTGACAGACACAGACACAGAGAAGCAGGGAGGAAAGTTGCCCACTCTCTCACTAGACGCAGGCATGCAGGAGGAACAATGAAAGAATGAGAACTGGAGAGATGGAATTTCTGGAATGTCCAGAAACCACATGGTGGGGATCTAGTGACCTCTTTTGGTGACAGGGAGTACAGCACAGATTTGGGTTCTTGTGCTCCTGAGATGTAACCCCCACAAGGCAGCAGCTCATAAGTGATTGTAAATCCAGTTTCACACGACTGCACATAAAATAAAGTTAAATAAATCATAAAAAAATTCTTTAAAAATTTGAAATTAAAATAAGTTCTACACAACCAGAAAGACTGTCTCAAATAAAAGTAAAATAAAATGTTCTAAAATAGGACAACTTCCCTGCCCCCCACCCCCACAGGGACACACTTGGTGCAGACCAAGAGATACAAACAAAATTTGAAATTAAACTAAATCTACAAGAAACTGACCCTGGTTATTGTGGTGCACATCTTTTATTCTATCATCAAAGAGACAGAGGCAGGTGGACCTCTGTGAATTTCCAGGCTTTATAGAGAGGCCCCCAACCCTAGAAACTGGACCATGGGAGTTTAGGACCTATAAGACAGTGCACGAGTCTTGTGATCTCACTTGGTAGATGAGTCTGGATTTTAACTCACAGATGTCCTTCTGCCTGTGTCTCCCACGTGCTGGGATAAAGGGTTCCCTAATTCTTGAATGGCATACTGAAAGTAGTTATTTCTACTTAGTTTGCGTTTGATTTTTTAAAAAAAAATCCATGCCTATTTATTTATTTATTTTTGGTTTTTCACGACAGGGTTTCTCTGTAGCTTTGTAGATAGTGTTGGCTGGCTGGCTGGCTGGCTGGCTGGCTGGCCAGCTGGCTGGCTTTCAGTTCCCTGACAGAAATAAGCACATTATGGAGGAACCACAAAGTTGTTACACTATGTGGGTGTGATGAGGAGAGATTGTGAGTGTCCTGTCAGAACAAAGTTAGTCCCATAGTTGATGAAATTCATTATCCCAAAAATTCAGCAGAATATATCCCAAGTTTGCAAATGTGTGATCAGCTTGTGACAGGTTGGGCTGGAGATGCTGAGAACTGGGGAGCCCTCAATGCAAGACCAGATACTCGTTCCCATGAAGAGAGAGGGAGGGAGGGAGGGAGGGAGGGAGGGATCATTCATTCATTCATTCCTATACTCAAGTTTAAGAAAAGATGAGTGGCTATGGAGAGACCACTCACAGATATGAAAAGTCATTTCCTAAAAATCAAATTTCTCAGTCACTATGCAACTGCTATGGTGCTTCTCCTAGATAGAACAAAACACACACACACACACACACACACACACACACACACACACACAAAGGTGAACCTGGGAAAAGCTTTCTAAGCCTTTAAGGATGCACCGTGACTTCAGAGACCTCAGGGAGTATAGGGATGGGTGCTTGATGCTTCAGACTCATGTCATTGAAGGACATAACATAGTCTGGATTCACAGAGATTCACAACACAGAGCCATTGTCACTTACCCAGAGCTAACAAGAAATTACAGTCTCAGCCGGGCTGTGGTGTGTGCATGCCTTTAATCACAGCACACACACAGATCTCTGTGAATTCAAAGATGGCCTGATTTACAGAGTGAGTTTTAGGACAGCCCAAGATACACAAAGAAACCCTTTCTTGAAAAACAAAACAAAACGGCAAAAGAAAGAAAGAAAGAAATGGAAAAAGAAAAAAAAAGGCAGTCTCTTCCCACTCTCTCATCCATTGGCTCTTAAAGAGCTCTCAAGCTGAAGTGGAGACCAGGGTGTCATTCATAACTGGGAAGCTAGAAACCTTAGGGGACCACAGGAGTCAGACTGACTGCAGCACTTGATGCCTCAACCCTGCTAATGGCTGTGATATAAGGCATGGTAAAATATGGGCTTTGGGCCTTTCGGCCGTGGTAGCCATCTTTCAGTAACTCGCCAAAATGACAAACACAAAGGGAAAGAGGAGGGGCACTCGCTATATGTTCTCTAGGCCCTTTAGGAAACATGGAGTTGTTCCTTTGGCCACGAATCTACAAGAAGGGCGATATTATAGACATCAAGGGAATGGGCACTGTTCAAAAAGGAATGCCCCATAAATGTTACCACGGCAAAACCGGAAGAGTCTACAATGTCACCCAGCATGCTGTGGGCATCATTGTAAACAAGCCAGTTAAGGGCAAGATTCTTGCCAAGAGAATTAATGTGCGGATTGAACACATCAAGCACTCGAAGAGCAGAGACAGCTTTCTGAAGCGGGTGAAGGAGAACAACCAGAAGGAAAAGGAAGACAAAGAGAAGGGCACCTGGGTTCAGCTCAAGCGAACCCAGAGAAGCACACTTCGTGAGGACTAACAGGAAGGAGCCTTAGCTGCTGGAGCCCATTCCCTACGAATTCATGGCCTGATGTACAAAAAGAAATAACACAATTGGACTATTAAAAAAAAAATACGGGGGGCTGGAGAGATGGCTCAGTGGTTAAGAGCATTGCCTGCTCTTCCAAAGGTCCTGAGTTCAATTCCCGGCAACCACATGGTGGCTCACAACCATCTGTAAAGAGGTCTGGTGCCCTCTTCTGGCCTGCAGACATACACACAGACAGAATATTGTATACTTAATAAATAAATAAATAAATATTTAAAAAAAAATACGGGCTTTGGCAGAGCGCTACTCCCCTTTCTCTATTATTATTGCTACACAAAGAAAAGGACCGGGGGGGGGGGGGGGGGCGTGTTGTGAAGTGCTGGTATTGAAATCTCACTGACTCCTTCCGCACTCCTTGTCAATTCCCGACTTTGTCAAATCAACTATCGTGAATCTTTGATGTGGGTTGGCCCTTTAGGAACTCAGAGAAACAAGACAGACCTATTTCATTCCAGAAACCTCCCAGTTCCTGAGCCCTAGCCCTGGAAGTCTCAAAGCCATCACATCCAGAAATCTCTCTAGTCCCTGCTAGTGGTGAACTCACTTCGTCTTCCCCAGGACCACTAATTATTTCTCCGTGTTTTCCTCTGAGATCTGAGGTCAGCTTTCTTCTTCCTCCCTCTGGCCTCTCCATGATCTCCATTCTCTAGACAACATGTCTAGAACTGAGTCTTATAGGCACCGAGAGAGTGTATCTTGAGGGCACTTGGCATTTCTAGGACACGAGTGACATCACAAAATTCCGAGAGCTCTCCGGGATACCGTAGAATTTCCAGAGAAGGGACTGCTGATGTCGTGAGGCACGGCCTTTACCTCCTTGCTAATATTTCTCCCCGAACTGACCAACCGACCGACTGACCGGAACCTGAGGTTTCCTTTCCAGGAGTCTCTCCTGCGACACAGAGGGAGCCATTCAGGATTTCCTCCTTCCAAAACCAGAAATTTCTCTCTGCTTCATTAAAATCTTTTCACTACTTCCTTCACCCATGGGGAGTTAGTTAGTTGAACACTCACTTTTTTCATGAATGTCCCTTCCTCCCTCTCCGGAACATCTCATATTACTGATTCATACTCAGTAAATCAGTAATATGAGAAATTAGGCCAGGAGGACACGGAAGATGAGGGTTGAGTCCTCTGAAGTGAACAAGCACTTAGGGAAGGCTAAACTTAAGGGAATTTGACTCTGAGTGGCAAGACATGAATAGCTGCTGCCAAGGCACAGATGCAGGCATCGGGCTGAGGCACCAACTGGGCCCTTGGCATCCTCCTGCATCATCAGAGCTGTGTGAGAAACTCAGACCAAAGGAGGGCCGTGTTCAAAGGGAGAGGGCATTTTCTATGGATGGCTGCCAGCTATCTCTTGGCTTCTGTAAGTACAGGAACTCAACAAAGACAGAGACATGCCAGACAGGAGGTTTTGGTAAAAATCTGAACTGAACTGAATAGAAACTGGCTATTACGTATTAGTGTTTTCAGAGTTATGTCTGAGGAACAAAATACTTAAATAAAATAAAACCAAATCCTTAAAAAACATCCAGGTGTCCTCTGAGGGGGCATGGAAAACAAAACAAAACAAAAAGATAAGAGGGATTTTAGTTGTTCCAAAAACCCTCAGAGCCGGGCGGTGGTGGCGCATGCCTTTAATCCCAACACTTGGGAGGCAGAGGCAGGTGGATCTCTGTGAGTTCGAGGCCAGCCTGGTCTAGAAGAGCTAGTGCCAGGACAGGCTCCAAAGCTACAGAGAAACCCTGTCTCGAAAAATCAAAAAAAAAAAAAAACCCTCAGGAACAAAACTTCCCCTGGAGAATAGCAAGAGTTCATTGGGAAACTGTCTGTCTCCTGTTGCATCGTTTCAAGTTTTTCTAACTTGAGACTGGATGGTGTCAGCTGTAAGATTTTCATCTTTTACGCTCACAGTGAGATTCTAGCCTTTTTTCTTTTTATATTGAGAGATGGACACATGTTCCCTCCCTCTAGTTCTATTGGCTGTACAGCTTTGACCAAGAAAGAGGGTTGGATTTCATCAAAGAATTTCTCTCCATTTTATATTTCACCCACTTTTGATTGCTATTAAGTGCAATCTAGCTGGTTTGTGGTGTTTCAGGAACACTTTCCTTATTCTTCTGGGTTTTGTGTGTGTGTGTGTGTGTTTGTGTGTGTGTGTGTGTGTTTGGTTGGTTTTGTGAGACAGGGTTTATCTAGGGAACAGTCCTGGAATGTCCTTGGTAGGTGAGGCTGGCCTTGAACTCCCCCTGCCTCTCTGTCATTTCTTCCTACTTGGTGTGTGTTTGGTTGCTGTTTTGAGTTTTCAGATCTCCTGAAAAAAAGATCAAGATCATTTCTTTCCTAAACTCTGTGTCCTTGGGACACAAGCATTAAAGGGTGTGGCTACAGCTCCACTGGACCTCTTTGATATGGATATCTGCAGCCTTTCCTGTTGGAGTTGGGAAACTGAAAGTTGTTGACTTGAATTCACTCATTGCAAAAAAAAAAAAAAACAAGAAACAAAAAAAAAAACCACCCTTATTTATTTTATTATTTCACATTTTAACTTGATTTTTTTTCTTTTTTTGAGACAGGAATTGGCTTTTTATTTATGCTCCAGACAATCTATCTCACTACATGGCCCAGGACTTCTTTCTGAACGCTTCCATGATAGTAGTCAGCTGCCCAAATATACTGCTGCTGCTGCAATTTTAGAAAAAAATTAAATAAAAATAAATAACCTGAGATAAACAAAGAAAAAAAGGAAAGCACCTATTTTTCCTTCCTTCCTTCCTTCCTTCCTTCCTTCCTTCCTGTTTTCTTCTTTTATTATTTTTTATTTTTGGTTTCTCTGTATAATACTTTTAACTCACTATATAAACCAGGCTGTCATCTTGGTGACATTATGGTTTTGTTTTTTCTTATTTCTGGTCTGAAAATTGACAAATTGACATTTCTTCTCCCTCTCTCTTTCTCATTTAATTCATGTTTTATTTTATGTATTTATTCATTTATTTATTTATTTTTGTTTGTGTTTTGGTTTTGATTTTCAAGGCATGGTTTCTCTGTTGTCTTAGAACTAGCTCTTGTCGACCAGGCTGTCCTCAAACTCCCAGAGATCCAACTGCCTCTCTGCCAGATATGGAACCAGTCATCTTGGTTAGTTCAAAAGCCACCCCATAAACACATGTGCGCGTGTTTATGACATGAACACGTGAGACATGAACACGTGAGAAACAGGAAGGAACGAGGAGTGGTGTCCACTCTCTCACTAAATGCAGGCCTGCCTGCAGTGATTGAAAGAATCAGAAATGGAGAGATGGAATTTCTGGACTTTCCAGAAACCACATGGTGGAAATCTAGTGCCCTCTTCTGTTGACAGGGCCTAGATGTGCATATTTGCTGTTTTCTGGTTGAAGCTGGGAAACAGTACCTTCTTGCTGAAGTTGGATAATTGTTGAATTCAGCCATTTTCAGGTTTCATAGAAAACAAAACAAAACAAAAAAAAAGCCCCTTCTTTGTTTTATTTCACATTTTAATTTGTTTTTTTTTTTTGTTGTTTTTTGAGACAGGACCTGTCTTTTTATTTGTGTTTCAGACAAACTATTTTACTACATGGCCCAGGACTTCTTCTTTCTGAACACTTATGCTGCAAATACAATCTTTTTTTTAAAATTAATTATTTATTATATATACAGCACTCCTTCCATGCATGACTGCAGGCCAGAAGACCCCATTACAGATGGTTGTGAGCCACCATATTGTTGCTAGGAATTGAACTCAGGACCTTTGGAAGAACAGTCAGTGCTCTTAACCTCTGAGCCATCTCTACAGCCCCTGAAAATATAATCTTAAAAGAAAAAGTAAAATTAAAATGAATGGCCTGGAATTAACAAAGACAAAAAAGGGGGAAAAAACCCTGCATTTTCTTGCTTGCTTGCTTTTTTTTTTTTCTCTTCTTTTAGTATTTTTTGAGGCACGATTTCTCTGTGTAACAGCCCTAGCTGTCCTGGAACTCAGTTTATAGACCAGGCTGTCTTGTTGGTAACGTTCTCTTTTTATTCTTATTTCCTATCTGTAAATCCACATTTCTTCTCTCTCTCTCTCTCTCTCTCTCTCTCTCTCTCTCTCTCTCTCTCTCGCTTTCTCTCTCTCTCTCTATTTATTTATTTCTTGTTTGGTTTTGTGTTTTGCTTTATGAGACAGGGTTTTTCTGCTGATTTGGAGACTGTTCTTGGAACTAGCTCCTTTCTTGTAGACCAGGCTGGCCTAAAATTCGCAGAGATCCTGCCTCTGCCAGATATGGAGCCAGTGCTCTTGAATGCCTTCATCTGGTGAGGTCAAAATATACCCCCCCACATACACACCAAACACAAACACAGGCACAGGCACACCCAGAGACACATAAATAAACTTTTAAATTAAGAGCCTGGAGAGTTAGTTTCTTGGCTCTTCCTGAGAAATTGGGTTCAATTCCCAGCACCTGCATGGTTAAATAAATCATAAAAAAAAATTCTTTAAGAAATTGAAATTAAACTACACAACTGGAAACACTGTCTCAACTAAAAGTAAAATAAAATGTAAAAGAGTGCAGTGCTAAGTGCAGTTATGAAAATGTTTGGAAATATGACACCTTCCCTGTCTCCCCCACATACACAGGCACACCGAGAGAGAGGTTTAAATAAATGTGGTGGTGGCACATGCCTTTATTCCCAGCACACAGGGGGCAGAGGCAGGTGAATTTCTTGGGAGTTGGAAGCCAACCTGGTCTACAAGAGCTAGTTCCAGATCAGCTAGGACTGTTACCCAGGGAAACCCTGTTTCGAAAAACAAGACAAAAAAATTAAAATTGAAGTAAATGTACAAGCCAAAGCTACAGGCCCTGGCCTCCACTCCTGTCCCTGAGGGCACCTGGTAAAAGTGAGAAGGCAGATTTCAGAGACTAGTAAAGTTCAAGGTCACCAGCCCTTCCTAACAGCTAGAACTCCTCGCTGAACCATTAAAGGGTGAGTCTAAGGCGGGCAGTGTTGGCGCACGCCTTTAATCCCAGTACTCTGGAGGCAGAGGCAGGCAAATCTCTGGGAGTTAGAGGACAGGCACCAAAGCTACAGAGAAAACTTGTCTTGAAAAGCCAATAAATAAATAAATAAATAAATAAATAAATAAATAAATAATATAAAGGGTGAGGCTACAACTTGATTGGTCTGCTTAGATATGTATTTTTTTTATTTTTTTTGTTTTTTTTAGATATGCATATTTTTGTTATAGTCTTTTTTTTTTAAATTTATTTATTATATTATGTGTATAGCATTCCTTCCACGTGTGCCTGCAAGCCAGAAGGGGGCACCAGGTCTCATTATAGATGGTTGTAAGCCACCATGTGGTTGCTGGGAATTGAACTCAGGACCTCTGGAAAAGCAGTCAGTGCTCTTAACCTCTGAGCCATCTCTCCAGCCCTGTTATAGTCGTTTTTGTTTTACTGGGCAGGAAAAGATATCCAAGTGGGAATTTTTCCACAGCTGCTTTAATTTTCTCAGACTCTGTATTTAGTATGAGAAGTGGGGTGTGGGGTAGGTTGTACAAACACAACTACTGAAGAAAAGAAACCCCAAGAAAGCAAGCGAGTGGTTGCCATGGTGAAATGTCTTTGAAAGGCATTTAGGTGACTGGGAACTGCCCTTGCTGCCTCCCTCCTTTCCTCCCTCTCACCAATCCATAATTGTGGCAGCCCCTTGGCCCACATAGTCCTTTCACTGATCGGTCAGACACACTCTTTGTTTTATTTTTTAATTTTTGAATTGTGGGTGAAGTCAATTAATTGAGCTCTTAGATTATTATCATCATCATCATTATTATTATTTGTTTATTTGTGGTTTTTCTACATAGGGATTCCCTTTGTATGCTTGTTTGCCCTGGAACTCACTTTGTAGACAAGGCTGGCCTCAGACTCACAGAGATCTAGCTGCCCCTGCCTCTACCTCTGCCTCCTAGTGCCGGAATAAAAGGCCTGTACTAAACACACTTTTAGTTTCTCTGTGTCTGTCGTCGCTTTGCCTGCAGAACAAGGTAGCCTCAAACTCACAGCGATCTGCCTGCCTCTGCCTCTCCTGATCTCTGAGGGCTGAGAACTGAGAATAAAGAAATGTGCTGCCACCATTACCCAGCTAGGCAGCTGCCCAAAATATACTGCTGCTGTGGCAGCAATAAAAAAAAAAAATAACCTGAGATAAACAAAGAAAAAAAGGAAAACACCAGTTTTTCTTCCTTCTTTCCTTTTTTCCTTCTTTTCTTCCTTCCTTGTTTTTTTTCTGTTTTTTTCTTTTATTATTTTTTTGGTACAGGGTTTCTCTGTATAATACCTTTAACTCACTATATAAACCAGGCTGTCATCTTGGTGACATTATGGTTTTGGTTTTTTTCTTATTTCCTGTTTAATCATTTCTCTCTCTCTCTCTCTCTCTCTCTCTCTCTCTCTCTTCTCTCTCTCTCACACACACACACACACACACACACACTCACACACACACACACACAGATTTAATTTATGTTTTTTATTTTTGTTTGTGTTTTTGTTTTGATTTTCAAGGCAGGGTTTTCTCTGTTGCTTTGGAGCCTGTCTTTGGAACTAGCTCTCGTCGACCAGGCTGGCCTCAAACTCCCAGAGATCCACCTGCCTCTCTGCCAGATATGGAACCAGTCCTTTTGAATGCTTTCATCCTTCCTGGTCATTAAAAATTTGAAATGAAACTAAGTTCTACACAACTGGAAAGACTGTCTCAAATAAAAGTTAAGTAAAATGTTCTGAAATAGGGCACCTTCCCTGCCCCCCCCCACCAAGGACACACTTGGGTGCAGACCAAGAGATACAAACAAAATTTGAAATGAAACTAAATGTACATGAAATTAACAGAATGAGATACTAAAAACTTAGTTGGATTGTCACTGTGGTGCACATCTTTTATTCTATCATCCAAGAGACAGAGACAGGTGTACCTCTGTGAATTCCCAGGTTTTGGAGAGAGGCCCCCATTCCAAATTAAAAAAAAAAAGAAGAAAGAAACATTATGAACTGTCTCCTTGTTTCTAGAAACTTGTTTTGATTTGCATTTCTCTGATGACTAAGCATGTTGAACATTTCCTTAAGTGTCTTTCAGCCATTTTAGATTCCTCGGTTGAGAGTTCTCTGTTTAAGTCTGTACTCCATTTTGTGAATTAGATTATTTGTTCTTGAGATGACCAATGTCTTGTGTTCTTTGTATGTTTTGGAGATCAGACAGACCTCTGTCTGATGTGGGGTTAGTGAAGATCTTTTTCCATTCTGTAAGGCCGTCATTTTGTCTTGTTGGCCGTGTTCTTTGCTTTACAGAAGCTTTTCAGTTTCAGGAGGTCTCTCTCACTTATTAATTGTTTCTCTCAGTGTCTGTGCTACTGGGGTTCTATTTAGGAAGCGGTCTCCTGTGCTGATGCGTTCAAATGCGTTTGATATTTTTATTTTTATATTCTTTTATTGTGGATGAAGTCAATTATTTGAACTCTCAAATATTTTTATTGTTATTATCTCTTTATTTGTTTGTTTATTTGTGGTTGTTCAACATAGGGTTTCGTTGTGTGCCCTTGTATGCGTATGCCCTGGGACTCACTTTGTAGACAAAACTGGCCTCAGACTCACAGAGAGCCATCTGCCTCTGCCTCCTAATGCTGGGATTAAAGGCTAAACAACCTTTTTTATATATTTATTTTCCTAATAATTTATTTTGTCGGCATTGGTGTTTTGCCTGCATGTATGTCTATCTGAGGGTGTCAGATCTTGGAGTTACAGACAGCTGTTGGCTGCCATGTGGGTGGTAGGAATTGAACCTGGGTCCTCTGGAAGAGCAGTCAGCACTCTTAACTGCAGAGCCATCTCTCCAGCCCCCACCTTTTTTTTGAAAACAGGGTTTCTCTATGTCACTTTGCCTGTCCTGAATCTCAATCTGCAGAACAAGGTAGCTTTAAACTTACAGTGATCTGCCAGCCTTGGTCTCCCTGATCTTGAAGGTGTTTTATCATCTCTCTCTCTGTCTGGCTATCTATCTATCTATCCATTCATTTATTAGTTTATGTATTTGTTTATGTGTTTATTTATGTATTTATTTATTTTTGTTTTCTGAGACAGGATTTCTCTCTAGCTTTTGAGTCTGTCCTGGATCCAGACCTGGTCACAGCTGTACCTGAAAATAAAATAAACAAACAAACAAAAACAAAAACAAAGCAAAGCAAAAGCCAGGCAGGACTCTCTGGTTGACCTTCCCTTTCCCCCTCCCCCATGGGCTCCTCAGAGGCAGTGAGGCCTCTGGCAGGGAATCCACAGAGCCTCTGCCCAAGGCTCTCCAGGGAACCCACTCTCTCCCTTTCCCCCAGCCCCAGGGCTGCCAGCCACATCTATCTCAGGCAGAGGTGGCGGGCACTCTGGCTATCCAGGATGTGACAGACACAGACACAGAGAAGCAGGGAGGAAAGTTGCCCACTCTCTCACTAGACGCAGGCATGCAGGAGGAACAATGAAAGAATGAGAACTGGAGAGATGGAATTTCTGGAATGTCCAGAAACCACATGGTGGGGATCTAGTGACCTCTTTTGGTGACAGGGAGTACAGCACAGATTTGGGTTCTTGTGCTCCTGAGATGTAACCCCCACAAGGCAGCAGCTCATAAGTGATTGTAAATCCAGTTTCACACGACTGCACATAAAATAAAGTTAAATAAATCATAAAAAAATTCTTTAAAAATTTGAAATTAAAATAAGTTCTACACAACCAGAAAGACTGTCTCAAATAAAAGTAAAATAAAATGTTCTAAAATAGGACAACTTCCCTGCCCCCCACGCCCACAGGGACACACTTGGTGCAGACCAAGAGATACAAACAAAATTTGAAATTAAACTAAATCTACAAGAAACTGACCCTGGTTATTGTGGTGCACATCTTTTATTCTATCATCAAAGAGACAGAGGCAGGTGGACCTCTGTGAATTTCCAGGCTTTATAGAGAGGCCCCCAACCCTAGAAACTGGACCATGGGAGTTTAGGACCTATAAGACAGTGCACGAGTCTTGTGATCTCACTTGGTAGATGAGTCTGGATTTTAACTCACAGATGTCCTTCTGCCTGTGTCTCCCACGTGCTGGGATAAAGGGTTCCCTAATTCTTGAATGGCATACTGAAAGTAGTTATTTCTACTTAGTTTGCGTTTGATTTTTTAAAAAAAATCCATGCCTATTTATTTATTTATTTTTGGTTTTTCACGACAGGGTTTCTCTGTAGCTTTGTAGATAGTGTTGGCTGGCTGGCTGGCTGGCTGGCTGGCTGGCTGGCTGGCTTTCAGTTCCCTGACAGAAATAAGCACATTATGGAGGAACCACAAAGTTGTTACACTATGTGGGTGTGATGAGGAGAGATTGTGAGTGTCCTGTCAGAACAAAGTTAGTCCCATAGTTGATGAAATTCATTATCCCAAAAATTCAGCAGAATATATCCCAAGTTTGCAAATGTGTAATCAGCTTGTGACAGGTTGGGCTGGAGATGCTGAGAACTGGGGAGCCCTCAATGCAAGACCAGATACTCGTTCCCATGAAGAGAGAGGGAGGGAGGGAGGGAGGGAGGGAGGGATCATTCATTCATTCATTCCTATACTCAAGTTTAAGAAAAGATGAGTGGCTATGGAGAGACCACTCACAGATATGAAAAATCATTTCCTAAAAATCAAATTTCTCAGTCACTATGCAACTGCTATGGTGCTTCTCCTAGATAGAACAAAACACACACACACACACACACACACACACACACACAAAGGTGAACCAGGGAAAAGCTTTCTAAGCCTTTAAGGATGCACCGTGACTTCAGAGACCTCAGGGAGTATAGGGATGGGTGCTTGATGCTTCAGACTCATGTCATTGAAGGACATAACATAGTCTGGATTCACAGAGATTCACAACACAGAGCCATTGTCACTTACCCAGAGCTAACAAGAAATTGCAGTCTCAGCCGGGCTGTGGTGTGTGCATGCCTTTAATCACAGCACACACACAGATCTCTGTGAATTCAAAGATGGCCTGATTTACAGAGTGAGTTTTAGGACAGCCCAAGATACACAAAGAAACCCTTTCTTGAAAAACAAAACAAAACAGCAAAAGAAAGAAAGAAAGAAATGGAAAAAGAAAAAAAAAAGGCAGTCTTTTCCCACTCTCTCATCCATTGGCTCTTAAAGAGCTCTCAAGCTGAACTGGAGACCAGGGTGTCATTCATAACTGGGAAGCTAGAAACCTTAGGGGACCACAGGAGTCAGACTGACTGCAGCACTTGATGCCTCAACCCTGCTAATGGCTGTGATATAAGGCATGGTAAAATATGGGCTTTGAGCCTTTCGGCCGTGGTAGCCATCTTTCAGTAACTCGCCAAAATGACAAACACAAAGGGAAAGAGGAGGGGCACTCGCTATATGTTCTCTAGGCCCTTTAGGAAACATGGAGTTGTTCCTTTGGCCACGAATCTACAAGAAGGGCGATATTATAGACATCAAGGGGGGGCTGGAGAGATGGCTCAGTGGTTAAGAGCATTGCCTGCTCTTCCAAAGGTCCTGAGTTCAATTCCCGGCAACCACATGGTGGCTCACAGCCATCTGTAAAGAGGTCTGGTCTCCTCTTCTGGCCTGCAGACATGCACACAGACACAATATTGTATACATAATAAATAAATAAATATTTAAAAAAAAAAAAATAAAAAAAATAAAAAAAAAAAAAATATAGACATCAAGGGAATGGGCACTGTTCAAAAAGGAATGCCCCATAATTGTTACCACGGCAAAACCGGAAGAGTCTACAATGTCACCCAGCATGCTGTGGGCATCATTGTAAACAAGCCAGTTAAGGGCAAGATTCTTGCCAAGAGAATTAATGTGCGGATTGAACACATCAAGCACTCGAAGAGCAGAGACAGCTTTCTGAAGCGGGTGAAGGAGAACGACCAGAAGGAAAAGGAAGACAAAGAGAAGGGCACCTGGGTTCAGCTCAAGCGAACCCAGAGAAGCACACTTCGCGAGGACTAACGGGAAGGAGCCTGAGCTGCTGGAGCCCATTCCCTACGAATTCATGGCCTGATGTACAAAAAGAAATAACACACCTGGACTATTAAAAAAAAAATACGGGGGGCTGGAGAGATGGCTCAGTGGTTAAGAGCATTGCCTGCTCTTCCAAAGGTCCTGAGTTCAATTCCCGGCAACCACATGGTGGCTCACAACCATCTGTAAAGAGGTCTGGTGCCCACTTCTGGCCTGCAGACATACACACAGACAGAATATTGTATACTTAATAAATAAATAAATAAATAAATATTTAAAAAAAAATACGGGCTTTGGCAGAGCGCTACTCCCCTTTCTCTATTATTATTGCTACACAACGAAAAGGACGGGGGGGGGGGGGGTGTGATGTGCAGTGCTGGTATTGAAATCTCACTGACTCCTTCCGCACTCCTTGTCAATTCCCGACTTTGTCAAATCAACTATCGTGAATCTTTGATGTGGGTTGGCCCTTTAGGAACTCAGAGAAACAAGACAGACCTATTTCATTCCAGAAACCTCCCAGTTCCTGAGCCCTAGCCCTGGAAGTCTCAAAGCCATCACATCCAGAAATCTCTCTAGTCCCTGCTAGTGGTGAACTCACTTCGTCTTCCCCAGGACCACTAATTATTTCTCCGTGTTTTCCTCTGAGATCTGAGGTCAGCTTTCTTCTTCCTCCCTCTGGCCTCTCCATGATCTCCATTCTCTAGACAACATGTCTAGAACTGAGTCTTATAGGCACCGAGAGAGTGTATCTTGAGGGCACTTGGCATTTCTAGGACACGAGTGACATCACAAAATTCCGAGAGCTCTCCGGGATACCGTAGAATTTCCAGAGAAGGGACTGCTGATGTCGTGAGGCACGGCCTTTACCTCCTTGCTAATATTTCTCCCCGAACTGACCAACCGACCGACTGACCGGAACCTGAGGTTTCCTTTCCAGGAGTCTCTCCTGCGACACAGAGGGAGCCATTCAGGATTTCCTCCTTCCAAAACCAGAAATTTCTCTCTGCTTCATTAAAATCTTTTCACTACTTCCTTCACCCATGGGGAGTTAGTTAGTTGAACACTCACTTTTTTCATGAATGTCCCTTCCTCCCTCTCCGGAACATCTCATATTACTGATTCATACTCAGTAAATCAGTAATATGAGAAATTAGGCCAGGAGGACACGGAAGATGAGGGTTGAGTCCTCTGAAGTGAACAAGCACTTAGGGAAGGCTAAACTTAAGGGAATTTGACTCTGAGTGGCAAGACATGAATAGCTGCTGCCAAGGCACAGATGCAGGCATCGGGCTGAGGCACCAACTGGGCCCTTGGCATCCTCCTGCATCATCAGAGCTGTGTGAGAAACTCAGACCAAAGGAGGGCCGTGTTCAAAGGGAGAGGGCATTTTCTATGGATGGCTGCCAGCTATCTCTTGGCTTCTGTAAGTACAGGAACTCAACAAAGACAGAGACATGCCAGACAGGAGGTTTTGGTAAAAATCTGAACTGAACTGAATAGAAACTGGCTATTACGTATTAGTGTTTTCAGAGTTATGTCTGAGGAACAAAATACTTAAATAAAATAAAACCAAATCCTTAAAAAATATCCAGGTGTCCTCTGAGGGGGCATGGAAAACAAAACAAAACAAAAAGATAAGAGGGATATTAGTTGTTCCAAAAACCCTCAGAGCTGGGCGGTGGTGGCGCATGCCTTTAATCCCAACACTTGGGAGGCAGAGGCAGGTGGATCTCTGTGAGTTCGAGGCCAGCCTGGTCTAGAAGAGCTAGTGCCAGGACAGGCTCCAAAGCTAAAGAGAAACCCTGTCTCGAAAAATCAAAAAAAAAAAAAAAAAAAAAAAAAAAACCCTCAGGAACAAAACTTCCCCTGGAGAATAGCAAGAGTTCATTGGGAAACTGTCTGTCTCCTGTTGCATCATTTCAAGTTTTTCTAACTTGAGACTGGATGGTGTCAGCTGTAAGATTTTCATCTTTTACGCTCACAGTGAGATTCTAGCCTTTTTTCTTTTTTTATTGAGAGATGGACACATGTTCCCTCCCTCTAGTTCTATTGGCTGTACAGCTTTGACCAAGAAAGAGGGTTGGATTTCATCAAAGAATTTCTCTCCATTTTATATTTTACCCACTTTTGATTGCTATTAAGTGCAATCTAGCTGGTTTGTGGTGTTTCAGGAACACTTTCCTTATTCTTCTGGGTTTTGTGTGTGTGTGTGTGTGTGTGTGTGTGTGTGTTTGGTTGGTTTTGTGAGACAGGGTTTATCTAGGGAACAGTCCTGGAATGTCCTTGGTAGGTGAGGCTGGCCTTGAACTCCCCCTGCCTCTCTGTCATTTCTTCCTACTTGGTGTGTGTTTGGTTGCTGTTTTGAGTTTTCAGATCTCCTGAAAAAAAGATCAAGATCATTTCTTTCCTAAACTCTGTGTCCTTGGGACACAAGCATTAAAGGGTGTGGCTACAGCTCCACTGGACCTCTTTGATATGGATATCTGCAGCCTTTCCTGTTGGAGTTGGGAAACTGAAAGTTGTTGACTTGAATTCACTCATTGCAAAAAAAAAAAAAAAAAAAACAAAAAACAAAAAACAAACAAAAAAAAACAAGAAACATAAAAAAACCTTCCTTATTTATTTTATTATTTCACATTTTAACTTGATTTTTTTTCTTTTTTTGAGACAGGAATTGGCTTTTTTATTTATGCTCCAGACAATCTATCTCACTACATGGCCCAGGACTTCTTTCTGAACGCTTCCATGATAGTAGTCAGCTGCCCAAATATACTGCTGCTGCTGCAATTTTAGAAAAAAATTAAATAAAAATAAATAACCTGAGATAAACAAAGAAAAAAAGGAAAGCACGTATTTTTCCTTCCTTCCTTCCTTCCTTCCTTCCTTCCTGTTTTCTTCTTTTATTATTTTTTATTTTTGGTTTCTCTGTATAATACTTTTAACTCACTATATAAACCAGGCTGTCATCTTGGTGACATTATGGTTTTGTTTTTTCTTATTTCTGGTCTGAAAATTGACAAATTGACATTTCTTCTCCCTCTCTCTTTCTCATTTAATTCATGTTTTATTTTATGTATTTATTCATTTATTTATTTATTTTTGTTTGTGTTTTGGTTTTGATTTTCAAGGCATGGTTTCTCTGTTGTCTTAGAACTAGCTCTTGTCGACCAGGCTGTCCTCAAACTCCCAGAGATCCAACTGCCTCTCTGCCAGATATGGAACCAGTCATCTTGGTTAGTTCAAAAGCCACCCCATAAACACATGTGCGCGTGTTTATGACATGAACACGTGAGACATGAACACGTGAGAAACAGGAAGGAACGAGGAGTGGTGTCCACTCTCTCACTAAATGCAGGCCTGCCTGCAGTGATTGAAAGAATCAGAAATGGAGAGATGGAATTTCTGGACTTTCCAGAAACCACATGGTGGAAATCTAGTGCCCTCTTCTGTTGACAGGGCCTAGATGTGCATATTTGCTGTTTTCTGGTTGAAGCTGGGAAACAGTACCTTCTTGCTGAAGTTGGATAATTGTTGAATTCAGCCATTTTCAGGTTTCATAGAAAACAAAACAAAACAAAAAAAAAGCCCCTTCTTTGTTTTATTTCACATTTTAATTTGTTTTTTTTTTTTTGTTGTTTTTTGAGACAGGACCTGTCTTTTTATTTGTGTTTCAGACAAACTATTTTACTACATGGCCCAGGACTTCTTCTTTCTGAACACTTATGCTGCAAATACAATCTTTTTTTTAAAATTAATTATTTATTATATATACAGCACTCCTTCCATGCATGACTGCAGGCCAGAAGACCCCATTACAGATGGTTGTGAGCCACCATATTGTTGCTAGGAATTGAACTCAGGACCTTTGGAAGAACAGTCAGTGCTCTTAACCTCTGAGCCATCTCTACAGCCCCTGAAAATATAATCTTAAAAGAAAAAGTAAAATTAAAATGAATGGCCTGGAATTAACAAAGACAAAAAAGGGGGAAAAAACCCTGCATTTTCTTGCTTGCTTGCTGTTTTTTTTTTTCTCTTCTTTTAGTATTTTTTGAGGCACGATTTCTCTGTGTAACAGCCCTAGCTGTCCTGGAACTCAGTTTATAGACCAGGCTGTCTTGTTGGTAACGTTCTCTTTTTATTCTTATTTTTATTCTTATTTCCTATCTGTAAATCCACATTTCTCTCTCTCTCTCTCTCTCTCTCTCTCTCTCTCTCTCTCTCTCTCTCTCGCTTTCTCTCTCTCTCTCAATTTATTTATTTCTTGTTTGGTTTTGTGTTTTGCTTTATGAGACAGGGTTTCTCTGCTGATTTGGAGACTGTTCTTGGAACTAGCTCCTTTCTTGTAGACCAGGCTGGCCTAAAACTCCCAGAGATCCTGCCTCTGCCAGATATGGAGCCAGTGCTCTTGAATGCCTTCATCTGGTGAGGTCAAAATATACCCTCCCCACACACACACCAAACACAAACACAGGCACAGGCACACCCAGAGACTCATAAATAAACTTTTAAACTAAGAGCCTGGAGAGCTAGTTTCTTGGCTCTTCCTGAGAAATTGGGTTCAATTCCCAGCACCTGCATGGTTAAATAAATCATAAAAAAAAATTCTTTAAGAAATTGAAATTAAACTACACAACTGGAAACACTGTCTCAACTAAAAGTAAAATAAAATGTAAAAGAGTGCAGTGCTAAGTGCAGTTATGAAAATGTTTGGAAATATGACACCTTCCCTGTCTCCCCCACATACACAGGCACACCGAGAGAGAGGTTTAAATAAATGTGGTGGTGGCACATGCCTTTATTCCCAGCACACAGGGTCAGAGGCAGGTGAATTTCTTGGGAGTTGGAAGCCAGCCTGGTCTACAAGAGCTAGTTCCAGATCAGCTAGGACTGTTACCCAGGGAAACCCTGTTTCGAAAAACAAGACAAAAAAATTAAAATTGAAGTAAATGTACAAGCCAAAGCTACAGGCCCTGGCCTCCACTCCTGTCCCTGAGGGCACCTGGTAAAAGTGAGAAGGCAGATTTCAGAGACTAGTAAAGTTCAAGGTCACCAGCCCTTCCTAACAGCTAGAACTCCTTGCTGAACCATTAAAGGGTGAGTCTAAGGCGGGCAGTGTTGGCGCACGCCTTTAATCCCAGCACTCTGGAGGCAGAGGCAGGCAAATCTCTGGGAGTTCCAGGACAGGCACCAAAGCTACAGAGAAAACTTGTCTTGAAAAGCCAATAAATAAATAAATAAATAAATAATATAAAGGGTGAGGCTACAACTTGATTGGTCTGCTTAGATATGTATTTTTTTTATTTTTTTTGTTTTTTTTAGATATGCATATTTTTGTTATAGTCGTTTTTTTTTAAAATTTATTTATTATATTATGTGTATAGCATTCCTTCCACGTGTGCCTGCAAGCCAGAAGGGGGCACCAGGTCTCATTATAGATGGTTGTAAGCCACCATGTGGTTGCTGGGAATTGAACTCAGGACCTGTGGAAAAGCAGTCAGTGCTCTTAACCTCTGAGCCATCTCTCCAGCCCTGTTATAGTCGTTTTTGTTTTACTGGGCAGGAAAAGATATCCAAGTGGGAATTTTTCCACAGCTGCTTTAATTTTCTCAGACTCTGTATTTAGGATGAGAAGTGGGGTGTGGGGTAGGTTGTACAAACACAACTACTGAAGAAAAGAAACCCCAAGAAAGCAAGCGAGTGGTTGCCATGGTGAAATGTCTTTGAAAGGCATTTGGGTGACTGGGAACTGCCCTTGCTGCCTCCCTCCTTTCCTCCCTCTCACCAATCCATAATTGTGGCAGCCCCTTGGCCCACATAGTCCTTTCACTGATCGGTCAGACACACTCTTTGTTTTATTTTTTAATTTTTGAATTGTGGGTGAAGTCAATTAATTGAGCTCTTAGATTATTATCATCATCATCATTATTATTATTTGTTTATTTGTGGTTTTTCTACATAGGGATTCCCTTTGTATGCTTGTTTGCCCTGGAACTCACTTTGTAGACAAGGCTGGCCTCAGACTCACAGAGATCTAGCTGCCCCTGCCTCTACCTCTGCCTCCTAGTGCCGGAATAAAAGGCCTGTACTAAACACACTTTTAGTTTCTCTGTGTCTGTCGTCGCTTTGCCTGCAGAACAAGGTAGCCTCAAACTCACAGCGATCTGCCTGCCTCTGCCTCTCCTGATCTCTGAGGGCTGAGAACTGAGAATAAAGAAATGTGCTGCCACCATTACCCAGCTAGGCAGCTGCCCAAAATATACTGCTGCTGCGGCAGCAATAAAAAAAAAAAAAATAACCTGAGATAAACAAAGAAAAAAAGGAAAACACCAGTTTTTCTTCCTTCTTTCCTTTTTTCCTTCTTTTCTTCCTTCCTTGTTTTTTTTCTGTTTTCTTCTTTTATTATTTTTTTGGTACAGGGTTTCTCTGTATAATACCTTTAACTCACTATATAAACCAGGCTGTCATCTTGGTGACATTATGGTTTTGTGTTTTTTCTTATTTCCTGTTTAATCATTTCTCTCTCTCTCTCTCTCTCTCTCTCTCTCTCTCTCTCTCTCTCTCTCACACACACACACACACACACACATACAGAGATTTAATTTATGTTTTTTATTTTTGTTTGTGTTTTTGTTTTGATTTTCAAGGCAGGGTTTTCTCTGTTGCTTTGGAGCCTGTCTTTGGAACTAGCTCTCGTCGACCAGGCTGGCCTCAAACTCCCAGAGATCCACCTGCCTCTCTGCCAGATATGGAACCAGTCCTTTTGAATGCTTTCATCCTTCCTGGTCATTAAAAATTTGAAATGAAACTAATTTCTACACAACTGGAAAGACTGTCTCAAATAAAAGTTAAGTAAAATGTTCTGAAATAGGGCACCTTCCCTGCCCCCCCACCCCACCAAGGACACACTTGGGTGCAGACCAAGAGATACAAACAAAATTTGAAATGAAACTAAATGTACATGAAATTAACAGAATGAGATACTAAAAACTTAGTTGGATTGTCACTGTGGTGCACATCTTTTATTCTATCATCCAAGAGACAGAGACAGGTGTACCTCTGTGAATTCCCAGGTTTTGGAGAGAGGCCCCATCCCAAATTTAAAAAAAAAGAAGGAAGAAAAGAAGAAAGAAACATTATGAACTGTCTCCTTGTTTCTAGAAACTTGTTTTGATTTGCATTTCTCTGATGACTAAGCATGTTGAACATTTCCTTAAGTGTCTTTCAGCCATTTTAGATTCCTCGGTTGAGAGTTCTCTGTTTAAGTCTGTACTCCATTTTGTGAATTAGATTATTTGTTCTTGAGATGACCAATGTCTTGTGTTCTTTGTATGTTTTGGAGATCAGACAGACCTCTGTCTGATGTGGGGTTAGTGAAGATCTTTTTCCATTCTGTAAGGCCGTCATTTTGTCTTGTTGGCCGTGTTCTTTGCTTTACAGAAGCTTTTCAGTTTCAGGAGGTCTCTCTCACTTATTAATTGTTTCTCTCAGTGTCTGTGCTACTGGGGTTCTATTTAGGAAGCGGTCTCCTGTGCTGATGCGTTCAAATGCGTTTGATATTTTTATTTTTATATTCTTTTATTGTGGATGAAGTCAATTATTTGAACTCTCAAATATTTTTATTGTTATTATCTCTTTATTTGTTTGTTTATTTGTGGTTGTTCAACATAGGGTTTCGTTGTGTGGCCTTGTATGCGTATGCCCTGGGACTCACTTTGTAGACAAAACTGGCCTCAGACTCACAGAGAGCCATCTGCCTCTGCCTCCTAATGCTGGGATTAAAGGCTAAACAACCTTTTTTATATATTTATTTTCCTAATAATTTATTTTGTCGGCATTGGTGTTTTGCCTGCATGTATGTCTATCTGAGGGTGTCAGATCTTGGAGTTACAGACAGCTGTTGACTGCCATGTGGGTGGTAGGAATTGAACCTGGGTCCTCTGGAAGAGCAGTCAGCACTCTTAACCACAGAGCCATCTCTCCAGCCCCCACCTTTTTTTTGAAAACAGGGTTTCTCTATGTCACTTTGCCTGTCCTGAATCTCAATCTGCAGAACAAGGTAGCTTTAAACTTACAGTGATCTGCCAGCCTTGGTCTCCCTGATCTTGAAGGTGTTTTATCATCTCTCTCTCTGTCTGGCTATCTATCTATCTATCTATCTATCTATCTATCTATCCATTCATTTATTAGTTTATGTATTTGTTTATGTGTTTATTTATGTATTTATTTATTTTTGTTTTCTGAGACAGGATTTCTCTCTAGCTTTTGAGTCTGTCCTGGATCCAGACCTGGTCACAGCTGTACCTGAAAATAAAATAAACAAACAAACAAAAACAAAAACAAAGCAAAGCAAAAGCCAGGCAGGACTCTCTGGTTGACCTTCCCTTTCCCCCTCCCCCATGGGCTCCTCAGAGGCAGTGAGGCCTCCGGCAGGGAATCCACAGAGCCTCTGCCCAAGGCTCTCCAGGGAACCCACTCTCTCCCTTTCCCCCAGCCCCAGGGCTGCCAGCCACATCTATCTCAGGCAGAGGTGGCGGGCACTCTGGCTATCCAGGATGTGACAGACACAGACACAGAGAAGCAGGGAGGAAAGTTGCCCACTCTCTCACTAGACGCAGGCATGCAGGAGGAACAATGAAAGAATGAGAACTGGAGAGATGGAATTTCTGGAATGTCCAGAAACCACATGGTGGGGATCTAGTGACCTCTTTTGGTGACAGGGAGTACAGCACAGATTTGGGTTCTTGTGCTCCTGAGATGTAACCCCCACAAGGCAGCAGCTCATAAGTGATTGTAAATCCAGTTTCACACGACTGCACATAAAATAAAGTTAAATAAATCATAAAAAAATTCTTTAAAAATTTGAAATTAAAATAAGTTCTACACAACCAGAAAGACTGTCTCAAATAAAAGTAAAATAAAATGTTCTAAAATAGGACAACTTCCCTGCCCCCCACGCCCACAGGGACACACTTGGTGCAGACCAAGAGATACAAACAAAATTTGAAATTAAACTAAATCTACAAGAAACTGACCCTGGTTATTGTAGTGCACATATTTTATTCTATCATCAAAGAGACAGAGGCAGGTGGACCTCTGTGAATTTCCAGGCTTTATAGAGAGGCCCCCAACCCTAGAAACTGGACCATGGGAGTTTAGGACCTATAAGACAGTGCACGAGTCTTGTGATCTCACTTGGTAGATGAGTCTGGATTTTAACTCACAGATGTCCTTCTGCCTGTGTCTCCCACGTGCTGGGATAAAGGGTTCCCTAATTCTTGAATGGCATACTGAAAGTAGTTATTTCTACTTAGTTTGCATTTGATTTTTTAAAAAAAATCCATGCCTATTTATTTATTTATTTTTGGTTTTTCACGACAGGGTTTCTCTGTAGCTTTGTAGATAGTGTTGGCTGGCTGGCTGGCTGGCCAGCTGGCTGGCTTTCAGTTCCCTGACAGAAATAAGCACATTATGGAGGAACCACAAAGTTGTTACACTATGTGGGTGTGATGAGGAGAGATTGTGAGTGTCCTGTCAGAACAAAGTTAGTCCCATAGTTGATGAAATTCATTATCCCAAAAATTCAGCAGAATATATCCCAAGTTTGCAAATGTGTGATCAGCTTGTGACAGGTTGGGCTGGAGATGCTGAGAACTGGGGAGCCCTCAATGCAAGACCAGATACTCGTTCCCATGAAGAGAGAGGGAGGGAGGGAGGGAGGGAGGGAGGGAGGGAGGGAGGGATCATTCATTCATTCATTCCTATACTCAAGTTTAAGAAAAGATGAGTGGCTATGGAGAGACCACTCACAGATATGAAAAGTCATTTCCTAAAAATCAAATTTCTCAGTCACTATGCAACTGCTATGGTGCTTCTCCTAGATAGAACAAAACACACACACACACACACACACACACACAAAGGTGAACCTGGGAAAAGCTTTCTAAGCCTTTAAGGATGCACCGTGACTTCAGAGACCTCAGGGAGTATAGGGATGGGTGCTTGATGCTTCAGACTCATGTCATTGAAGGACATAACATAGTCTGGATTCACAGAGATTCACAACACAGAGCCATTGTCACTTACCCAGAGCTAACAAGAAATTACAGTCTCAGCCGGGCTGTGGTGTGTGCATGCCTTTAATCACAGCACACACACAGATCTCTGTGAATTCAAAGATGGCCTGATTTACAGAGTGAGTTTTAGGACAGCCCAAGATACACAAAGAAACCCTTTCTTGAAAAACAAAACAAAACAGCAAAAGAAAGAAAGAAAGAAATGGAAAAAGAAAAAAAAAGGCAGTCTCTTCCCACTCTCTCATCCATTGGCTCTTAAAGAGCTCTCAAGCTGAACTGGAGACCAGGGTGTCATTCATAACTGGGAAGCTAGAAACCTTAGGGGACCACAGGAGTCAGACTGACTGCAGCACTTGATGCCTCAACCCTGCTAATGGCTGTGATATAAGGCATGGTAAAATATGGGCTTTGGGCCTTTCGGCCACGGTAGCCATCTTTCAGTAACTTGCCAAAATGACAAACACAAAGGGAAAGAGGAGGGGCACTCGCTATATGTTCTCTAGGCCCTTTAGGAAACATGGAGTTGTTCCTTTGGCCACGAATCTACAAGAAGGGCGATATTATAGACATCAAGGGAATGGGCACTGTTCAAAAAGGAATGCCCCATAAATGTTACCACGGCAAAACCGGAAGAGTCTACAATGTCACCCAGCATGCTGTGGGCATCATTGTAAACAAGCCAGTTAAGGGCAAGATTCTTGCCAAGAGAATTAATGTGCGGATTGAACACATCAAGCACTCGAAGAGCAGAGACAGCTTTCTGAAGCGGGTGAAGGAGAACGACCAGAAGGAAAAGGAAGACAAAGAGAAGGGCACCTGGGTTCAGCTCAAGCGAACCCAGAGAAGCACACTTCGCGAGGACTAACGGGAAGGAGCCTGAGCTGCTGGAGTCCATTCCCTACGAATTCATGGCCTGATGTACAAAAAGAAATAACACACCTGGACTATTAAAAAAAAATACGGGGGGCTGGAGAGATGGCTCAGTGGTTAAGAGCATTGCCTGCTCTTCCAAAGGTCCTGAGTTCAATTCCCGGCAACCACATGGTGGCTCACAACCATCTTTAAAGAGGTCTGGTGCCCTCTTCTGGCCTGCAGACATACACACAGACAGAATATTGTATACTTAATAAATAAATAAATAAATATTTAAAAAAAAATACGGGCTTTGGCAGAGCGCTACTCCCCTTTCTCTATTATTATTGCTACACAACGAAAAGGACCGGGGGGGGGGGGGGGGGGGGGGATGTGCAGTGCTGGTATTGAAATCTCCCTGACTCCTTCCGCACTCCTTGTCAATTCCCGACTTTGTCAAATCAACTATCGTGAATCTTTGATGTGGGTTGGCCCTTTAGGAACTCAGAGAAACAAGACAGACCTATTTCATTCCAGAAACCTCCCAGTTCCTGAGCCCTAGCCCTGGAAGTCTCAAAGCCATCACATCCAGAAATCTCTCTAGTCCCTGCTAGTGGTGAACTCACTTCGTCTTCCCCAGGACCACTAATTATTTCTCCGTGTTTTCCTCTGAGATCTGAGGTCAGCTTTCTTCTTCCTCCCTCTGGCCTCTCCATGATCTCCATTCTCTAGACAACATGTCTAGAACTGAGTCTTATAGGCACCGAGAGAGTGTATCTTGAGGGCACTTGGCATTTCTAGGACACGAGTGACATCACAAAATTCCGAGAGCTCTCCGGGATACCGTAGAATTTCCAGAGAAGGGACTGCTGATGTCGTGAGGCACGGCCTTTACCTCCTTGCTAATATTTCTCCCCGAACTGACCAACCGACCGACTGACCGGAACCTGAGGTTTCCTTTCCAGGAGTCTCTCCTGCGACACAGAGGGAGCCATTCAGAATTTCCTCCTTCCAAAACCAGAAATTTCTCTCTGCTTCATTAAAATCTTTTCACTACTTCCTTCACCCATGGGGAGTTAGTTAGTTGAACACTCACTTTTTTCATGAATGTCCCTTCCTCCCTCTCCGGAACATCTCATATTACTGATTCATACTCAGTAAATCAGTAATATGAGAAATTAGGCCAGGAGGACACGGAAGATGAGGGTTGAGTCCTCTGAAGTGAACAAGCACTTAGGGAAGGCTAAACTTAAGGGAATTTGACTCTGAGTGGCAAGACATGAATAGCTGCTGCCAAGGCACAGATGCAGGCATCGGGCTGAGGCACCAACTGGGCCCTTGGCATCCTCCTGCATCATCAGAGCTGTGTGAGAAACTCAGACCAAAGGAGGGCCGTGTTCAAAGGGAGAGGGCATTTTCTATGGATGGCTGCCAGCTATCTCTTGGCTTCTGTAAGTACAGGAACTCAACAAAGACAGAGACATGCCAGACAGGAGGTTTTGGTAAAAATCTGAACTGAACTGAATAGAAACTGGCTATTACGTATTAGTGTTTTCAGAGTTATGTCTGAGGAACAAAATACTTAAATAAAATAAAACCAAATCCTTAAAAAATATCCAGGTGTCCTCTGAGGGGTCATGGAAAACAAAACAAAACAAAAAGATAAGAGGGATATTAGTTGTTCCAAAAATCCTCAGAGCCGGGCGGTGGTGGCGCATGCCTTTAATCCCAACACTTGGGAGGCAGAGGCAGGTGGATCTCTGTGAGTTCGAGGCCAGCCTGGTCTAGAAGAGCTAGTGCCAGGACAGGCTCCAAAGCTAAAGAGAAACCCTGTCTCGAAAAATCAAAAAAAAAAAAAAAAAAAAAAAAACCCTCAGGAACAAAACTTCCCCTGGAGAATAGCAAGAGTTCATTGGGAAACTGTCTGTCTCCTGTTGCATCATTTCAAGTTTTTCTAACTTGAGAATGGATGGTGTCAGCTGTAAGATTTTCATCTTTTACGCTCACAGTGAGATTCTAGCCTTTTTTCTTTTTTTATTGAGAGATGGACACATGTTCCCTCCCTCTAGTTCTATTGGCTGTACAGCTTTGACCAAGAAAGAGGGTTGGATTTCATCAAAGAATTTCTCTCCATTTTATATTTCACCCACTTTTGATTGCTATTAAGTGCAATCTAGCTGGTTTGTGGTGTTTCAGGAACACTTTCCTTATTCTTCTGGGTTTTGTGTGTGTGTGTGTGTGTGTGTGTGTGTGTGTGTGTGTGTGTGTGTGTTTGGTTGGTTTTGTGAGACAGGGTTTATCTAGAGAACAGTCCTGGAATGTCCTTGGTAGGTGAGGCTGGCCTTGAACTCCCCCTGCCTCTCTGTCATTTCTTCCTACTTGGTGTGTGTTTGGTTGCTGTTTTGAGTTTTCAGATCTCCTGAAAAAAAGATCAAGATCATTTCTTTCCTAAACTCTGTGTCCTTGGGACACAAGCATTAAAGGGTGTGGCTACAGCTCCACTGGACCTCTTTGATATGGATATCTGCAGCCTTTCCTGTTGGAGTTGGGAAACTGAAAGTTGTTGACTTGAATTCACTCATTGGAAAAAAAAAAAAAACAAGAAACAAAAAAAAAAAACCACCCTTATTTATTTTATTATTTCACATTTTAACTTGATTTTTTTTCTTTTTTTGAGACAGGAATTGGCTTTTTATTTATGCTCCAGACAATCTATCTCACTACATGGCCCAGGACTTCTTTCTGAACGCTTCCATGATAGTAGTCAGCTGCCCAAATATACTGCTGCTGCTGCAATTTTAGAAAAAAATTAAATAAAAATAAATAACCTGAGATAAACAAAGAAAAAAAGGAAAGCACCTATTTTTCCTTCCTTCCTTCCTTCCTTCCTTCCTTCCTGTTTTCTTCTTTTATTATTTTTTATTTTTGGTTTCTCTGTATAATACTTTTAACTCACTATATAAACCAGGCTGTCATCTTGGTGACATTATGGTTTTGTTTTTTCTTATTTCTGGTCTGAAAATTGACAAATTGACATTTCTTCTCCCTCTCTCTTTCTCATTTAATTCATGTTTTATTTTATGTATTTATTCATTTATTTATTTATTTTTGTTTGTGTTTTGGTTTTGATTTTCAAGGCATGGTTTCTCTGTTGTCTTAGAACTAGCTCTTGTCGACCAGGCTGTCCTCAAACTCCCAGAGATCCAACTGCCTCTCTGCCAGATATGGAACCAGTCATCTTGGTTAGTTCAAAAGCCACCCCATAAACACATGTGCGCGTGTTTATGACATGAACACGTGAGACATGAACACGTGAGAAACAGGAAGGAACGAGGAGTGGTGTCCACTCTCTCACTAAATGCAGGCCTGCCTGCAGTGATTGAAAGAATCAGAAATGGAGAGATGGAATTTCTGGACTTTCCAGAAACCACATGGTGGAAATCTAGTGCCCTCTTCTGTTGACAGGGCCTAGATGTGCATATTTGCTGTTTTCTGGTTGAAGCTGGGAAACAGTACCTTCTTGCTGAAGTTGGATAATTGTTGAATTCAGCCATTTTCAGGTTTCATAGAAAACAAAACAAAACAAAAAAAAAGCCCCTTCTTTGTTTTATTTCACATTTTAATTTGTTTTTTTTTTTTTGTTTTGTTTTTTGAGACAGGACCTGTCTTTTTATTTGTGTTTCAGACAAACTATTTTACTACATGGCCCAGGACTTCTTCTTTCTGAACACTTATGCTGCAAATACAATCTTTTTTTTAAAATTAATTATTTATTATGTATACAGCACTCCTTCCATGCATGACTGCAGGCCAGACGACCCCATTACAGATGGTTGTGAGCCACCATATTGTTTCTAGGAATTGAACTCAGGACCTTTGGAAGAACAGTCAGTGCTCTTAACCTCTGAGCCATCTCTACAGCCCCTGAAAATATAATCTTAAAAGAAAAAGTAAAATTAAAATGAATGGCCTGGAATTAACAAAGACAAAAAAGGGGGAAAAAACCCTGCATTTTCTTGCTTGCTTGCTTTTTTTTTTTTTCTCTTCTTTTAGTATTTTTTGAGGCACGATTTCTCTGTGTAACAGCCCTAGCTGTCCTGGAACTCAGTTTATAGACCAGGCTGTCTTGTTGGTAACGTTCTCTTTTTATTCTTATTTCCTATCTGTAAATCCACATTTCTTCTCTCTCTCTCTCTCTCTCTCTCTCTCTCGCTTTCTCTCTCTCTCTCAGTTTATTTATTTCTTGTTTGGTTTTGTGTTTTGCGTTATGAGACAGGGTTTCTCTGCTGATTTGGAGACTGTTCTTGGAACTAGCTCCTTTCTTGTAGACCACGCTGGCCTAAAACTCCCAGAGATCCTGCCTCTGCCAGATATGGAGCCAGTGCTCTTGAATGCCTTCATCTGGTGAGGTCAAAATATACCCTCCCCACACACACACCAAACACAAACACAGGCACAGGCACACCCAGAGACTCATAAATAAACTTTTAAATTAAGAGCCTGGAGAGCTAGTTTCTTGGCTCTTCCTGAGAAATTGGGTTCAATTCCCAGCACCTGCATGGTTAAATAAATCATAAAAAAAAATTCTTTAATAAATTGAAATTAAACTACACAACTGGAAACACTGTCTCAACTAAAAGTAAAATAAAATGTAAAAGAGTGCAGTGCTAAGTGCAGTTATGAAAATGTTTGGAAATATGACACCTTCCCTGTCTCCCCCACATACACAGGCACACCGAGAGAGAGGTTTAAATAAATGTGGTGGTGGCACATGCCTTTATTCCCAGCACACAGGGGGCAGAGGCAGGTGAATTTCTTGGGAGTTGGAAGCCAGCCTGGTCTACAAGAGCTAGTTCCAGATCAGCTAGGACTGTTACCCAGGGAAACCCTGTTTTGAAAAACAAGACAAAAAAATTAAAATTGAAGTAAATGTACAAGCCAAAGCTACAGGCCCTGGCCTCCACTCCTGTCCCTGAGGGCACCTGGTAAAAGTGAGAAGGCAGATTTCAGAGACTAGTAAAGTTCAAGGTCACCAGCCCTTCCTAACAGCTAGAACTCCTTGCTGAACCATTAAAGGGTGAGTCTAAGGCGGGCAGTGGTGGCGCACGCCTTTAATCCCAGCACTCTGGAGGCAGAGGCAGGCAAATCTCTGGGAGTTCCAGGACAGGCACCAAAGCTACAGAGAAAACTTGTCTTGAAAAGCCAATAAATAAATAAATAAATAAATAAATAAATAATATAAAGGGTGAGGCTACAACTTGATTGGTCTGCTTAGATATGTATTTTTTTTATTTTTTTTGTTTTTTTTTTAGATATACATATTTTTGTTATAGTCGTTTTTTTTTTAAATTTATTTATTATATTATGTGTATAGCATTCCTTCCACGTGTGCCTGCAAGCCAGAAGGGGGCACCAGGTCTCATTATAGATGGTTGTAAGCCACCATGTGGTTGCTGGGAATTGAACTCAGGACCTGTGGAAAAGCAGTCAGTGCTCTTAACCTCTGAGCCATCTCTCCAGCCCTGTTATAGTCGTTTTTGTTTTACTGGGCAGGAAAAGATATCCAAGTGGGAATTTTTCCACAGCTGCTTTAATTTTCTCAGACTCTGTATTTAGGATGAGAAGTGGGGTGTGGGGTAGGTTGTACAAACACAACTACTGAAGAAAAGAAACCCCAAGAAAGCAAGCGAGTGGTTGCCATGGTGAAATGTCTTTGAAAGGCATTTAGGTGACTGGGAACTGCCCTTGCTGCCTCCCTCCTTTCCTCCCTCTCACCAATCCATAATTGTGGCAGCCCCTTGGCCCACATAGTCCTTTCACTGATCGGTCAGACACACTCTTTGTTTTATTTTTTAATTTTTGAATTGTGGGTGAAGTCAATTAATTGAGCTCTTAGATTATTATCATCATCATCATTATTATTATTTGTTTATTTGTGGTTTTTCTACATAGGGATTCCCTTTGTATGCTTGTTTGCCCTGGAACTCACTTTGTAGACAAGGCTGGCCTCAGACTCACAGAGATCTAGCTGCCCCTGCCTCTACCTCTGCCTCCTAGTGCCGGAATAAAAGGCCTGTACTAAACACACTTTTAGTTTCTCTGTGTCTGTCGTCGCTTTGCCTGCAGAACAAGGTAGCCTCAAACTCACAGCGATCTGCCTGCCTCTGCCTCTCCTGATCTCTGAGGGCTGAGAACTGAGAATAAAGAAATGTGCTGCCACCATTACCCAGCTAGGCAGCTGCCCAAAATATACTGCTGCTGCGGCAGCAATAAAAAAAAAAAAAAAAAAAACCTGAGATAAACAAAGAAAAAAAGGAAAACACCAGTTTTTCTTCCTTCTTTCCTTTTTTCCTTCTTTTCTTCCTTCCTTGTTTTTTTTCTGTTTTCTTCTTTTATTATTTTTTTGGTACAGGGTTTCTCTGTATAATACCTTTAACTCACTATATAAAACAGGCTGTCATCTTGGTGACATTATGGTTTTGTGTTTTTTCTTATTTCCTGTTTAATCATTTCTCTCTCTCTCTCTCTCTCTCTCTCTCTCACACACACACACACACACACATACAGAGATTTAATTTATGTTTTTTATTTTTGTTTGTGTTTTTGTTTTGATTTTCAAGGCAGGGTTTTCTCTGTTGCTTTGGAGCCTGTCTTTGGAACTAGCTCTCGTCGACCAGGCTGGCCTCAAACTCCCAGAGATCCACCTGCCTCTCTGCCAGATATGGAACCAGTCCTTTTGAATGCTTTCATCCTTCCTGGTCATTAAAAATTTGAAATGAAACTAAGTTCTACACAACTGGAAAGACTGTCTCAAATAAAAGTTAAGTAAAATGTTCTGAAATAGGGCACCTTCCCTGCCCCCCCCCACCAAGGACACACTTGGGTGCAGACCAAGAGATACAAACAAAATTTGAAATGAAACTAAATGTACATGAAATTAACAGAATGAGATACTAAAAACTTAGTTGGATTGTCACTGTGGTGCACATCTTTTATTCTATCATCCAAGAGACAGAGACAGGTGTACCTCTGTGAATTCCCAGGTTTTGGAGAGAGGCCCCCATCCCAAATTAAAAAAAAAAGAAGGAAGAAAAGAAGAAAGAAACATTATGAACTGTCTCCTTGTTTCTAGAAACTTGTTTTGATTTGCATTTCTCTGATGACTAAGCATGTTGAACATTTCCTTAAGTGTCTTTCAGCCATTTTAGATTCCTCGGTTGAGAGTTCTCTGTTTAAGTCTGTACTCCATTTTGTGAATTAGATTATTTGTTCTTGAGATGACCAATGTCTTGTGTTCTTTGTATGTTTTGGAGATCAGACAGACCTCTGTCTGATGTGGGGTTAGTGAAGATCTTTTTCCATTCTGTAAGGCCGTCATTTTGTCTTGTTGGCCGTGTTCTTTGCTTTACAGAAGCTTTTCAGTTTCAGGAGGTCTCTCTCACTTATTAATTGTTTCTCTCAGTGTCTGTGCTACTGGGGTTCTATTTAGGAAGCGGTCTCCTGTGCTGATGCGTTCAAATGCGTTTGATATTTTTATTTTTATATTCTTTTATTGTGGATGAAGTCAATTATTTGAACTCTCAAATATTTTTATTGTTATTATCTCTTTATTTGTTTGTTTATTTGTGGTTGTTCAACATAGGGTTTCGTTGTGTGCCCTTGTATGCGTATGCCCTGGGACTCACTTTGTAGACAAAACTGGCCTCAGACTCACAGAGAGCCATCTGCCTCTGCCTCCTAATGCTGGGATTAAAGGCTAAACAACCTTTTTTATATATTTATTTTCCTAATAATTTATTTTGTCGGCATTGGTGTTTTGCCTGCATGTATGTCTATCTGAGGGTGTCAGATCTTGGAGTTACAGACAGCTGTTGACTGCCATGTGGGTGGTAGGAATTGAACCTGGGTCCTCTGGAAGAGCAGTCAGCACTCTTAACTGCAGAGCCATCTCTCCAGCCCCCACCTTTTTTTTGAAAACAGGGTTTCTCTATGTCACTTTGCCTGTCCTGAATCTCAATCTGCAGAACAAGGTAGCTTTAAACTTACAGTGATCTGCCAGCCTTGGTCTCCCTGATCTTGAAGGTGTTTTATCATCTCTCTCTCTGTCTGGCTATCTATCTATCTATCTATCTATCTATCTATCCATTCATTTATTAGTTTATGTATTTGTTTATGTGTTTATTTATGTATTTATTTATTTTTGTTTTCTGAGACAGGATTTCTCTCTAGCTTTTGAGTCTGTCCTGGATCCAGACCTGGTCACAGCTGTACCTGAAAATAAAATAAACAAACAAACAAAAACAAAAACAAAGCAAAGCAAAAGCCAGGCAGGACTCTCTGGTTGACCTTCCCTTTCCCCCTCCCCCATGGGCTCCTCAGAGGCAGTGAGGCCTCTGGCAGGGAATCCACAGAGCCTCTGCCCAAGGCTCTCCAGGGAACCCACTCTCTCCCTTTCCCCCAGCCCCAGGGCTGCCAGCCACATCTATCTCAGGCAGAGGTGGCGGGCACTCTGGCTATCCAGGATGTGACAGACACAGACACAGAGAAGCAGGGAGGAAAGTTGCCCACTCTCTCACTAGACGCAGGCATGCAGGAGGAACAATGAAAGAATGAGAACTGGAGAGATGGAATTTCTGGAATGTCCAGAAACCACATGGTGGGGATCTAGTGACCTCTTTTGGTGACAGGGAGTACAGCACAGATTTGGGTTCTTGTGCTCCTGAGATGTAACCCCCACAAGGCAGCAGCTCATAAGTGATTGTAAATCCAGTTTCACACGACTGCACATAAAATAAAGTTAAATAAATCATAAAAAAATTCTTTAAAAATTTGAAATTAAAATAAGTTCTACACAACCAGAAAGACTGTCTCAAATAAAAGTAAAATAAAATGTTCTAAAATAGGACAACTTCCCTGCCCCCCACGCCCACAGGGACACACTTGGTGCAGACCAAGAGATACAAACAAAATTTGAAATTAAACTAAATCTACAAGAAACTGACCCTGGTTATTGTGGTGCACATCTTTTATTCTATCATCAAAGAGACAGAGGCAGGTGGACCTCTGTGAATTTCCAGGCTTTATAGAGAGGCCCCCAACCCTAGAAACTGGACCATGGGAGTTTAGGACCTATAAGACAGTGCACGAGTCTTGTGATCTCACTTGGTAGATGAGTCTGGATTTTAACTCACAGATGTCCTTCTGCCTGTGTCTCCCACGTGCTGGGATAAAGGGTTCCCTAATTCTTGAATGGCATACTGAAAGTAGTTATTTCTACTTAGTTTGCGTTTGATTTTTTAAAAAAAATCCATGCCTATTTATTTATTTATTTTTGGTTTTTCACGACAGGGTTTCTCTGTAGCTTTGTAGATAGTGTTGGCTGGCTGGCTGGCTGGCTGGCTGGCTGGCTGGCTTTCAGTTCCCTGACAGAAATAAGCACATTATGGAGGAACCACAAAGTTGTTACACTATGTGGGTGTGATGAGGAGAGATTGTGAGTGTCCTGTCAGAACAAAGTTAGTCCCATAGTTGATGAAATTCATTATCCCAAAAATTCAGCAGAATATATCCCAAGTTTGCAAATGTGTGATCAGCTTGTGACAGGTTGGGCTGGAGATGCTGAGAACTGGGGAGCCCTCAATGCAAGACCAGATACTCGTTCCCATGAAGAGAGAGGGAGGGAGGGAGGGAGGGAGGGAGGGATCATTCATTCATTCATTCCTATACTCAAGTTTAAGAAAAGATGAGTGGCTATGGAGAGACCACTCACAGAGATGAAAAATCATTTCCTAAAAATCAAATTTCTCAGTCACTATGCAACTGCTATGGTGCTTCTCCTAGATAGAACAAAACACACACACACACACACACACACACACACAAAGGTGAACCAGGGAAAAGCTTTCTAAGCCTTTAAGGATGCACCGTGACTTCAGAGACCTCAGGGAGTATAGGGATGGGTGCTTGATGCTTCAGACTCATGTCATTGAAGGACATAACATAGTCTGGATTCACAGAGATTCACAACACAGAGCCATTGTCACTTACCCAGAGCTAACAAGAAATTGCAGTCTCAGCCGGGCTGTGGTGTGTGCATGCCTTTAATCACAGCACACACACAGATCTCTGTGAATTCAAAGATGGCCTGATTTACAGAGTGAGTTTTAGGACAGCCCAAGATACACAAAGAAACCCTTTCTTGAAAAACAAAACAAAACAGCAAAAGAAAGAAAGAAAGAAATGGAAAAAGAAAAAAAAAGGCAGTCTCTTCCCACTCTCTCATCCATTGGCTCTTAAAGAGCTCTCAAGCTGAAGTGGAGACCAGGGTGTCATTCATAACTGGGAAGCTAGAAACCTTAGGGGACCACAGGAGTCAGACTGACTGCAGCACTTGATGCCTCAACCCTGTAATGGCTGTGATATAAGGCATGGTAAAATATGGGCTTTGGGCCTTTCGGCCGTGGTAGCCATCTTTCAGTAACTCGCCAAAATGACAAACACAAAGGGAAAGAGGAGGGGCACTTGCTATATGTTCTCTAGGCCCTTTAGGAAACATGGAGTTGTTCCTTTGGCCACGAATCTACAAGAAGGGCGATATTATAGACATCAAGGGAATGGGCACTGTTCAAAAAGGAATGCCCCATAAATGTTACCACGGCAAAACCGGAAGAGTCTACAATGTCACCCAGCATGCTGTGGGCATCATTGTAAACAAGCCAGTTAAGGGCAAGATTCTTGCCAAGAGAATTAATGTGCGGATTGAACACATCAAGCACTCGAAGAGCAGAGACAGATTTCTGAAGCGGGTGAAGGAGAACAACCAGAAGGAAAAGGAAGACAAAGAGAAGGGCACCTGGGTTCAGCTCAAGCGAACCCAGAGAAGCACACTTCGTGAGGACTAACAGGAAGGAGCCTTAGCTGCTGGAGCCCATTCCCTACGAATTCATGGCCTGATGTACAAAAAGAAATAACACAATTGGACTATTAAAAAAAAAATACGGGGGGCTGGAGAGATGGCTCAGTGGTTAAGAGCATTGCCTGCTCTTCCAAAGGTCCTGAGTTCAATTCCCGGCAACCACATGGTGGCTCACAACCATCTTTAAAGAGGTCTGGTGCCCTCTTCTGGCCTGCAGACATACACACAGACAGAATATTGTATACTTAATAAATAAATAAATAAATAAATATTTAAAAAAAAATACGGGCTTTGGCAGAGCGCTACTCCCCTTTCTCTATTATTATTGCTACACAAAGAAAAGGACCGGGGGGGGGGGGGGGGGCGTGTTGTGAAGTGCTGGTATTGAAATCTCACTGACTCCTTCCGCACTCCTTGTCAATTCCCGACTTTGTCAAATCAACTATCGTGAATCTTTGATGTGGGTTGGCCCTTTAGGAACTCAGAGAAACAAGACAGACCTATTTCATTCCAGAAACCTCCCAGTTCCTGAGCCCTAGCCCTGGAAGTCTCAAAGCCATCACATCCAGAAATCTCTCTAGTCCCTGCTAGTGGTGAACTCACTTCGTCTTCCCCAGGACCACTAATTATTTCTCCGTGTTTTCCTCTGAGATCTGAGGTCAGCTTTCTTCTTCCTCCCTCTGGCCTCTCCATGATCTCCATTCTCTAGACAACATGTCTAGAACTGAGTCTTATAGGCACCGAGAGAGTGTATCTTGAGGGCACTTGGCATTTCTAGGACACGAGTGACATCACAAAATTCCGAGAGCTCTCCGGGATACCGTAGAATTTCCAGAGAAGGGACTGCTGATGTCGTGAGGCACGGCCTTTACCTCCTTGCTAATATTTCTCCCCGAACTGACCAACCGACCGACTGACCGGAACCTGAGGTTTCCTTTCCAGGAGTCTCTCCTGCGACACAGAGGGAGCCATTCAGGATTTCCTCCTTCCAAAACCAGAAATTTCTCTTTGCTTCATTAAAATCTTTTCACTACTTCCTTCACCCATGGGGAGTTAGTTAGTTGAACACTCACTTTTTTCATGAATGTCCCTTCCTCCCTCTCCGGAACATCTCATATTACTGATTCATACTCAGTAAATCAGTAATATGAGAAATTAGGCCAGGAGGACACGGAAGATGAGGGTTGAGTCCTCTGAAGTGAACAAGCACTTAGGGAAGGCTAAACTTAAGGGAATTTGACTCTGAGTGGCAAGACATGAATAGCTGCTGCCAAGGCACAGATGCAGGCATCGGGCTGAGGCACCAACTGGGCCCTTGGCATCCTCCTGCATCATCAGAGCTGTGTGAGAAACTCAGACCAAAGGAGGGCCGTGTTCAAAGGGAGAGGGCATTTTCTATGGATGGCTGCCAGCTATCTCTTGGCTTCTGTAAGTACAGGAACTCAACAAAGACAGAGACATGCCAGACAGGAGGTTTTGGTAAAAATCTGAACTGAACTGAATAGAAACTGGCTATTACGTATTAGTGTTTTCAGAGTTATGTCTGAGGAACAAAATACTTAAATAAAATAAAACCAAATCCTTAAAAAACATCCAGGTGTCCTCTGAGGGGGCATGGAAAACAAAACAAAACAAAAAGATAAGAGGGATTTTAGTTGTTCCAAAAACCCTCAGAGCCGGGCGGTGGTGGCGCATGCCTTTAATCCCAACACTTGGGAGGCAGAGGCAGGTGGATCTCTGTGAGTTCGAGGCCAGCCTGGTCTAGAAGAGCTAGTGCCAGGACAGGCTCCAAAGCTACAGAGAAACCCTGTCTCGAAAAATCAAAAAAAAAAAAAAAACCCTCAGGAACAAAACTTCCCCTGGAGAATAGCAAGAGTTCATTGGGAAACTGTCTGTCTCCTGTTGCATCGTTTCAAGTTTTTCTAACTTGAGACTGGATGGTGTCAGCTGTAAGATTTTCATCTTTTACGCTCACAGTGAGATTCTAGCCTTTTTTCTTTTTATATTGAGAGATGGACACATGTTCCCTCCCTCTAGTTCTATTGGCTGTACAGCTTTGACCAAGAAAGAGGGTTGGATTTCATCAAAGAATTTCTCTCCATTTTATATTTCACCCACTTTTGATTGCTATTAAGTGCAATCTAGCTGGTTTGTGGTGTTTCAGGAACACTTTCCTTATTCTTCTGGGTTTTGTGTGTGTGTGTGTGTGTTTGTGTGTGTGTGTGTGTGTGTTTGGTTGGTTTTGTGAGACAGGGTTTATCTAGGGAACAGTCCTGGAATGTCCTTGGTAGGTGAGGCTGGCCTTGAACTCCCCCTGCCTCTCTGTCATTTCTTCCTACTTGGTGTGTGTTTGGTTGCTGTTTTGAGTTTTCAGATCTCCTGAAAAAAAGATCAAGATCATTTCTTTCCTAAACTCTGTGTCCTTGGGACACAAGCATTAAAGGGTGTGGCTACAGCTCCACTGGACCTCTTTGATATGGATATCTGCAGCCTTTCCTGTTGGAGTTGGGAAACTGAAAGTTGTTGACTTGAATTCACTCATTGCAAAAAAAAAAAAAAAACAAAAAACAAAATCAAAAAACAAACAAAAAAAAACAAGAAACAAAAAAAAACCTTCCTTATTTATTTTATTATTTCACATTTTAACTTGATTTTTTTTCTTTTTTTGAGACAGGAATTGGCTTTTTATTTATGCTCCAGACAATCTATCTCACTACATGGCCCAGGACTTCTTTCTGAACGCTTCCATGATAGTAGTCAGCTGCCCAAATATACTGCTGCTGCTGCAATTTTAGAAAAAAATTAAATAAAAATAAATAACCTGAGATAAACAAAGAAAAAAAGGAAAGCACCTATTTTTCCTTCCTTCCTTCCTTCCTTCCTTCCTTCCTGTTTTCTTCTTTTATTATTTTTTATTTTTGGTTTCTCTGTATAATACTTTTAACTCACTATATAAACCAGGCTGTCATCTTGGTGACATTATGGTTTTGTTTTTTCTTATTTCTGGTCTGAAAATTGACAAATTGACATTTCTTCTCCCTCTCTCTTTCTCATTTAATTCATGTTTTATTTTATGTATTTATTCATTTATTTATTTATTTTTGTTTGTGTTTTGGTTTTGATTTTCAAGGCATGGTTTCTCTGTTGTCTTAGAACTAGCTCTTGTCGACCAGGCTGTCCTCAAACTCCCAGAGATCCAACTGCCTCTCTGCCAGATATGGAACCAGTCATCTTGGTTAGTTCAAAAGCCACCCCATAAACACATGTGCGCGTGTTTATGACATGAACATGTGAGACATGAACACGTGAGAAACAGGAAGGAACGAGGAGTGGTGTCCACTCTCTCACTAAATGCAGGCCTGCCTGCAGTGATTGAAAGAATCAGAAATGGAGAGATGGAATTTCTGGACTTTCCAGAAACCACATGGTGGAAATCTAGTGCTCTCTTCTGTTGACAGGGCCTAGATGTGCATATTTGCTGTTTTCTGGTTGAAGCTGGGAAACAGTACCTTCTTGCTGAAGTTGGATAATTGTTGAATTCAGCCATTTTCAGGTTTCATAGAAAACAAAACAAAACAAAAAGCCCCTTCTTGGTTTTATTTCACATTTTAATTTTTTTTTTTGTTTTTTGTTTTTTGAGACAGGACCTGTCTTTTTATTTGTGTTTCAGACAAACTATTTTACTACATGGCCCAGGACTTCTTCTTTCTGAACACTTATGCTGCAAATACAATCTTTTTTTTTAAAATTAATTATTTATTATGTATACAGCACTCCTTCCTTGCATGACTGCAGGCCAGAAGACCCCATTACAGATGGTTGTGAGCCACCATATTGTTGCTAGGAATTGAACTCAGGACCTTTGGAAGAACAGTCAGTGCTCTTAACCTCTGAGCCATCTCTACAGCCCCTGAAAATATAATCTTAAAAGAAAAAGTAAAATTAAAATGAATGGCCTGGAATTAACAAAGACAAAAAAGGGGGAAAAAACCCTGCATTTTCTTGCTTGCTTGCTTTTTTTTTTTTCTCTTCTTTTAGTATTTTTTGAGGCACGATTTCTCTGTGTAACAGCCCTAGCTGTCCTGGAACTCAGTTTATAGACCAGGCTGTCTTGTTGGTAACGTTCTCTTTTTATTCTTATTTCCTATCTGTAAATCCACATTTCTTCTCTCTCTCTCTCTCTCTCTCTCTCTCTCTCTCTCTCTCTCTCTCTCTCGCTTTCTCTCTCTCTCTCTATTTATTTATTTCTTGTTTGGTTTTGTGTTTTGCTTTATGAGACAGGGTTTTTCTGCTGATTTGGAGACTGTTCTTGGAACTAGCTCCTTTCTTGTAGACCAGGCTGGCCTAAAATTCGCAGAGATCCTGCCTCTGCCAGATATGGAGCCAGTGCTCTTGAATGCCTTCATCTGGTGAGGTCAAAATATACCCCCCCACATACACACCAAACACAAACACAGGCACAGGCACACCCAGAGACACATAAATAAACTTTTAAATTAAGAGCCTGGAGAGTTAGTTTCTTGGCTCTTCCTGAGAAATTGGGTTCAATTCCCAGCACCTGCATGGTTAAATAAATCATAAAAAAAAATTCTTTAAGAAATTGAAATTAAACTACACAACTGGAAACACTGTCTCAACTAAAAGTAAAATAAAATGTAAAAGAGTGCAGTGCTAAGTGCAGTTATGAAAATGTTTGGAAATATGACACCTTCCCTGTCTCCCCCACATACACAGGCACACCGAGAGAGAGGTTTAAATAAATGTGGTGGTGGCACATGCCTTTATTCCCAGCACACAGGGGGCAGAGGCAGGTGAATTTCTTGGGAGTTGGAAGCCAGCCTGGTCTACAAGAGCTAGTTCCAGATCAGCTAGGACTGTTACCCAGGGAAACCCTGTTTCGAAAAACAAGACAAAAAAATTAAAATTGAAGTAAATGTACAAGCCAAAGCTACAGGCCCTGGCCTCCACTCCTGTCCCTGAGGGCACCTGGTAAAAGTGAGAAGGCAGATTTCAGAGACTAGTAAAGTTCAAGGTCACCAGCCCTTCCTAACAGCTAGAACTCCTCGCTGAACCATTAAAGGGTGAGTCTAAGGCGGGCAGTGGTGGCGCACGCCTTTAATCCCAGTACTCTGGAGGCAGAGGCAGGCAAATCTCTGGGAGTTAGAGGACAGGCACCAAAGCTACAGAGAAAACTTGTCTTGAAAAGCCAATAAATAAATAAATAAATAAATAAATAAATAATATAAAGGGTGAGGCTACAACTTGATTGGTCTGCTTAGATATGTATTTTTTTTATTTTTTTTGTTTTTTTTAGATATGCATATTTTTGTTATAGTCTTTTTTTTTTAAATTTATTTATTATATTATGTGTATAGCATTCCTTCCACGTGTGCCTGCAAGCCAGAAGGGGGCACCAGGTCTCATTATAGATGGTTGTAAGCCACCATGTGGTTGCTGGGAATTGAACTCAGGACCTCAGGAAAAGCAGTCAGTGCTCTTAACCTCTGAGCCATCTCTCCAGCCCTGTTATAGTCGTTTTTGTTTTACTGGGCAGGAAAAGATATCCAAGTGGGAATTTTTCCACAGCTGCTTTAATTTTCTCAGACTCTGTATTTAGGATGAGAAGTGGGGTGTGGGGTAGGTTGTACAAACACAACTACTGAAGAAAAGAAACCCCAAGAAAGCAAGCGAGTGGTTGCCATGGTGAAATGTCTTTGAAAGGCATTTAGGTGACTGGGAACTGCCCTTGCTGCCTCCCTCCTTTCCTCCCTCTCACCAATCCATAATTGTGGCAGCCCCTTGGCCCACATAGTCCTTTCACTGATCGGTCAGACACACTCTTTGTTTTATTTTTTAATTTTTGAATTGTGGGTGAAGTCAATTAATTGAGCTCTTAGATTATTATCATCATCATCATTATTATTATTTGTTTATTTGTGGTTTTTCTACATAGGGATTCCCTTTGTATGCTTGTTTGCCCTGGAACTCACTTTGTAGACAAGGCTGGCCTCAGACTCACAGAGATCTAGCTGCCCCTGCCTCTACCTCTGCCTCCTAGTGCCGGAATAAAAGGCCTGTACTAAACACACTTTTAGTTTCTCTGTGTCTGTCGTCGCTTTGCCTGCAGAACAAGGTAGCCTCAAACTCACAGCGATCTGCCTGCCTCTGCCTCTCCTGATCTCTGAGGGCTGAGAACTGAGAATAAAGAAATGTGCTGCCACCATTACCCAGCTAGGCAGCTGCCCAAAATATACTGCTGCTGTGGCAGCAATAAAAAAAAAAAAAAACCTGAGATAAACAAAGAAAAAAAGGAAAACACCAGTTTTTCTTCCT
The DNA here is from genome assembly GCF_018167655.1 of Microtus oregoni. Taxonomy (NCBI): domain Eukaryota; kingdom Metazoa; phylum Chordata; class Mammalia; order Rodentia; family Cricetidae; genus Microtus; species Microtus oregoni. The sequence continues at coordinate 275,310 of NW_024543838.1, read as the reverse complement.
TCTTTCCTTTTTTCCTTCTTTTCTTCCTTCCTTGTTTTTTTTCTGTTTTTTTCTTTTATTATTTTTTTGGTACAGGGTTTCTCTGTATAATACCTTTAACTCACTATATAAACCAGGCTGTCATCTTGGTGACATTATGGTTTTGGTTTTTTTCTTATTTCCTGTTTAATCATTTCTCTCTCTCTCTCTCTCTCTCTCTCTCTCTTCTCTCTCTCTCTCACACACACACACACACACACACACACACTCACACACACACACACACAGATTTAATTTATGTTTTTTATTTTTGTTTGTGTTTTTGTTTTGATTTTCAAGGCAGGGTTTTCTCTGTTGCTTTGGAGCCTGTCTTTGGAACTAGCTCTCGTCGACCAGGCTGGCCTCAAACTCCCAGAGATCCACCTGCCTCTCTGCCAGATATGGAACCAGTCCTTTTGAATGCTTTCATCCTTCCTGGTCATTAAAAATTTGAAATGAAACTAAGTTCTACACAACTGGAAAGACTGTCTCAAATAAAAGTTAAGTAAAATGTTCTGAAATAGGGCACCTTCCCTGCCCCCCCCCACCAAGGACACACTTGGGTGCAGACCAAGAGATACAAACAAAATTTGAAATGAAACTAAATGTACATGAAATTAACAGAATGAGATACTAAAAACTTAGTTGGATTGTCACTGTGGTGCACATCTTTTATTCTATCATCCAAGAGACAGAGACAGGTGTACCTCTGTGAATTCCCAGGTTTTGGAGAGAGGCCCCATCCCAAATTTAAAAAAAAAGAAGGAAGAAAAGAAGAAAGAAACATTATGAACTGTCTCCTTGTTTCTAGAAACTTGTTTTGATTTGCATTTCTCTGATGACTAAGCATGTTGAACATTTCCTTAAGTGTCTTTCAGCCATTTTAGATTCCTCGGTTGAGAGTTCTCTGTTTAAGTCTGTACTCCATTTTGTGAATTAGATTATTTGTTCTTGAGATGACCAATGTCTTGTGTTCTTTGTATGTTTTGGAGATCAGACAGACCTCTGTCTGATGTGGGGTTAGTGAAGATCTTTTTCCATTCTGTAAGGCCGTCATTTTGTCTTGTTGGCCGTGTTCTTTGCTTTACAGAAGCTTTTCAGTTTCAGGAGGTCTCTCTCACTTATTAATTGTTTCTCTCAGTGTCTGTGCTACTGGGGTTCTATTTAGGAAGCGGTCTCCTGTGCTGATGCGTTCAAATGCGTTTGATATTTTTATTTTTATATTCTTTTATTGTGGATGAAGTCAATTATTTGAACTCTCAAATATTTTTATTGTTATTATCTCTTTATTTGTTTGTTTATTTGTGGTTGTTCAACATAGGGTTTCGTTGTGTGGCCTTGTATGCGTATGCCCTGGGACTCACTTTGTAGACAAAACTGGCCTCAGACTCACAGAGAGCCATCTGCCTCTGCCTCCTAATGCTGGGATTAAAGGCTAAACAACCTTTTTTATATATTTATTTTCCTAATAATTTATTTTGTCGGCATTGGTGTTTTGCCTGCATGTATGTCTATCTGAGGGTGTCAGATCTTGGAGTTACAGACAGCTGTTGACTGCCATGTGGGTGGTAGGAATTGAACCTGGGTCCTCTGGAAGAGCAGTCAGCACTCTTAACCACAGAGCCATCTCTCCAGCCCCCACCTTTTTTTTGAAAACAGGGTTTCTCTATGTCACTTTGCCTGTCCTGAATCTCAATCTGCAGAACAAGGTAGCTTTAAACTTACAGTGATCTGCCAGCCTTGGTCTCCCTGATCTTGAAGGTGTTTTATCATCTCTCTCTCTGTCTGGCTATCTATCTATCTATCTATCTATCTATCTATCTATCCATTCATTTATTAGTTTATGTATTTGTTTATGTGTTTATTTATGTATTTATTTATTTTTGTTTTCTGAGACAGGATTTCTCTCTAGCTTTTGAGTCTGTCCTGGATCCAGACCTGGTCACAGCTGTACCTGAAAATAAAATAAACAAACAAACAAAAACAAAAACAAAGCAAAGCAAAAGCCAGGCAGGACTCTCTGGTTGACCTTCCCTTTCCCCCTCCCCCATGGGCTCCTCAGAGGCAGTGAGGCCTCCGGCAGGGAATCCACAGAGCCTCTGCCCAAGGCTCTCCAGGGAACCCACTCTCTCCCTTTCCCCCAGCCCCAGGGCTGCCAGCCACATCTATCTCAGGCAGAGGTGGCGGGCACTCTGGCTATCCAGGATGTGACAGACACAGACACAGAGAAGCAGGGAGGAAAGTTGCCCACTCTCTCACTAGACGCAGGCATGCAGGAGGAACAATGAAAGAATGAGAACTGGAGAGATGGAATTTCTGGAATGTCCAGAAACCACATGGTGGGGATCTAGTGACCTCTTTTGGTGACAGGGAGTACAGCACAGATTTGGGTTCTTGTGCTCCTGAGATGTAACCCCCACAAGGCAGCAGCTCATAAGTGATTGTAAATCCAGTTTCACACGACTGCACATAAAATAAAGTTAAATAAATCATAAAAAAATTCTTTAAAAATTTGAAATTAAAATAAGTTCTACACAACCAGAAAGACTGTCTCAAATAAAAGTAAAATAAAATGTTCTAAAATAGGACAACTTCCCTGCCCCCCACGCCCACAGGGACACACTTGGTGCAGACCAAGAGATACAAACAAAATTTGAAATTAAACTAAATCTACAAGAAACTGACCCTGGTTATTGTAGTGCACATATTTTATTCTATCATCAAAGAGACAGAGGCAGGTGGACCTCTGTGAATTTCCAGGCTTTATAGAGAGGCCCCCAACCCTAGAAACTGGACCATGGGAGTTTAGGACCTATAAGACAGTGCACGAGTCTTGTGATCTCACTTGGTAGATGAGTCTGGATTTTAACTCACAGATGTCCTTCTGCCTGTGTCTCCCACGTGCTGGGATAAAGGGTTCCCTAATTCTTGAATGGCATACTGAAAGTAGTTATTTCTACTTAGTTTGCATTTGATTTTTTAAAAAAAATCCATGCCTATTTATTTATTTATTTTTGGTTTTTCACGACAGGGTTTCTCTGTAGCTTTGTAGATAGTGTTGGCTGGCTGGCTGGCTGGCCAGCTGGCTGGCTTTCAGTTCCCTGACAGAAATAAGCACATTATGGAGGAACCACAAAGTTGTTACACTATGTGGGTGTGATGAGGAGAGATTGTGAGTGTCCTGTCAGAACAAAGTTAGTCCCATAGTTGATGAAATTCATTATCCCAAAAATTCAGCAGAATATATCCCAAGTTTGCAAATGTGTGATCAGCTTGTGACAGGTTGGGCTGGAGATGCTGAGAACTGGGGAGCCCTCAATGCAAGACCAGATACTCGTTCCCATGAAGAGAGAGGGAGGGAGGGAGGGAGGGAGGGAGGGAGGGAGGGATCATTCATTCATTCATTCCTATACTCAAGTTTAAGAAAAGATGAGTGGCTATGGAGAGACCACTCACAGATATGAAAAGTCATTTCCTAAAAATCAAATTTCTCAGTCACTATGCAACTGCTATGGTGCTTCTCCTAGATAGAACAAAACACACACACACACACACACACACACACAAAGGTGAACCTGGGAAAAGCTTTCTAAGCCTTTAAGGATGCACCGTGACTTCAGAGACCTCAGGGAGTATAGGGATGGGTGCTTGATGCTTCAGACTCATGTCATTGAAGGACATAACATAGTCTGGATTCACAGAGATTCACAACACAGAGCCATTGTCACTTACCCAGAGCTAACAAGAAATTACAGTCTCAGCCGGGCTGTGGTGTGTGCATGCCTTTAATCACAGCACACACACAGATCTCTGTGAATTCAAAGATGGCCTGATTTACAGAGTGAGTTTTAGGACAGCCCAAGATACACAAAGAAACCCTTTCTTGAAAAACAAAACAAAACAGCAAAAGAAAGAAAGAAAGAAATGGAAAAAGAAAAAAAAAGGCAGTCTCTTCCCACTCTCTCATCCATTGGCTCTTAAAGAGCTCTCAAGCTGAACTGGAGACCAGGGTGTCATTCATAACTGGGAAGCTAGAAACCTTAGGGGACCACAGGAGTCAGACTGACTGCAGCACTTGATGCCTCAACCCTGCTAATGGCTGTGATATAAGGCATGGTAAAATATGGGCTTTGGGCCTTTCGGCCACGGTAGCCATCTTTCAGTAACTTGCCAAAATGACAAACACAAAGGGAAAGAGGAGGGGCACTCGCTATATGTTCTCTAGGCCCTTTAGGAAACATGGAGTTGTTCCTTTGGCCACGAATCTACAAGAAGGGCGATATTATAGACATCAAGGGAATGGGCACTGTTCAAAAAGGAATGCCCCATAAATGTTACCACGGCAAAACCGGAAGAGTCTACAATGTCACCCAGCATGCTGTGGGCATCATTGTAAACAAGCCAGTTAAGGGCAAGATTCTTGCCAAGAGAATTAATGTGCGGATTGAACACATCAAGCACTCGAAGAGCAGAGACAGCTTTCTGAAGCGGGTGAAGGAGAACGACCAGAAGGAAAAGGAAGACAAAGAGAAGGGCACCTGGGTTCAGCTCAAGCGAACCCAGAGAAGCACACTTCGCGAGGACTAACGGGAAGGAGCCTGAGCTGCTGGAGCCCATTCCCTACGAATTCATGGCCTGATGTACAAAAAGAAATAACACACCTGGACTATTAAAAAAAAATACGGGGGGCTGGAGAGATGGCTCAGTGGTTAAGAGCATTGCCTGCTCTTCCAAAGGTCCTGAGTTCAATTCCCGGCAACCACATGGTGGCTCACAACCATCTTTAAAGAGGTCTGGTGCCCTCTTCTGGCCTGCAGACATACACACAGACAGAATATTGTATACTTAATAAATAAATAAATAAATATTTAAAAAAAAATACGGGCTTTGGCAGAGCGCTACTCCCCTTTCTCTATTATTATTGCTACACAACGAAAAGGACCGGGGGGGGGGGGGGGGGGGATGTGCAGTGCTGGTATTGAAATCTCCCTGACTCCTTCCGCACTCCTTGTCAATTCCCGACTTTGTCAAATCAACTATCGTGAATCTTTGATGTGGGTTGGCCCTTTAGGAACTCAGAGAAACAAGACAGACCTATTTCATTCCAGAAACCTCCCAGTTCCTGAGCCCTAGCCCTGGAAGTCTCAAAGCCATCACATCCAGAAATCTCTCTAGTCCCTGCTAGTGGTGAACTCACTTCGTCTTCCCCAGGACCACTAATTATTTCTCCGTGTTTTCCTCTGAGATCTGAGGTCAGCTTTCTTCTTCCTCCCTCTGGCCTCTCCATGATCTCCATTCTCTAGACAACATGTCTAGAACTGAGTCTTATAGGCACCGAGAGAGTGTATCTTGAGGGCACTTGGCATTTCTAGGACACGAGTGACATCACAAAATTCCGAGAGCTCTCCGGGATACCGTAGAATTTCCAGAGAAGGGACTGCTGATGTCGTGAGGCACGGCCTTTACCTCCTTGCTAATATTTCTCCCCGAACTGACCAACCGACCGACTGACCGGAACCTGAGGTTTCCTTTCCAGGAGTCTCTCCTGCGACACAGAGGGAGCCATTCAGAATTTCCTCCTTCCAAAACCAGAAATTTCTCTCTGCTTCATTAAAATCTTTTCACTACTTCCTTCACCCATGGGGAGTTAGTTAGTTGAACACTCACTTTTTTCATGAATGTCCCTTCCTCCCTCTCCGGAACATCTCATATTACTGATTCATACTCAGTAAATCAGTAATATGAGAAATTAGGCCAGGAGGACACGGAAGATGAGGGTTGAGTCCTCTGAAGTGAACAAGCACTTAGGGAAGGCTAAACTTAAGGGAATTTGACTCTGAGTGGCAAGACATGAATAGCTGCTGCCAAGGCACAGATGCAGGCATCGGGCTGAGGCACCAACTGGGCCCTTGGCATCCTCCTGCATCATCAGAGCTGTGTGAGAAACTCAGACCAAAGGAGGGCCGTGTTCAAAGGGAGAGGGCATTTTCTATGGATGGCTGCCAGCTATCTCTTGGCTTCTGTAAGTACAGGAACTCAACAAAGACAGAGACATGCCAGACAGGAGGTTTTGGTAAAAATCTGAACTGAACTGAATAGAAACTGGCTATTACGTATTAGTGTTTTCAGAGTTATGTCTGAGGAACAAAATACTTAAATAAAATAAAACCAAATCCTTAAAAAATATCCAGGTGTCCTCTGAGGGGTCATGGAAAACAAAACAAAACAAAAAGATAAGAGGGATATTAGTTGTTCCAAAAATCCTCAGAGCCGGGCGGTGGTGGCGCATGCCTTTAATCCCAACACTTGGGAGGCAGAGGCAGGTGGATCTCTGTGAGTTCGAGGCCAGCCTGGTCTAGAAGAGCTAGTGCCAGGACAGGCTCCAAAGCTAAAGAGAAACCCTGTCTCGAAAAATCAAAAAAAAAAAAAAAAAAAAAAAAACCCTCAGGAACAAAACTTCCCCTGGAGAATAGCAAGAGTTCATTGGGAAACTGTCTGTCTCCTGTTGCATCATTTCAAGTTTTTCTAACTTGAGAATGGATGGTGTCAGCTGTAAGATTTTCATCTTTTACGCTCACAGTGAGATTCTAGCCTTTTTTCTTTTTTTATTGAGAGATGGACACATGTTCCCTCCCTCTAGTTCTATTGGCTGTACAGCTTTGACCAAGAAAGAGGGTTGGATTTCATCAAAGAATTTCTCTCCATTTTATATTTCACCCACTTTTGATTGCTATTAAGTGCAATCTAGCTGGTTTGTGGTGTTTCAGGAACACTTTCCTTATTCTTCTGGGTTTTGTGTGTGTGTGTGTGTGTGTGTGTGTGTGTGTGTGTGTGTTTGGTTGGTTTTGTGAGACAGGGTTTATCTAGAGAACAGTCCTGGAATGTCCTTGGTAGGTGAGGCTGGCCTTGAACTCCCCCTGCCTCTCTGTCATTTCTTCCTACTTGGTGTGTGTTTGGTTGCTGTTTTGAGTTTTCAGATCTCCTGAAAAAAAGATCAAGATCATTTCTTTCCTAAACTCTGTGTCCTTGGGACACAAGCATTAAAGGGTGTGGCTACAGCTCCACTGGACCTCTTTGATATGGATATCTGCAGCCTTTCCTGTTGGAGTTGGGAAACTGAAAGTTGTTGACTTGAATTCACTCATTGGAAAAAAAAAAAAAACAAGAAACAAAAAAAAAAACCACCCTTATTTATTTTATTATTTCACATTTTAACTTGATTTTTTTTCTTTTTTTGAGACAGGAATTGGCTTTTTATTTATGCTCCAGACAATCTATCTCACTACATGGCCCAGGACTTCTTTCTGAACGCTTCCATGATAGTAGTCAGCTGCCCAAATATACTGCTGCTGCTGCAATTTTAGAAAAAAATTAAATAAAAATAAATAACCTGAGATAAACAAAGAAAAAAAGGAAAGCACCTATTTTTCCTTCCTTCCTTCCTTCCTTCCTTCCTTCCTGTTTTCTTCTTTTATTATTTTTTATTTTTGGTTTCTCTGTATAATACTTTTAACTCACTATATAAACCAGGCTGTCATCTTGGTGACATTATGGTTTTGTTTTTTCTTATTTCTGGTCTGAAAATTGACAAATTGACATTTCTTCTCCCTCTCTCTTTCTCATTTAATTCATGTTTTATTTTATGTATTTATTCATTTATTTATTTATTTTTGTTTGTGTTTTGGTTTTGATTTTCAAGGCATGGTTTCTCTGTTGTCTTAGAACTAGCTCTTGTCGACCAGGCTGTCCTCAAACTCCCAGAGATCCAACTGCCTCTCTGCCAGATATGGAACCAGTCATCTTGGTTAGTTCAAAAGCCACCCCATAAACACATGTGCGCGTGTTTATGACATGAACACGTGAGACATGAACACGTGAGAAACAGGAAGGAACGAGGAGTGGTGTCCACTCTCTCACTAAATGCAGGCCTGCCTGCAGTGATTGAAAGAATCAGAAATGGAGAGATGGAATTTCTGGACTTTCCAGAAACCACATGGTGGAAATCTAGTGCCCTCTTCTGTTGACAGGGCCTAGATGTGCATATTTGCTGTTTTCTGGTTGAAGCTGGGAAACAGTACCTTCTTGCTGAAGTTGGATAATTGTTGAATTCAGCCATTTTCAGGTTTCATAGAAAACAAAACAAAACAAAAAAAAAGCCCCTTCTTTGTTTTATTTCACATTTTAATTTGTTTTTTTTTTTTTGTTTTGTTTTTTGAGACAGGACCTGTCTTTTTATTTGTGTTTCAGACAAACTATTTTACTACATGGCCCAGGACTTCTTCTTTCTGAACACTTATGCTGCAAATACAATCTTTTTTTTAAAATTAATTATTTATTATGTATACAGCACTCCTTCCATGCATGACTGCAGGCCAGACGACCCCATTACAGATGGTTGTGAGCCACCATATTGTTTCTAGGAATTGAACTCAGGACCTTTGGAAGAACAGTCAGTGCTCTTAACCTCTGAGCCATCTCTACAGCCCCTGAAAATATAATCTTAAAAGAAAAAGTAAAATTAAAATGAATGGCCTGGAATTAACAAAGACAAAAAAGGGGGAAAAAACCCTGCATTTTCTTGCTTGCTTGCTTTTTTTTTTTTTTCTCTTCTTTTAGTATTTTTTGAGGCACGATTTCTCTGTGTAACAGCCCTAGCTGTCCTGGAACTCAGTTTATAGACCAGGCTGTCTTGTTGGTAACGTTCTCTTTTTATTCTTATTTCCTATCTGTAAATCCACATTTCTTCTCTCTCTCTCTCTCTCTCTCTCTCTCTCTCTCTCTCTCTCTCGCTTTCTCTCTCTCTCTCAGTTTATTTATTTCTTGTTTGGTTTTGTGTTTTGCGTTATGAGACAGGGTTTCTCTGCTGATTTGGAGACTGTTCTTGGAACTAGCTCCTTTCTTGTAGACCACGCTGGCCTAAAACTCCCAGAGATCCTGCCTCTGCCAGATATGGAGCCAGTGCTCTTGAATGCCTTCATCTGGTGAGGTCAAAATATACCCTCCCCACACACACACCAAACACAAACACAGGCACAGGCACACCCAGAGACTCATAAATAAACTTTTAAATTAAGAGCCTGGAGAGCTAGTTTCTTGGCTCTTCCTGAGAAATTGGGTTCAATTCCCAGCACCTGCATGGTTAAATAAATCATAAAAAAAAATTCTTTAATAAATTGAAATTAAACTACACAACTGGAAACACTGTCTCAACTAAAAGTAAAATAAAATGTAAAAGAGTGCAGTGCTAAGTGCAGTTATGAAAATGTTTGGAAATATGACACCTTCCCTGTCTCCCCCACATACACAGGCACACCGAGAGAGAGGTTTAAATAAATGTGGTGGTGGCACATGCCTTTATTCCCAGCACACAGGGGGCAGAGGCAGGTGAATTTCTTGGGAGTTGGAAGCCAGCCTGGTCTACAAGAGCTAGTTCCAGATCAGCTAGGACTGTTACCCAGGGAAACCCTGTTTTGAAAAACAAGACAAAAAAATTAAAATTGAAGTAAATGTACAAGCCAAAGCTACAGGCCCTGGCCTCCACTCCTGTCCCTGAGGGCACCTGGTAAAAGTGAGAAGGCAGATTTCAGAGACTAGTAAAGTTCAAGGTCACCAGCCCTTCCTAACAGCTAGAACTCCTTGCTGAACCATTAAAGGGTGAGTCTAAGGCGGGCAGTGGTGGCGCACGCCTTTAATCCCAGCACTCTGGAGGCAGAGGCAGGCAAATCTCTGGGAGTTCCAGGACAGGCACCAAAGCTACAGAGAAAACTTGTCTTGAAAAGCCAATAAATAAATAAATAAATAAATAAATAAATAATATAAAGGGTGAGGCTACAACTTGATTGGTCTGCTTAGATATGTATTTTTTTTATTTTTTTTGTTTTTTTTTTAGATATACATATTTTTGTTATAGTCGTTTTTTTTTTAAATTTATTTATTATATTATGTGTATAGCATTCCTTCCACGTGTGCCTGCAAGCCAGAAGGGGGCACCAGGTCTCATTATAGATGGTTGTAAGCCACCATGTGGTTGCTGGGAATTGAACTCAGGACCTGTGGAAAAGCAGTCAGTGCTCTTAACCTCTGAGCCATCTCTCCAGCCCTGTTATAGTCGTTTTTGTTTTACTGGGCAGGAAAAGATATCCAAGTGGGAATTTTTCCACAGCTGCTTTAATTTTCTCAGACTCTGTATTTAGGATGAGAAGTGGGGTGTGGGGTAGGTTGTACAAACACAACTACTGAAGAAAAGAAACCCCAAGAAAGCAAGCGAGTGGTTGCCATGGTGAAATGTCTTTGAAAGGCATTTAGGTGACTGGGAACTGCCCTTGCTGCCTCCCTCCTTTCCTCCCTCTCACCAATCCATAATTGTGGCAGCCCCTTGGCCCACATAGTCCTTTCACTGATCGGTCAGACACACTCTTTGTTTTATTTTTTAATTTTTGAATTGTGGGTGAAGTCAATTAATTGAGCTCTTAGATTATTATCATCATCATCATTATTATTATTTGTTTATTTGTGGTTTTTCTACATAGGGATTCCCTTTGTATGCTTGTTTGCCCTGGAACTCACTTTGTAGACAAGGCTGGCCTCAGACTCACAGAGATCTAGCTGCCCCTGCCTCTACCTCTGCCTCCTAGTGCCGGAATAAAAGGCCTGTACTAAACACACTTTTAGTTTCTCTGTGTCTGTCGTCGCTTTGCCTGCAGAACAAGGTAGCCTCAAACTCACAGCGATCTGCCTGCCTCTGCCTCTCCTGATCTCTGAGGGCTGAGAACTGAGAATAAAGAAATGTGCTGCCACCATTACCCAGCTAGGCAGCTGCCCAAAATATACTGCTGCTGCGGCAGCAATAAAAAAAAAAAAAAAAAAAACCTGAGATAAACAAAGAAAAAAAGGAAAACACCAGTTTTTCTTCCTTCTTTCCTTTTTTCCTTCTTTTCTTCCTTCCTTGTTTTTTTTCTGTTTTCTTCTTTTATTATTTTTTTGGTACAGGGTTTCTCTGTATAATACCTTTAACTCACTATATAAAACAGGCTGTCATCTTGGTGACATTATGGTTTTGTGTTTTTTCTTATTTCCTGTTTAATCATTTCTCTCTCTCTCTCTCTCTCTCTCTCTCACACACACACACACACACACATACAGAGATTTAATTTATGTTTTTTATTTTTGTTTGTGTTTTTGTTTTGATTTTCAAGGCAGGGTTTTCTCTGTTGCTTTGGAGCCTGTCTTTGGAACTAGCTCTCGTCGACCAGGCTGGCCTCAAACTCCCAGAGATCCACCTGCCTCTCTGCCAGATATGGAACCAGTCCTTTTGAATGCTTTCATCCTTCCTGGTCATTAAAAATTTGAAATGAAACTAAGTTCTACACAACTGGAAAGACTGTCTCAAATAAAAGTTAAGTAAAATGTTCTGAAATAGGGCACCTTCCCTGCCCCCCCCCACCAAGGACACACTTGGGTGCAGACCAAGAGATACAAACAAAATTTGAAATGAAACTAAATGTACATGAAATTAACAGAATGAGATACTAAAAACTTAGTTGGATTGTCACTGTGGTGCACATCTTTTATTCTATCATCCAAGAGACAGAGACAGGTGTACCTCTGTGAATTCCCAGGTTTTGGAGAGAGGCCCCCATCCCAAATTAAAAAAAAAAGAAGGATGAAAAGAAGAAAGAAACATTATGAACTGTCTCCTTGTTTCTAGAAACTTGTTTTGATTTGCATTTCTCTGATGACTAAGCATGTTGAACATTTCCTTAAGTGTCTTTCAGCCATTTTAGATTCCTCGGTTGAGAGTTCTCTGTTTAAGTCTGTACTCCATTTTGTGAATTAGATTATTTGTTCTTGAGATGACCAATGTCTTGTGTTCTTTGTATGTTTTGGAGATCAGACAGACCTCTGTCTGATGTGGGGTTAGTGAAGATCTTTTTCCATTCTGTAAGGCCGTCATTTTGTCTTGTTGGCCGTGTTCTTTGCTTTACAGAAGCTTTTCAGTTTCAGGAGGTCTCTCTCACTTATTAATTGTTTCTCTCAGTGTCTGTGCTACTGGGGTTCTATTTAGGAAGCGGTCTCCTGTGCTGATGCGTTCAAATGCGTTTGATATTTTTATTTTTATATTCTTTTATTGTGGATGAAGTCAATTATTTGAACTCTCAAATATTTTTATTGTTATTATCTCTTTATTTGTTTGTTTATTTGTGGTTGTTCAACATAGGGTTTCGTTGTGTGCCCTTGTATGCGTATGCCCTGGGACTCACTTTGTAGACAAAACTGGCCTCAGACTCACAGAGAGCCATCTGCCTCTGCCTCCTAATGCTGGGATTAAAGGCTAAACAACCTTTTTTATATATTTATTTTCCTAATAATTTATTTTGTCGGCATTGGTGTTTTGCCTGCATGTATGTCTATCTGAGGGTGTCAGATCTTGGAGTTACAGACAGCTGTTGACTGCCATGTGGGTGGTAGGAATTGAACCTGGGTCCTCTGGAAGAGCAGTCAGCACTCTTAACTGCAGAGCCATCTCTCCAGCCCCCACCTTTTTTTTGAAAACAGGGTTTCTCTATGTCACTTTGCCTGTCCTGAATCTCAATCTGCAGAACAAGGTAGCTTTAAACTTACAGTGATCTGCCAGCCTTGGTCTCCCTGATCTTGAAGGTGTTTTATCATCTCTCTCTCTGTCTGGCTATCTATCTATCTATCTATCTATCTATCTATCCATTCATTTATTAGTTTATGTATTTGTTTATGTGTTTATTTATGTATTTATTTATTTTTGTTTTCTGAGACAGGATTTCTCTCTAGCTTTTGAGTCTGTCCTGGATCCAGACCTGGTCACAGCTGTACCTGAAAATAAAATAAACAAACAAACAAAAACAAAAACAAAGCAAAGCAAAAGCCAGGCAGGACTCTCTGGTTGACCTTCCCTTTCCCCCTCCCCCATGGGCTCCTCAGAGGCAGTGAGGCCTCTGGCAGGGAATCCACAGAGCCTCTGCCCAAGGCTCTCCAGGGAACCCACTCTCTCCCTTTCCCCCAGCCCCAGGGCTGCCAGCCACATCTATCTCAGGCAGAGGTGGCGGGCACTCTGGCTATCCAGGATGTGACAGACACAGACACAGAGAAGCAGGGAGGAAAGTTGCCCACTCTCTCACTAGACGCAGGCATGCAGGAGGAACAATGAAAGAATGAGAACTGGAGAGATGGAATTTCTGGAATGTCCAGAAACCACATGGTGGGGATCTAGTGACCTCTTTTGGTGACAGGGAGTACAGCACAGATTTGGGTTCTTGTGCTCCTGAGATGTAACCCCCACAAGGCAGCAGCTCATAAGTGATTGTAAATCCAGTTTCACACGACTGCACATAAAATAAAGTTAAATAAATCATAAAAAAATTCTTTAAAAATTTGAAATTAAAATAAGTTCTACACAACCAGAAAGACTGTCTCAAATAAAAGTAAAATAAAATGTTCTAAAATAGGACAACTTCCCTGCCCCCCACGCCCACAGGGACACACTTGGTGCAGACCAAGAGATACAAACAAAATTTGAAATTAAACTAAATCTACAAGAAACTGACCCTGGTTATTGTGGTGCACATCTTTTATTCTATCATCAAAGAGACAGAGGCAGGTGGACCTCTGTGAATTTCCAGGCTTTATAGAGAGGCCCCCAACCCTAGAAACTGGACCATGGGAGTTTAGGACCTATAAGACAGTGCACGAGTCTTGTGATCTCACTTGGTAGATGAGTCTGGATTTTAACTCACAGATGTCCTTCTGCCTGTGTCTCCCACGTGCTGGGATAAAGGGTTCCCTAATTCTTGAATGGCATACTGAAAGTAGTTATTTCTACTTAGTTTGCGTTTGATTTTTTAAAAAAAATCCATGCCTATTTATTTATTTATTTTTGGTTTTTCACGACAGGGTTTCTCTGTAGCTTTGTAGATAGTGTTGGCTGGCTGGCTGGCTGGCTGGCTGGCTGGCTGGCTTTCAGTTCCCTGACAGAAATAAGCACATTATGGAGGAACCACAAAGTTGTTACACTATGTGGGTGTGATGAGGAGAGATTGTGAGTGTCCTGTCAGAACAAAGTTAGTCCCATAGTTGATGAAATTCATTATCCCAAAAATTCAGCAGAATATATCCCAAGTTTGCAAATGTGTGATCAGCTTGTGACAGGTTGGGCTGGAGATGCTGAGAACTGGGGAGCCCTCAATGCAAGACCAGATACTCGTTCCCATGAAGAGAGAGGGAGGGAGGGAGGGAGGGATCATTCATTCATTCATTCCTATACTCAAGTTTAAGAAAAGATGAGTGGCTATGGAGAGACCACTCACAGAGATGAAAAATCATTTCCTAAAAATCAAATTTCTCAGTCACTATGCAACTGCTATGGTGCTTCTCCTAGATAGAACAAAACACACACACACACACACACACACACACACAAAGGTGAACCAGGGAAAAGCTTTCTAAGCCTTTAAGGATGCACCGTGACTTCAGAGACCTCAGGGAGTATAGGGATGGGTGCTTGATGCTTCAGACTCATGTCATTGAAGGACATAACATAGTCTGGATTCACAGAGATTCACAACACAGAGCCATTGTCACTTACCCAGAGCTAACAAGAAATTGCAGTCTCAGCCGGGCTGTGGTGTGTGCATGCCTTTAATCACAGCACACACACAGATCTCTGTGAATTCAAAGATGGCCTGATTTACAGAGTGAGTTTTAGGACAGCCCAAGATACACAAAGAAACCCTTTCTTGAAAAACAAAACAAAACAGCAAAAGAAAGAAAGAAAGAAATGGAAAAAGAAAAAAAAAGGCAGTCTCTTCCCACTCTCTCATCCATTGGCTCTTAAAGAGCTCTCAAGCTGAAGTGGAGACCAGGGTGTCATTCATAACTGGGAAGCTAGAAACCTTAGGGGACCACAGGAGTCAGACTGACTGCAGCACTTGATGCCTCAACCCTGTAATGGCTGTGATATAAGGCATGGTAAAATATGGGCTTTGGGCCTTTCGGCCGTGGTAGCCATCTTTCAGTAACTCGCCAAAATGACAAACACAAAGGGAAAGAGGAGGGGCACTTGCTATATGTTCTCTAGGCCCTTTAGGAAACATGGAGTTGTTCCTTTGGCCACGAATCTACAAGAAGGGCGATATTATAGACATCAAGGGAATGGGCACTGTTCAAAAAGGAATGCCCCATAAATGTTACCACGGCAAAACCGGAAGAGTCTACAATGTCACCCAGCATGCTGTGGGCATCATTGTAAACAAGCCAGTTAAGGGCAAGATTCTTGCCAAGAGAATTAATGTGCGGATTGAACACATCAAGCACTCGAAGAGCAGAGACAGATTTCTGAAGCGGGTGAAGGAGAACAACCAGAAGGAAAAGGAAGACAAAGAGAAGGGCACCTGGGTTCAGCTCAAGCGAACCCAGAGAAGCACACTTCGTGAGGACTAACAGGAAGGAGCCTTAGCTGCTGGAGCCCATTCCCTACGAATTCATGGCCTGATGTACAAAAAGAAATAACACAATTGGACTATTAAAAAAAAAATACGGGGGGCTGGAGAGATGGCTCAGTGGTTAAGAGCATTGCCTGCTCTTCCAAAGGTCCTGAGTTCAATTCCCGGCAACCACATGGTGGCTCACAACCATCTGTAAAGAGGTCTGGTGCCCTCTTCTGGCCTGCAGACATACACACAGACAGAATATTGTATACTTAATAAATAAATAAATAAATAAATATTTAAAAAAAAATACGGGCTTTGGCAGAGCGCTACTCCCCTTTCTCTATTATTATTGCTACACAAAGAAAAGGACCGGGGGGGGGGGGGGGGGGCGTGTTGTGAAGTGCTGGTATTGAAATCTCACTGACTCCTTCCGCACTCCTTGTCAATTCCCGACTTTGTCAAATCAACTATCGTGAATCTTTGATGTGGGTTGGCCCTTTAGGAACTCAGAGAAACAAGACAGACCTATTTCATTCCAGAAACCTCCCAGTTCCTGAGCCCTAGCCCTGGAAGTCTCAAAGCCATCACATCCAGAAATCTCTCTAGTCCCTGCTAGTGGTGAACTCACTTCGTCTTCCCCAGGACCACTAATTATTTCTCCGTGTTTTCCTCTGAGATCTGAGGTCAGCTTTCTTCTTCCTCCCTCTGGCCTCTCCATGATCTCCATTCTCTAGACAACATGTCTAGAACTGAGTCTTATAGGCACCGAGAGAGTGTATCTTGAGGGCACTTGGCATTTCTAGGACACGAGTGACATCACAAAATTCCGAGAGCTCTCCGGGATACCGTAGAATTTCCAGAGAAGGGACTGCTGATGTCGTGAGGCACGGCCTTTACCTCCTTGCTAATATTTCTCCCCGAACTGACCAACCGACCGACTGACCGGAACCTGAGGTTTCCTTTCCAGGAGTCTCTCCTGCGACACAGAGGGAGCCATTCAGGATTTCCTCCTTCCAAAACCAGAAATTTCTCTTTGCTTCATTAAAATCTTTTCACTACTTCCTTCACCCATGGGGAGTTAGTTAGTTGAACACTCACTTTTTTCATGAATGTCCCTTCCTCCCTCTCCGGAACATCTCATATTACTGATTCATACTCAGTAAATCAGTAATATGAGAAATTAGGCCAGGAGGACACGGAAGATGAGGGTTGAGTCCTCTGAAGTGAACAAGCACTTAGGGAAGGCTAAACTTAAGGGAATTTGACTCTGAGTGGCAAGACATGAATAGCTGCTGCCAAGGCACAGATGCAGGCATCGGGCTGAGGCACCAACTGGGCCCTTGGCATCCTCCTGCATCATCAGAGCTGTGTGAGAAACTCAGACCAAAGGAGGGCCGTGTTCAAAGGGAGAGGGCATTTTCTATGGATGGCTGCCAGCTATCTCTTGGCTTCTGTAAGTACAGGAACTCAACAAAGACAGAGACATGCCAGACAGGAGGTTTTGGTAAAAATCTGAACTGAACTGAATAGAAACTGGCTATTACGTATTAGTGTTTTCAGAGTTATGTCTGAGGAACAAAATACTTAAATAAAATAAAACCAAATCCTTAAAAAACATCCAGGTGTCCTCTGAGGGGGCATGGAAAACAAAACAAAACAAAAAGATAAGAGGGATTTTAGTTGTTCCAAAAACCCTCAGAGCCGGGCGGTGGTGGCGCATGCCTTTAATCCCAACACTTGGGAGGCAGAGGCAGGTGGATCTCTGTGAGTTCGAGGCCAGCCTGGTCTAGAAGAGCTAGTGCCAGGACAGGCTCCAAAGCTACAGAGAAACCCTGTCTCGAAAAATCAAAAAAAAAAAAAAACCCTCAGGAACAAAACTTCCCCTGGAGAATAGCAAGAGTTCATTGGGAAACTGTCTGTCTCCTGTTGCATCGTTTCAAGTTTTTCTAACTTGAGACTGGATGGTGTCAGCTGTAAGATTTTCATCTTTTACGCTCACAGTGAGATTCTAGCCTTTTTTCTTTTTATATTGAGAGATGGACACATGTTCCCTCCCTCTAGTTCTATTGGCTGTACAGCTTTGACCAAGAAAGAGGGTTGGATTTCATCAAAGAATTTCTCTCCATTTTATATTTCACCCACTTTTGATTGCTATTAAGTGCAATCTAGCTGGTTTGTGGTGTTTCAGGAACACTTTCCTTATTCTTCTGTTTTTTGTGTGTGTGTGTGTTTGTGTGTGTGTGTGTGTTTGGTTGGTTTTGTGAGACAGGGTTTATCTAGGGAACAGTCCTGGAATGTCCTTGGTAGGTGAGGCTGGCCTTGAACTCCCCCTGCCTCTCTGTCATTTCTTCCTACTTGGTGTGTGTTTGGTTGCTGTTTTGAGTTTTCAGATCTCCTGAAAAAAAGATCAAGATCATTTCTTTCCTAAACTCTGTGTCCTTGGGACACAAGCATTAAAGGGTGTGGCTACAGCTCCACTGGACCTCTTTGATATGGATATCTGCAGCCTTTCCTGTTGGAGTTGGGAAACTGAAAGTTGTTGACTTGAATTCACTCATTGCAAAAAAAAAAAAAAAACAAAAAACAAAATCAAAAAACAAACAAAAAAAAACAAGAAACAAAAAAAAACCTTCCTTATTTATTTTATTATTTCACATTTTAACTTGATTTTTTTTCTTTTTTTGAGACAGGAATTGGCTTTTTATTTATGCTCCAGACAATCTATCTCACTACATGGCCCAGGACTTCTTTCTGAACGCTTCCATGATAGTAGTCAGCTGCCCAAATATACTGCTGCTGCTGCAATTTTAGAAAAAAATTAAATAAAAATAAATAACCTGAGATAAACAAAGAAAAAAAGGAAAGCACCTATTTTTCCTTCCTTCCTTCCTTCCTTCCTTCCTTCCTGTTTTCTTCTTTTATTATTTTTTATTTTTGGTTTCTCTGTATAATACTTTTAACTCACTATATAAACCAGGCTGTCATCTTGGTGACATTATGGTTTTGTTTTTTCTTATTTCTGGTCTGAAAATTGACAAATTGACATTTCTTCTCCCTCTCTCTTTCTCATTTAATTCATGTTTTATTTTATGTATTTATTCATTTATTTATTTATTTTTGTTTGTGTTTTGGTTTTGATTTTCAAGGCATGGTTTCTCTGTTGTCTTAGAACTAGCTCTTGTCGACCAGGCTGTCCTCAAACTCCCAGAGATCCAACTGCCTCTCTGCCAGATATGGAACCAGTCATCTTGGTTAGTTCAAAAGCCACCCCATAAACACATGTGCGCGTGTTTATGACATGAACATGTGAGACATGAACACGTGAGAAACAGGAAGGAACGAGGAGTGGTGTCCACTCTCTCACTAAATGCAGGCCTGCCTGCAGTGATTGAAAGAATCAGAAATGGAGAGATGGAATTTCTGGACTTTCCAGAAACCACATGGTGGAAATCTAGTGCTCTCTTCTGTTGACAGGGCCTAGATGTGCATATTTGCTGTTTTCTGGTTGAAGCTGGGAAACAGTACCTTCTTGCTGAAGTTGGATAATTGTTGAATTCAGCCATTTTCAGGTTTCATAGAAAACAAAACAAAACAAAAAGCCCCTTCTTGGTTTTATTTCACATTTTAATTTTTTTTTTTGTTTTTTGTTTTTTGAGACAGGACCTGTCTTTTTATTTGTGTTTCAGACAAACTATTTTACTACATGGCCCAGGACTTCTTCTTTCTGAACACTTATGCTGCAAATACAATCTTTTTTTTTAAAATTAATTATTTATTATGTATACAGCACTCCTTCCATGCATGACTGCAGGCCAGAAGACCCCATTACAGATGGTTGTGAGCCACCATATTGTTGCTAGGAATTGAACTCAGGACCTTTGGAAGAACAGTCAGTGCTCTTAACCTCTGAGCCATCTCTACAGCCCCTGAAAATATAATCTTAAAAGAAAAAGTAAAATTAAAATGAATGGCCTGGAATTAACAAAGACAAAAAAGGGGGAAAAAACCCTGCATTTTCTTGCTTGCTTGCTTTTTTTTTTTTCTCTTCTTTTAGTATTTTTTGAGGCACGATTTCTCTGTGTAACAGCCCTAGCTGTCCTGGAACTCAGTTTATAGACCAGGCTGTCTTGTTGGTAACGTTCTCTTTTTATTCTTATTTCCTATCTGTAAATCCACATTTCTTCTCTCTCTCTCTCTCTCTCTCTCTCTCTCTCTCTCTCTCTCTCTCTCGCTTTCTCTCTCTCTCTCTATTTATTTATTTCTTGTTTGGTTTTGTGTTTTGCTTTATGAGACAGGGTTTTTCTGCTGATTTGGAGACTGTTCTTGGAACTAGCTCCTTTCTTGTAGACCAGGCTGGCCTAAAATTCGCAGAGATCCTGCCTCTGCCAGATATGGAGCCAGTGCTCTTGAATGCCTTCATCTGGTGAGGTCAAAATATACCCCCCCACATACACACCAAACACAAACACAGGCACAGGCACACCCAGAGACACATAAATAAACTTTTAAATTAAGAGCCTGGAGAGTTAGTTTCTTGGCTCTTCCTGAGAAATTGGGTTCAATTCCCAGCACCTGCATGGTTAAATAAATCATAAAAAAAAATTCTTTAAGAAATTGAAATTAAACTACACAACTGGAAACACTGTCTCAACTAAAAGTAAAATAAAATGTAAAAGAGTGCAGTGCTAAGTGCAGTTATGAAAATGTTTGGAAATATGACACCTTCCCTGTCTCCCCCACATACACAGGCACACCGAGAGAGAGGTTTAAATAAATGTGGTGGTGGCACATGCCTTTATTCCCAGCACACAGGGGGCAGAGGCAGGTGAATTTCTTGGGAGTTGGAAGCCAGCCTGGTCTACAAGAGCTAGTTCCAGATCAGCTAGGACTGTTACCCAGGGAAACCCTGTTTCGAAAAACAAGACAAAAAAATTAAAATTGAAGTAAATGTACAAGCCAAAGCTACAGGCCCTGGCCTCCACTCCTGTCCCTGAGGGCACCTGGTAAAAGTGAGAAGGCAGATTTCAGAGACTAGTAAAGTTCAAGGTCACCAGCCCTTCCTAACAGCTAGAACTCCTTGCTGAACCATTAAAGGGTGAGTCTAAGGCGGGCAGTGGTGGCGCACGCCTTTAATCCCAGTACTCTGGAGGCAGAGGCAGGCAAATCTCTGGGAGTTAGAGGACAGGCACCAAAGCTACAGAGAAAACTTGTCTTGAAAAGCCAATAAATAAATAAATAAATAAATAAATAAATAAATAATATAAAGGGTGAGGCTACAACTTGATTGGTCTGCTTAGATATGTATTTTTTTTATTTTTTTTGTTTTTTTTAGATATGCATATTTTTGTTATAGTCTTTTTTTTTTAAATTTATTTATTATATTATGTGTATAGCATTCCTTCCACGTGTGCCTGCAAGCCAGAAGGGGGCACCAGGTCTCATTATAGATGGTTGTAAGCCACCATGTGGTTGCTGGGAATTGAACTCAGGACCTCTGGAAAAGCAGTCAGTGCTCTTAACCTCTGAGCCATCTCTCCAGCCCTGTTATAGTCGTTTTTGTTTTACTGGGCAGGAAAAGATATCCAAGTGGGAATTTTTCCACAGCTGCTTTAATTTTCTCAGACTCTGTATTTAGGATGAGAAGTGGGGTGTGGGGTAGGTTGTACAAACACAACTACTGAAGAAAAGAAACCCCAAGAAAGCAAGCGAGTGGTTGCCATGGTGAAATGTCTTTGAAAGGCATTTAGGTGACTGGGAACTGCCCTTGCTGCCTCCCTCCTTTCCTCCCTCTCACCAATCCATAATTGTGGCAGCCCCTTGGCCCACATAGTCCTTTCACTGATCGGTCAGACACACTCTTTGTTTTATTTTTTAATTTTTGAATTGTGGGTGAAGTCAATTAATTGAGCTCTTAGATTATTATCATCATCATCATTATTATTATTTGTTTATTTGTGGTTTTTCTACATAGGGATTCCCTTTGTATGCTTGTTTGCCCTGGAACTCACTTTGTAGACAAGGCTGGCCTCAGACTCACAGAGATCTAGCTGCCCCTGCCTCTACCTCTGCCTCCTAGTGCCGGAATAAAAGGCCTGTACTAAACACACTTTTAGTTTCTCTGTGTCTGTCGTCGCTTTGCCTGCAGAACAAGGTAGCCTCAAACTCACAGCGATCTGCCTGCCTCTGCCTCTCCTGATCTCTGAGGGCTGAGAACTGAGAATAAAGAAATGTGCTGCCACCATTACCCAGCTAGGCAGCTGCCCAAAATATACTGCTGCTGTGGCAGCAATAAAAAAAAAAAAAAACCTGAGATAAACAAAGAAAAAAAGGAAAACACCAGTTTTTCTTCCTTCTTTCCTTTTTTCCTTCTTTTCTTCCTTCCTTGTTTTTTTTCTGTTTTTTTCTTTTATTATTTTTTTGGTACAGGGTTTCTCTGTATAATACCTTTAACTCACTATATAAACCAGGCTGTCATCTTGGTGACATTATGGTTTTGGTTTTTTTCTTATTTCCTGTTTAATCATTTCTCTCTCTCTCTCTCTCTCTCTCTCTCTCTTCTCTCTCTCTCTCACACACACACACACACACACACACACACTCACACACACACACACACAGATTTAATTTATGTTTTTTATTTTTGTTTGTGTTTTTGTTTTGATTTTCAAGGCAGGGTTTTCTCTGTTGCTTTGGAGCCTGTCTTTGGAACTAGCTCTCGTCGACCAGGCTGGCCTCAAACTCCCAGAGATCCACCTGCCTCTCTGCCAGATATGGAACCAGTCCTTTTGAATGCTTTCATCCTTCCTGGTCATTAAAAATTTGAAATGAAACTAAGTTCTACACAACTGGAAAGACTGTCTCAAATAAAAGTTAAGTAAAATGTTCTGAAATAGGGCACCTTCCCTGCCCCCCCCCACCAAGGACACACTTGGGTGCAGACCAAGAGATACAAACAAAATTTGAAATGAAACTAAATGTACATGAAATTAACAGAATGAGATACTAAAAACTTAGTTGGATTGTCACTGTGGTGCACATCTTTTATTCTATCATCCAAGAGACAGAGACAGGTGTACCTCTGTGAATTCCCAGGTTTTGGAGAGAGGCCCCCATTCCAAATTAAAAAAAAAAAGAAGAAAGAAACATTATGAACTGTCTCCTTGTTTCTAGAAACTTGTTTTGATTTGCATTTCTCTGATGACTAAGCATGTTGAACATTTCCTTAAGTGTCTTTCAGCCATTTTAGATTCCTCGGTTGAGAGTTCTCTGTTTAAGTCTGTACTCCATTTTGTGAATTAGATTATTTGTTCTTGAGATGACCAATGTCTTGTGTTCTTTGTATGTTTTGGAGATCAGACAGACCTCTGTCTGATGTGGGGTTAGTGAAGATCTTTTTCCATTCTGTAAGGCCGTCATTTTGTCTTGTTGGCCGTGTTCTTTGCTTTACAGAAGCTTTTCAGTTTCAGGAGGTCTCTCTCACTTATTAATTGTTTCTCTCAGTGTCTGTGCTACTGGGGTTCTATTTAGGAAGCGGTCTCCTGTGCTGATGCGTTCAAATGCGTTTGATATTTTTATTTTTATATTCTTTTATTGTGGATGAAGTCAATTATTTGAACTCTCAAATATTTTTATTGTTATTATCTCTTTATTTGTTTGTTTATTTGTGGTTGTTCAACATAGGGTTTCGTTGTGTGCCCTTGTATGCGTATGCCCTGGGACTCACTTTGTAGACAAAACTGGCCTCAGACTCACAGAGAGCCATCTGCCTCTGCCTCCTAATGCTGGGATTAAAGGCTAAACAACCTTTTTTATATATTTATTTTCCTAATAATTTATTTTGTCGGCATTGGTGTTTTGCCTGCATGTATGTCTATCTGAGGGTGTCAGATCTTGGAGTTACAGACAGCTGTTGACTGCCATGTGGGTGGTAGGAATTGAACCTGGGTCCTCTGGAAGAGCAGTCAGCACTCTTAACCACAGAGCCATCTCTCCAGCCCCCACCTTTTTTTTTTTTTTTTTTTTTTTTTTTTTTTTTTTTTTGGTTTTTCGAGACAGGGTTTCTCTGTGGCTTTGGAGCCTGTCCTGGAACTAGCTCTGTAGACCAGGCTGGTCTCGAACTCACAGAGATCCGCCTGCCTCTGCCTCCCGAGTGCTGGGATTAAAGGCGTGCGCCACCACCGCCCGGCCCCACCTTTTTTTTGAAAACAGGGTTTCTTCTATGTCACTTTGCCTGTCCTGAATCTCAATCTGCAGAACAAGGTAGCTTTAAACTTACAGTGATCTGCCAGCCTTGGTCTCCCTGATCTTGAAGGTGTTTTATCATCTCTCTCTCTCTCTGGCTATCTCTCTCTCTGTCTGGCTATCTATCTATCTATCCATTCATTTATTAGTTTATGTATTTGTTTATGTGTTTATTTATGTATTTATTTATTTTTGTTTTCTGAGACAGGATTTCTCTCTAGCTTTTTTTTTTTTTTTTTTTTTAAATATTTGTATGCTTTATTTAACTTTATTTTATGTGCATTGGTGTGAAGGTGTCAGATCCCCTGCAACTGGATCTTCGGACAGTTGTGAGCTGCCATGTGGGTGCTGGGAATTGAACCCGGGTCCTCTGGAAGAGCAGTCAGTGCTCTTAACCACTGAGCCATATCTCCAGCCCCCTCTCTCTAGCTTTTGAGTCTGTCCTGGATCCAGACCTGGTCACAGCTGTACCTGAAAATAAAATAAACAAACAAACAAAAACAAAAACAAAGCAAAGCAAAAGCCAGGCAGGACTCTCTGGTTGACCTTCCCTTTCCCCCTCCCCCATGGGCTCCTCAGAGGCAGTGAGGCCTCTGGCAGGGAATCCACAGAGCCTCTGCCCAAGGCTCTCCAGGGAGCCCACTCTCTCCCTTTCCCCCAGCCCCAGGGCTGCCAGCCACATCTATCTCAGGCAGAGGTGGTGGGCACTCTGGCTATCCAGGATGTGACAGACACAGAGAAGCAGGGAGGAAAGTTGCCCACTCTCTCACTAGATGCAGGCATGCAGGAGGAACAATGAAAGAATGAGAACTGGAGAGATGGAATTTCTGGAATGTCCAGAAACCACATGGTGGGGATCTAGTGACCTCTTTTGGTGACAGGGAGTACAGCACAGATTTGGGTTCTTGTGCTCCTGAGATGTAACCCCCACAAGGCAGCAGCTCATAAGTGATTGTAAATCCAGTTTCACACGACTGCACATAAAATAAAGTTAAATAAATCATAAAAAAATTCTTTAAAAATTTGAAATTAAAATAAGTTCTACACAACCAGAAAGACTGTCTCAAATAAAAGTAAAATAAAATGTTCTAAAATAGGACAACTTCCCTGCCCCCCACGCCCACAGGGACACACTTGGTGCAGACCAAGAGATACAAACAAAATTTGAAATTAAACTAAATCTACAAGAAACTGACCCTGGTTATTGTGGTGCACATCTTTTATTCTATCATCAAAGAGACAGAGGCAGGTGGACCTCTGTGAATTTCCAGGCTTTATAGAGAGGCCCCCAACCCTAGAAACTGGACCATGGGAGTTTAGGACCTATAAGACAGTGCACGAGTCTTGTGATCTCACTTGGTAGATGAGTCTGGATTTTAACTCACAGATGTCCTTCTGCCTGTGTCTCCCACGTGCTGGGATAAAGGGTTCCCTAATTCTTGAATGGCATACTGAAAGTAGTTATTTCTACTTAGTTTGCGTTTGATTTTTTAAAAAAAATCCATGCCTATTTATTTATTTATTTTTGGTTTTTCACGACAGGGTTTCTCTGTAGCTTTGTAGATAGTGTTGGCTGGCTGGCTGGCTGGCTGGCTGGCTGGCTGGCTGGCTTTCAGTTCCCTGACAGAAATAAGCACATTATGGAGGAACCACAAAGTTGTTACACTATGTGGGTGTGATGAGGAGAGATTGTGAGTGTCCTGTCAGAACAAAGTTAGTCCCATAGTTGATGAAATTCATTATCCCAAAAATTCAGCAGAATATATCCCAAGTTTGCAAATGTGTAATCAGCTTGTGACAGGTTGGGCTGGAGATGCTGAGAACTGGGGAGCCCTCAATGCAAGACCAGATACTCGTTCCCATGAAGAGAGAGGGAGGGAGGGAGGGAGGGAGGGAGGGATCATTCATTCATTCATTCCTATACTCAAGTTTAAGAAAAGATGAGTGGCTATGGAGAGACCACTCACAGATATGAAAAATCATTTCCTAAAAATCAAATTTCTCAGTCACTATGCAACTGCTATGGTGCTTCTCCTAGATAGAAGAAAACACACACACACACACACACACACACACACACAAAGGTGAACCAGGGAAAAGCTTTCTAAGCCTTTAAGGATGCACCGTGACTTCAGAGACCTCAGGGAGTATAGGGATGGGTGCTTGATGCTTCAGACTCATGTCATTGAAGGACATAACATAGTCTGGATTCACAGAGATTCACAACACAGAGCCATTGTCACTTACCCAGAGCTAACAAGAAATTGCAGTCTCAGCCGGGCTGTGGTGTGTGCATGCCTTTAATCACAGCACACACACAGATCTCTGTGAATTCAAAGATGGCCTGATTTACAGAGTGAGTTTTAGGACAGCCCAAGATACACAAAGAAACCCTTTCTTGAAAAACAAAACAAAACAGCAAAAGAAAGAAAGAAAGAAATGGAAAAAGAAAGAAAAAAGGCAGTCTTTTCCCACTCTCTCATCCATTGGCTCTTAAAGAGCTCTCAAGCTGAACTGGAGACCAGGGTGTCATTCATAACTGGGAAGCTAGAAACCTTAGGGGACCACAGGAGTCAGACTGACTGCAGCACTTGATGCCTCAACCCTGCTAATGGCTGTGATATAAGGCATGGTAAAATATGGGCTTTGGGCCTTTCGGCCGTGGTAGCCATCTTTCAGTAACTCGCCAAAATGACAAACACAAAGGGAAAGAGGAGGGGCACTCGCTATATGTTCTCTAGGCCCTTTAGGAAACATGGAGTTGTTCCTTTGGCCACGAATCTACAAGAAGGGCGATATTATAGACATCAAGGGGGGGCTGGAGAGATGGCTCAGTGGTTAAGAGCATTGCCTGCTCTTCCAAAGGTCCTGAGTTCAATTCCCGGCAACCACATGGTGGCTCACAGCCATCTGTAAAGAGGTCTGGTCTCCTCTTCTGGCCTGCAGACATGCACACAGACACAATATTGTATACATAATAAATAAATAAATATTTAAAAAAAAAAAAATAAAAAAATAAAAAAAAAAAAAAAATATAGACATCAAGGGAATGGGCACTGTTCAAAAAGGAATGCCCCATAAATGTTACCACGGCAAAACCGGAAGAGTCTACAATGTCACCCAGCATGCTGTGGGCATCATTGTAAACAAGCCAGTTAAGGGCAAGATTCTTGCCAAGAGAATTAATGTGCGGATTGAACACATCAAGCACTCGAAGAGCAGAGACAGCTTTCTGAAGCGGGTGAAGGAGAACGACCAGAAGGAAAAGGAAGACAAAGAGAAGGGCACCTGGGTTCAGCTCAAGCGAACCCAGAGAAGCACACTTCGCGAGGACTAACGGGAAGGAGCCTGAGCTGCTGGAGCCCATTCCCTACGAATTCATGGCCTGATGTACAAAAAGAAATAACACACCTGGACTATTAAAAAAAAAATACGGGGGGCTGGAGAGATGGCTCAGTGGTTAAGAGCATTGCCTGCTCTTCCAAAGGTCCTGAGTTCAATTCCCGGCAACCACATGGTGGCTCACAACCATCTGTAAAGAGGTCTGGTGCCCACTTCTGGCCTGCAGACATACACACAGACAGAATATTGTATACTTAATAAATAAATAAATAAATAAATATTTAAAAAAAAATACGGGCTTTGGCAGAGCGCTACTCCCCTTTCTCTATTATTATTGCTACACAACGAAAAGGACGGGGGGGGGGGGGGGTGTGATGTGCAGTGCTGGTATTGAAATCTCACTGACTCCTTCCGCACTCCTTGTCAATTCCCGACTTTGTCAAATCAACTGTCGTGAATCTTTGATGTGGGTTGGCCCTTTAGGAACTCAGAGAAACAAGACAGACCTATTTCATTCCAGAAACCTCCCAGTTCCTGAGCCCTAGCCCTGGAAGTCTCAAAGCCATCACATCCAGAAATCTCTCTAGTCCCTGCTAGTGGTGAACTCACTTCGTCTTCCCCAGGACCACTAATTATTTCTCCGTGTTTTCCTCTGAGATCTGAGGTCAGCTTTCTTCTTCCTCCCTCTGGCCTCTCCATGATCTCCATTCTCTAGACAACATGTCTAGAACTGAGTCTTATAGGCACCGAGAGAGTGTATCTTGAGGGCACTTGGCATTTCTAGGACACGAGTGACATCACAAAATTCCGAGAGCTCTCCGGGATACCGTAGAATTTCCAGAGAAGGGACTGCTGATGTCGTGAGGCACGGCCTTTACCTCCTTGCTAATATTTCTCCCCGAACTGACCAACCGACCGACTGACCGGAACCTGAGGTTTCCTTTCCAGGAGTCTCTCCTGCGACACAGAGGGAGCCATTCAGGATTTCCTCCTTCCAAAACCAGAAATTTCTCTCTGCTTCATTAAAATCTTTTCACTACTTCCTTCACCCATGGGGAGTTAGTTAGTTGAACACTCACTTTTTTCATGAATGTCCCTTCCTCCCTCTCCGGAACATCTCATATTACTGATTCATACTCAGTAAATCAGTAATATGAGAAATTAGGCCAGGAGGACACGGAAGATGAGGGTTGAGTCCTCTGAAGTGAACAAGCACTTAGGGAAGGCTAAACTTAAGGGAATTTGACTCTGAGTGGCAAGACATGAATAGCTGCTGCCAAGGCACAGATGCAGGCATCGGGCTGAGGCACCAACTGGGCCCTTGGCATCCTCCTGCATCATCAGAGCTGTGTGAGAAACTCAGACCAAAGGAGGGCCGTGTTCAAAGGGAGAGGGCATTTTCTATGGATGGCTGCCAGCTATCTCTTGGCTTCTGTAAGTACAGGAACTCAACAAAGACAGAGACATGCCAGACAGGAGGTTTTGGTAAAAATCTGAACTGAACTGAATAGAAACTGGCTATTACGTATTAGTGTTTTCAGAGTTATGTCTGAGGAACAAAATACTTAAATAAAATAAAACCAAATCCTTAAAAAATATCCAGGTGTCCTCTGAGGGGGCATGGAAAACAAAACAAAACAAAAAGATAAGAGGGATATTAGTTGTTCCAAAAACCCTCAGAGCTGGGCGGTGGTGGCGCATGCCTTTAATCCCAACACTTGGGAGGCAGAGGCAGGTGGATCTCTGTGAGTTCGAGGCCAGCCTGGTCTAGAAGAGCTAGTGCCAGGACAGGCTCCAAAGCTAAAGAGAAACCCTGTCTCGAAAAATCAAAAAAAAAAAAAAAAAAAAAAAAAAAACCCTCAGGAACAAAACTTCCCCTGGAGAATAGCAAGAGTTCATTGGGAAACTGTCTGTCTCCTGTTGCATCATTTCAAGTTTTTCTAACTTGAGACTGGATGGTGTCAGCTGTAAGATTTTCATCTTTTACGCTCACAGTGAGATTCTAGCCTTTTTTCTTTTTTTATTGAGAGATGGACACATGTTCCCTCCCTCTAGTTCTATTGGCTGTACAGCTTTGACCAAGAAAGAGGGTTGGATTTCATCAAAGAATTTCTCTCCATTTTATATTTTACCCACTTTTGATTGCTATTAAGTGCAATCTAGCTGGTTTGTGGTGTTTCAGGAACACTTTCCTTATTCTTCTGGGTTTTGTGTGTGTGTGTGTGTGTGTGTGTGTGTGTGTTTGGTTGGTTTTGTGAGACAGGGTTTATCTAGGGAACAGTCCTGGAATGTCCTTGGTAGGTGAGGCTGGCCTTGAACTCCCCCTGCCTCTCTGTCATTTCTTCCTACTTGGTGTGTGTTTGGTTGCTGTTTTGAGTTTTCAGATCTCCTGAAAAAAAGATCAAGATCATTTCTTTCCTAAACTCTGTGTCCTTGGGACACAAGCATTAAAGGGTGTGGCTACAGCTCCACTGGACCTCTTTGATATGGATATCTGCAGCCTTTCCTGTTGGAGTTGGGAAACTGAAAGTTGTTGACTTGAATTCACTCATTGCAAAAAAAAAAAAAAAAAAAAACAAAAAACAAAAAACAAACAAAAAAAAACAAGAAACATAAAAAAACCTTCCTTATTTATTTTATTATTTCACATTTTAACTTGATTTTTTTTCTTTTTTTGAGACAGGAATTGGCTTTTTTATTTATGCTCCAGACAATCTATCTCACTACATGGCCCAGGACTTCTTTCTGAACGCTTCCATGATAGTAGTCAGCTGCCCAAATATACTGCTGCTGCTGCAATTTTAGAAAAAAATTAAATAAAAATAAATAACCTGAGATAAACAAAGAAAAAAAGGAAAGCACCTATTTTTCCTTCCTTCCTTCCTTCCTTCCTTCCTGTTTTCTTCTTTTATTATTTTTTATTTTTGGTTTCTCTGTATAATACTTTTAACTCACTATATAAACCAGGCTGTCATCTTGGTGACATTATGGTTTTGTTTTTTCTTATTTCTGGTCTGAAAATTGACAAATTGACATTTCTTCTCCCTCTCTCTTTCTCATTTAATTCATGTTTTATTTTATGTATTTATTCATTTATTTATTTATTTTTGTTTGTGTTTTGGTTTTGATTTTCAAGGCATGGTTTCTCTGTTGTCTTAGAACTAGCTCTTGTCGACCAGGCTGTCCTCAAACTCCCAGAGATCCAACTGCCTCTCTGCCAGATATGGAACCAGTCATCTTGGTTAGTTCAAAAGCCACCCCATAAACACATGTGCGCGTGTTTATGACATGAACACGTGAGACATGAACACGTGAGAAACAGGAAGGAACGAGGAGTGGTGTCCACTCTCTCACTAAATGCAGGCCTGCCTGCAGTGATTGAAAGAATCAGAAATGGAGAGATGGAATTTCTGGACTTTCCAGAAACCACATGGTGGAAATCTAGTGCCCTCTTCTGTTGACAGGGCCTAGATGTGCATATTTGCTGTTTTCTGGTTGAAGCTGGGAAACAGTACCTTCTTGCTGAAGTTGGATAATTGTTGAATTCAGCCATTTTCAGGTTTCATAGAAAACAAAACAAAACAAAAAAAAAGCCCCTTCTTTGTTTTATTTCACATTTTAATTTGTTTTTTTTTTTTGTTGTTTTTTGAGACAGGACCTGTCTTTTTATTTGTGTTTCAGACAAACTATTTTACTACATGGCCCAGGACTTCTTCTTTCTGAACACTTATGCTGCAAATACAATCTTTTTTTTAAAATTAATTATTTATTATATATACAGCACTCCTTCCATGCATGACTGCAGGCCAGAAGACCCCATTACAGATGGTTGTGAGCCACCATATTGTTGCTAGGAATTGAACTCAGGACCTTTGGAAGAACAGTCAGTGCTCTTAACCTCTGAGCCATCTCTACAGCCCCTGAAAATATAATCTTAAAAGAAAAAGTAAAATTAAAATGAATGGCCTGGAATTAACAAAGACAAAAAAGGGGGAAAAAACCCTGCATTTTCTTGCTTGCTTGCTGTTTTTTTTTTTCTCTTCTTTTAGTATTTTTTGAGGCACGATTTCTCTGTGTAACAGCCCTAGCTGTCCTGGAACTCAGTTTATAGACCAGGCTGTCTTGTTGGTAACGTTCTCTTTTTATTCTTATTTTTATTCTTATTTCCTATCTGTAAATCCACATTTCTTCTCTCTCTCTCTCTCTCTCTCTCTCTCGCTTTCTCTCTCTCTCTCTCAATTTATTTATTTCTTGTTTGGTTTTGTGTTTTGCTTTATGAGACAGGGTTTCTCTGCTGATTTGGAGACTGTTCTTGGAACTAGCTCCTTTCTTGTAGACCAGGCTGGCCTAAAACTCCCAGAGATCCTGCCTCTGCCAGATATGGAGCCAGTGCTCTTGAATGCCTTCATCTGGTGAGGTCAAAATATACCCTCCCCACACACACACCAAACACAAACACAGGCACAGGCACACCCAGAGACTCATAAATAAACTTTTAAATTAAGAGCCTGGAGAGCTAGTTTCTTGGCTCTTCCTGAGAAATTGGGTTCAATTCCCAGCACCTGCATGGTTAAATAAATCATAAAAAAAAATTCTTTAAGAAATTGAAATTAAACTACACAACTGGAAACACTGTCTCAACTAAAAGTAAAATAAAATGTAAAAGAGTGCAGTGCTAAGTGCAGTTATGAAAATGTTTGGAAATATGACACCTTCCCTGTCTCCCCCACATACACAGGCACACCGAGAGAGAGGTTTAAATAAATGTGGTGGTGGCACATGCCTTTATTCCCAGCACACAGGGTCAGAGGCAGGTGAATTTCTTGGGAGTTGGAAGCCAGCCTGGTCTACAAGAGCTAGTTCCAGATCAGCTAGGACTGTTACCCAGGGAAACCCTGTTTCGAAAAACAAGACAAAAAAATTAAAATTGAAGTAAATGTACAAGCCAAAGCTACAGGCCCTGGCCTCCACTCCTGTCCCTGAGGGCACCTGGTAAAAGTGAGAAGGCAGATTTCAGAGACTAGTAAAGTTCAAGGTCACCAGCCCTTCCTAACAGCTAGAACTCCTTGCTGAACCATTAAAGGGTGAGTCTAAGGCGGGCAGTGTTGGCGCACGCCTTTAATCCCAGCACTCTGGAGGCAGAGGCAGGCAAATCTCTGGGAGTTCCAGGACAGGCACCAAAGCTACAGAGAAAACTTGTCTTGAAAAGCCAATAAATAAATAAATAAATAAATAATATAAAGGGTGAGGCTACAACTTGATTGGTCTGCTTAGATATGTATTTTTTTTATTTTTTTTGTTTTTTTTAGATATGCATATTTTTGTTATAGTCGTTTTTTTTTTAAATTTATTTATTATATTATGTGTATAGCATTCCTTCCACGTGTGCCTGCAAGCCAGAAGGGGGCACCAGGTCTCATTATAGATGGTTGTAAGCCACCATGTGGTTGCTGGGAATTGAACTCAGGACCTGTGGAAAAGCAGTCAGTGCTCTTAACCTCTGAGCCATCTCTCCAGCCCTGTTATAGTCGTTTTTGTTTTACTGGGCAGGAAAAGATATCCAAGTGGGAATTTTTCCACAGCTGCTTTAATTTTCTCAGACTCTGTATTTAGGATGAGAAGTGGGGTGTGGGGTAGGTTGTACAAACACAACTACTGAAGAAAAGAAACCCCAAGAAAGCAAGCGAGTGGTTGCCATGGTGAAATGTCTTTGAAAGGCATTTGGGTGACTGGGAACTGCCCTTGCTGCCTCCCTCCTTTCCTCCCTCTCACCAATCCATAATTGTGGCAGCCCCTTGGCCCACATAGTCCTTTCACTGATCGGTCAGACACACTCTTTGTTTTATTTTTTAATTTTTGAATTGTGGGTGAAGTCAATTAATTGAGCTCTTAGATTATTATCATCATCATCATTATTATTATTTGTTTATTTGTGGTTTTTCTACATAGGGATTCCCTTTGTATGCTTGTTTGCCCTGGAACTCACTTTGTAGACAAGGCTGGCCTCAGACTCACAGAGATCTAGCTGCCCCTGCCTCTACCTCTGCCTCCTAGTGCCGGAATAAAAGGCCTGTACTAAACACACTTTTAGTTTCTCTGTGTCTGTCGTCGCTTTGCCTGCAGAACAAGGTAGCCTCAAACTCACAGCGATCTGCCTGCCTCTGCCTCTCCTGATCTCTGAGGGCTGAGAACTGAGAATAAAGAAATGTGCTGCCACCATTACCCAGCTAGGCAGCTGCCCAAAATATACTGCTGCTGCGGCAGCAATAAAAAAAAAAAAAATAACCTGAGATAAACAAAGAAAAAAAGGAAAACACCAGTTTTTCTTCCTTCTTTCCTTTTTTCCTTCTTTTCTTCCTTCCTTGTTTTTTTTCTGTTTTCTTCTTTTATTATTTTTTTGGTACAGGGTTTCTCTGTATAATACCTTTAACTCACTATATAAACCAGGCTGTCATCTTGGTGACATTATGGTTTTGTGTTTTTTCTTATTTCCTGTTTAATCATTTCTCTCTCTCTCTCTCTCTCTCTCTCTCTCTCTCTCTCTCTCACACACACACACACATACAGAGATTTAATTTATGTTTTTTATTTTTGTTTGTGTTTTTGTTTTGATTTTCAAGGCAGGGTTTTCTCTGTTGCTTTGGAGCCTGTCTTTGGAACTAGCTCTCGTCGACCAGGCTGGCCTCAAACTCCCAGAGATCCACCTGCCTCTCTGCCAGATATGGAACCAGTCCTTTTGAATGCTTTCATCCTTCCTGGTCATTAAAAATTTGAAATGAAACTAATTTCTACACAACTGGAAAGACTGTCTCAAATAAAAGTTAAGTAAAATGTTCTGAAATAGGGCACCTTCCCTGCCCCCCCACCCCACCAAGGACACACTTGGGTGCAGACCAAGAGATACAAACAAAATTTGAAATGAAACTAAATGTACATGAAATTAACAGAATGAGATACTAAAAACTTAGTTGGATTGTCACTGTGGTGCACATCTTTTATTCTATCATCCAAGAGACAGAGACAGGTGTACCTCTGTGAATTCCCAGGTTTTGGAGAGAGGCCCCATCCCAAATTTAAAAAAAAAGAAGGAAGAAAAGAAGAAAGAAACATTATGAACTGTCTCCTTGTTTCTAGAAACTTGTTTTGATTTGCATTTCTCTGATGACTAAGCATGTTGAACATTTCCTTAAGTGTCTTTCAGCCATTTTAGATTCCTCGGTTGAGAGTTCTCTGTTTAAGTCTGTACTCCATTTTGTGAATTAGATTATTTGTTCTTGAGATGACCAATGTCTTGTGTTCTTTGTATGTTTTGGAGATCAGACAGACCTCTGTCTGATGTGGGGTTAGTGAAGATCTTTTTCCATTCTGTAAGGCCGTCATTTTGTCTTGTTGGCCGTGTTCTTTGCTTTACAGAAGCTTTTCAGTTTCAGGAGGTCTCTCTCACTTATTAATTGTTTCTCTCAGTGTCTGTGCTACTGGGGTTCTATTTAGGAAGCGGTCTCCTGTGCTGATGCGTTCAAATGCGTTTGATATTTTTATTTTTATATTCTTTTATTGTGGATGAAGTCAATTATTTGAACTCTCAAATATTTTTATTGTTATTATCTCTTTATTTGTTTGTTTATTTGTGGTTGTTCAACATAGGGTTTCGTTGTGTGCCCTTGTATGCGTATGCCCTGGGACTCACTTTGTAGACAAAACTGGCCTCAGACTCACAGAGAGCCATCTGCCTCTGCCTCCTAATGCTGGGATTAAAGGCTAAACAACCTTTTTTATATATTTATTTTCCTAATAATTTATTTTGTCGGCATTGGTGTTTTGCCTGCATGTATGTCTATCTGAGGGTGTCAGATCTTGGAGTTACAGACAGCTGTTGACTGCCATGTGGGTGGTAGGAATTGAACCTGGGTCCTCTGGAAGAGCAGTCAGCACTCTTAACCACAGAGCCATCTCTCCAGCCCCCACCTTTTTTTTGAAAACAGGGTTTCTCTATGTCACTTTGCCTGTCCTGAATCTCAATCTGCAGAACAAGGTAGCTTTAAACTTACAGTGATCTGCCAGCCTTGGTCTCCCTGATCTTGAAGGTGTTTTATCATCTCTCTCTCTGTCTGGCTATCTATCTATCTATCTATCTATCCATTCATTTATTAGTTTATGTATTTGTTTATGTGTTTATTTATGTATTTATTTATTTTTGTTTTCTGAGACAGGATTTCTCTCTAGCTTTTGAGTCTGTCCTGGATCCAGACCTGGTCACAGCTGTACCTGAAAATAAAATAAACAAACAAACAAAAACAAAAACAAAGCAAAGCAAAAGCCAGGCAGGACTCTCTGGTTGACCTTCCCTTTCCCCCTCCCCCATGGGCTCCTCAGAGGCAGTGAGGCCTCCGGCAGGGAATCCACAGAGCCTCTGCCCAAGGCTCTCCAGGGAACCCACTCTCTCCCTTTCCCCCAGCCCCAGGGCTGCCAGCCACATCTATCTCAGGCAGAGGTGGCGGGCACTCTGGCTATCCAGGATGTGACAGACACAGACACAGAGAAGCAGGGAGGAAAGTTGCCCACTCTCTCACTAGACGCAGGCATGCAGGAGGAACAATGAAAGAATGAGAACTGGAGAGATGGAATTTCTGGAATGTCCAGAAACCACATGGTGGGGATCTAGTGACCTCTTTTGGTGACAGGGAGTACAGCACAGATTTGGGTTCTTGTGCTCCTGAGATGTAACCCCCACAAGGCAGCAGCTCATAAGTGATTGTAAATCCAGTTTCACACGACTGCACATAAAATAAAGTTAAATAAATCATAAAAAAATTCTTTAAAAATTTGAAATTAAAATAAGTTCTACACAACCAGAAAGACTGTCTCAAATAAAAGTAAAATAAAATGTTCTAAAATAGGACAACTTCCCTGCCCCCCACCCCCACAGGGACACACTTGGTGCAGACCAAGAGATACAAACAAAATTTGAAATTAAACTAAATCTACAAGAAACTGACCCTGGTTATTGTGGTGCACATCTTTTATTCTATCATCAAAGAGACAGAGGCAGGTGGACCTCTGTGAATTTCCAGGCTTTATAGAGAGGCCCCCAACCCTAGAAACTGGACCATGGGAGTTTAGGACCTATAAGACAGTGCACGAGTCTTGTGATCTCACTTGGTAGATGAGTCTGGATTTTAACTCACAGATGTCCTTCTGCCTGTGTCTCCCACGTGCTGGGATAAAGGGTTCCCTAATTCTTGAATGGCATACTGAAAGTAGTTATTTCTACTTAGTTTGCGTTTGATTTTTTTAAAAAAAATCCATGCCTATTTATTTATTTATTTTTGGTTTTTCACGACAGGGTTTCTCTGTAGCTTTGTAGATAGTGTTGGCTGGCTGGCTGGCTGGCTGGCTGGCTGGCTGGCTGGCTTTCAGTTCCCTG
Source organism: Microtus oregoni (assembly GCF_018167655.1). Lineage (NCBI taxonomy): Eukaryota > Metazoa > Chordata > Mammalia > Rodentia > Cricetidae > Microtus > Microtus oregoni. The sequence continues at coordinate 238,827 of NW_024543838.1, read as the reverse complement.
ACAGAAATAAGCACATTATGGAGGAACCACAAAGTTGTTACACTATGTGGGTGTGATGAGGAGAGATTGTGAGTGTCCTGTCAGAACAAAGTTAGTCCCATAGTTGATGAAATTCATTATCCCAAAAATTCAGCAGAATATATCCCAAGTTTGCAAATGTGTGATCAGCTTGTGACAGGTTGGGCTGGAGATGCTGAGAACTGGGGAGCCCTCAATGCAAGACCAGATACTCATTCCCATGAAGAGAGAGGGAGGGAGGGAGGGAGGGAGGGAGGGATCATTCATTCATTCATTCCTATACTCAAGTTTAAGAAAAGATGAGTGGCTATGGAGAGACCACTCACAGATATGAAAAATCATTTCCTAAAAATCAAATTTCTCAGTCACTATGCAACTGCTATGGTGCTTCTCCTAGATAGAACAAAACACACACACACACACACACACACACACACACACAAAGGTGAACCAGGGAAAAGCTTTCTAAGCCTTTAAGGATGCACCGTGACTTCAGAGACCTCAGGGAGTATAGGGATGGGTGCTTGATGCTTCAGACTCATGTCATTGAAGGACATAACATAGTCTGGATTCACAGAGATTCACAACACAGAGCCATTGTCACTTACCCAGAGCTAACAAGAAATTGCAGTCTCAGCCGGGCTGTGGTGTGTGCATGCCTTTAATCACAGCACACACACAGATCTCTGTGAATTCAAAGATGGCCTGATTTACAGAGTGAGTTTTAGGACAGCCCAAGATACACAAAGAAACCCTTTCTTGAAAAACAAAACAAAACAGCAAAAGAAAGAAAGAAAGAAATGGAAAAAGAAAAAAAAAAGGCAGTCTTTTCCCACTCTCTCATCCATGGGCTCTTAAAGAGCTCTCAAGCTGAACTGGAGACCAGGGTGTCATTCATAACTGGGAAGCTAGAAACCTTAGGGGACCACAGGAGTCAGACTGACTGCAGCACTTGATGCCTCAACCCTGCTAATGGCTGTGATATAAGGCATGGTAAAATATGGGCTTTGGGCCTTTCGGCCGGGGTAGCCATCTTTCAGTAACTCGCCAAAATGACAAACACAAAGGGAAAGAGGAGGGGCACTCGCTATATGTTCTCTAGGCCCTTTAGGAAACATGGAGTTGTTCCTTTGGCCAGGAATCTACAAGAAGGGCGATATTATAGACATCAAGGGAATGGGCACTGTTCAAAAAGGAATGCCCCATAAATGTTACCACGGCAAAACCGGAAGAGTCTACAATGTCACCCAGCATGCTGTGGGCATCATTGTAAACAAGCCAGTTAAGGGCAAGATTCTTGCCAAGAGAATTAATGTGCGGATTGAACACATCAAGCACTCGAAGAGCAGAGACAGCTTTCTGAAGCGGGTGAAGTAGAACAACCAGAAGGAAAAGGAAGACAAAGAGAAGGGCACCTGGGTTCAGCTCAAGCGAACCCAGAGAAGCACACTTCGCGAGGACTAACAGGAAGGAGCCTTAGCTGCTGGAGCCCATTCCCTACGAATTCATGGCCTGATGTACAAAAAGAAATAACACACCTGGACTATTAAAAAAAAAATACGGGGGGCTGGAGAGATGGCTCAGTGGTTAAGAGCATTGCCTGCTCTTCCAAAGGTCCTGAGTTCAATTCCCGGCAACCACATGGTGGCTCACAACCATCTGTAAAGAGGTCTGGTGCCCTCTTCTGGCCTGCAGACATACACACAGACAGAATATTGTATACTTAATAAATAAATAAATAAATATTTAAAAAAAAATACGGGCTTTGGCAGAGCGCTACTCCCCTTTCTCTATTATTATTGCTACACAATGAAAAGGACCGGGGGGGGGGGGGGGGGGCGTGATGTGCAGTGCTGGTATTGAAATCTCACTGACTCCTTCCGCACTCCTTGTCAATTCCCGACTTTGTCAAATCAACTATCGTGAATCTTTGATGTGGGTTGGCCCTTTAGGAACTCAGAGAAACAAGACAGACCTATTTCATTCCAGAAACCTCCCAGTTCCTGAGCCCTAGCCCTGGAAGTCTCAAAGCCATCACATCCAGAAATCTCTCTAGTCCCTGCTAGTGGTGAACTCACTTCGTCTTCCCCAGGACCACTAATTATTTCTCCGTGTTTTCCTCTGAGATCTGAGGTCAGCTTTCTTCTTCCTCCCTCTGGCCTCTCCATGATCTCCATTCTCTAGACAACATGTCTAGAACTGAGTCTTATAGGCACCGAGAGAGTGTATCTTGAGGGCACTTGGCATTTCTAGGACACGAGTGACATCACAAAATTCCGAGAGCTCTCCGGGATACCGTAGAATTTCCAGAGAAGGGACTGCTGATGTCGTGAGGCACGGCCTTTACCTCCTTGCTAATATTTCTCCCCGAACTGACCAACCGACCGACTGACCGGAACCTGAGGTTTCCTTTCCAGGAGTCTCTCCTGCGACACAGAGGGAGCCATTCAGGATTTCCTCCTTCCAAAACCAGAAATTTCTCTCTGCTTCATTAAAATCTTTTCACTACTTCCTTCACCCATGGGGAGTTAGTTAGTTGAACACTCACTTTTTTCATGAATGTCCCTTCCTCCCTCTCCGGAACATCTCATATTACTGATTCATACTCAGTAAATCAGTAATATGAGAAATTAGGCCAGGAGGACACGGAAGATGAGGGTTGAGTCCTCTGAAGTGAACAAGCACTTAGGGAAGGCTAAACTTAAGGGAATTTGACTCTGAGTGGCAAGACATGAATAGCTGCTGCCAAGGCACAGATGCAGGCATCGGGCTGAGGCACCAACTGGGCCCTTGGCATCCTCCTGCATCATCAGAGCTGTGTGAGAAACTCAGACCAAAGGAGGGCCGTGTTCAAAGGGAGAGGGCATTTTCTATGGATGGCTGCCAGCTATCTCTTGGCTTCTGTAAGTACAGGAACTCAACAAAGACAGAGACATGCCAGACAGGAGGTTTTGGTAAAAATCTGAACTGAACTGAATAGAAACTGGCTATTACGTATTAGTGTTTTCAGAGTTATGTCTGAGGAACAAAATACTTAAATAAAATAAAACCAAATCCTTAAAAAATATCCAGGTGTCCTCTGAGGGGGCATGGAAACCAAAACAAAACAAAAAGATAAGAGGGATATTAGTTGTTCCAAAAACCCTCAGAGCCGGGCGGTGGTGGCGCATGCCTTTAATCCCAACACTTGGGAGGCAGAGGCAGGTGGATCTCTGTGAGTTCGAGGCCAGCCTGGTCTAGAAGAGCTAGTGCCAGGACAGGCTCCAAAGCTAAAGAGAAACCCTGTCTCGAAAAATCAAAAAAAAAAAAAAACCCTCAGGAACAAAACTTCCCCTGGAGAATAGCAAGAGTTCATTGGGAAACTGTCTGTCTCCTGTTGCATCGTTTCAAGTTTTTCTAACTTGAGACTGGATGGTGTCAGCTGTAAGATTTTCATCTTTTACGCTCACAGTGAGATTCTAGCCTTTTTTCTTTTTTTATTGAGAGATGGACACATGTTCCCTCCCTCTAGTTCTATTGGCTGTACAGCTTTGACCAAGAAAGAGGGTTGGATTTCATCAAAGAATTTCTCTCCATTTTATATTTCACCCACTTTTGATTGCTATTAAGTGCAATCTAGCTGGTTTGTGGTGTTTCAGGAACACTTTCCTTATTCTTCTGTTTTTTGTGTGTGTGTGTGTTTGTGTGTGTGTGTGTGTTTGGTTGGTTTTGTGAGACAGGGTTTATCTAGGGAACAGTCCTGGAATGTCCTTGGTAGGTGAGGCTGGCCTTGAACTCCCCCTGCCTCTCTGTCATTTCTTCCTACTTGGTGTGTGTTTGGTTGCTGTTTTGAGTTTTCAGATCTCCTGAAAAAAAGATCAAGATCATTTCTTTCCTAAACTCTGTGTCCTTGGGACACAAGCATTAAAGGGTGTGGCTACAGCTCCACTGGACCTCTTTGATATGGATATCTGCAGCCTTTCCTGTTGGAGTTGGGAAACTGAAAGTTGTTGACTTGAATTCACTCATTGCAAAAAAAAAAAAAAAAAAAAAAAAACAAAATCAAAAAACAAACAAAAAAAAAACAAGAAACAAAAAAAAACCTTCCTTATTTATTTTATTATTTCACATTTTAACTTGATTTTTTTTCTTTTTTTGAGACAGGAATTGGCTTTTTATTTATGCTCCAGACAATCTATCTCACTACATGGCCCAGGACTTCTTTCTGAACGCTTCCATGATAGTAGTCAGCTGCCCAAATATACTGCTGCTGCTGCAATTTTAGAAAAAAATTAAATAAAAATAAATAACCTGAGATAAACAAAGAAAAAAAGGAAAGCACCTATTTTTCCTTCCTTCCTTCCTTCCTTCCTGTTTTCTTCTTTTATTATTTTTTATTTTTGGTTTCTCTGTATAATACTTTTAACTCACTATATAAACCAGGCTGTCATCTTGGTGACATTATGGTTTTGTTTTTTCTTATTTCTGGTCTGAAAATTGACAAATTGACATTTCTTCTCCCTCTCTCTTTCTCATTTAATTCATGTTTTATTTTATGTATTTATTCATTTATTTATTTATTTTTGTTTGTGTTTTGGTTTTGATTTTCAAGGCATGGTTTCTCTGTTGTCTTAGAACTAGCTCTTGTCGACCAGGCTGTCCTCAAACTCCCAGAGATCCAACTGCCTCTCTGCCAGATATGGAACCAGTCATCTTGGTTAGTTCAAAAGCCACCCCATAAACACATGTGCGCGTGTTTATGACATGAACACGTGAGACATGAACACGTGAGAAACAGGAAGGAACGAGGAGTGGTGTCCACTCTCTCACTAAATGCAGGCCTGCCTGCAGTGATTGAAAGAATCAGAAATGGAGAGATGGAATTTCTGGACTTTCCAGAAACCACATGGTGGAAATCTAGTGCTCTCTTCTGTTGACAGGGCCTAGATGTGCATATTTGCTGTTTTCTGGTTGAAGCTGGGAAACAGTACCTTCTTGCTGAAGTTGGATAATTGTTGAATTCAGCCATTTTCAGGTTTCATAGAAAACAAAACAAAACAAAAAAAAAGCCCCTTCTTTGTTTTATTTCACATTTTAATTTGTTTTTTTTTTTTGTTTTGTTTTTTGAGACAGGACCTGTCTTTTTATTTGTGTTTCAGACAAACTATTTTACTACATGGCCCAGGACTTCTTCTTTCTGAACACTTATGCTGCAAATACAATCTTTTTTTTAAAATTAATTATTTATTATGTATACAGCACTCCTTCCATGCATGACTGCAGGCCAGACGACCCCATTACAGATGGTTGTGAGCCACCATATTGTTTCTAGGAATTGAACTCAGGACCTTTGGAAGAACAGTCAGTGCTCTTAACCTCTGAGCCATCTCTACAGCCCCTGAAAATATAATCTTAAAAGAAAAAGTAAAATTAAAATGAATGGCCTGGAATTAACAAAGACAAAAAAGGGGGAAAAAACCCTGCATTTTCTTGCTTGCTTGCTTTTTTTTTTTTTTCTCTTCTTTTAGTATTTTTTGAGGCACGATTTCTCTGTGTAACAGCCCTAGCTGTCCTGGAACTCAGTTTATAGACCAGGCTGTCTTGTTGGTAACGTTCTCTTTTTATTCTTATTTTTATTCTTATTTCCTATCTGTAAATCCACATTTCTCTCTCTCTCTCTCTCTCTCTCTCTCTCTCTCTCTCTCGCTTTCTCTCTCTCTCTCAATTTATTTATTTCTTGTTTGGTTTTGTGTTTTGCGTTATGAGACAGGGTTTCTCTGCTGATTTGGAGACTGTTCTTGGAACTAGCTCCTTTCTTGTAGACCACGCTGGCCTAAAACTCCCAGAGATCCTGCCTCTGCCAGATATGGAGCCAGTGCTCTTGAATGCCTTCATCTGGTGAGGTCAAAATATACCCTCCCCACACACACACCAAACACAAACACAGGCACAGGCACACCCAGAGACTCATAAATAAACTTTTAAATTAAGAGCCTGGAGAGCTAGTTTCTTGGCTCTTCCTGAGAAATTGGGTTCAATTCCCAGCACCTGCATGGTTAAATAAATCATAAAAAAAAATTCTTTAATAAATTGAAATTAAACTACACAACTGGAAACACTGTCTCAACTAAAAGTAAAATAAAATGTAAAAGAGTGCAGTGCTAAGTGCAGTTATGAAAATGTTTGGAAATATGACACCTTCCCTGTCTCCCCCACATACACAGGCACACCGAGAGAGAGGTTTAAATAAATGTGGTGGTGGCACATGCCTTTATTCCCAGCACACAGGGGGCAGAGGCAGGTGAATTTCTTGGGAGTTGGAAGCCAGCCTGGTCTACAAGAGCTAGTTCCAGATCAGCTAGGACTGTTACCCAGGGAAACCCTGTTTCGAAAAACAAGACAAAAAAATTAAAATTGAAGTAAATGTACAAGCCAAAGCTACAGGCCCTGGCCTCCACTCCTGTCCCTGAGGGCACCTGGTAAAAGTGAGAAGGCAGATTTCAGAGACTAGTAAAGTTCAAGGTCACCAGCCCTTCCTAACAGCTAGAACTCCTTGCTGAACCATTAAAGGGTGAGTCTAAGGCGGGCAGTGGTGGCGCACGCCTTTAATCCCAGCACTCTGGAGGCAGAGGCAGGCAAATCTCTGGGAGTTCCAGGACAGGCACCAAAGCTACAGAGAAAACTTGTCTTGAAAAGCCAATAAATAAATAAATAAATAAATAAATAAATAATATAAAGGGTGAGGCTACAACTTGATTGGTCTGCTTAGATATGTATTTTTTTATTTTTTTTGTTTTTTTTTAGATATGCATATTTTTGTTATAGTCGTTTTGTTTTTAAATTTATTTATTATATTATGTGTATAGCATTCCTTCCACGTGTGCCTGCAAGCCAGAAGGGGGCACCAGGTCTCATTATAGATGGTTGTAAGCCACCATGTGGTTGCTGGGAATTGAACTCAGGACCTGTGGAAATGCAGTCAGTGCTCTTAACCTCTGAGCCATCTCTCCAGCCCTGTTATAGTCGTTTTTGTTTTACTGGGCAGGAAAAGATATCCAAGTGGGAATTTTTCCACAGCTGCTTTAATTTTCTCAGACTCTGTATTTAGGATGAGAAGTGGGGTGTGGGGTAGGTTGTACAAACACAACTACTGAAGAAAAGAAACCCCAAGAAAGCAAGCGAGTGGTTGCCATGGTGAAATGTCTTTGAAAGGCATTTAGGTGACTGGGAACTGCCCTTGCTGCCTCCCTCCTTTCCTCCCTCTCACCAATCCATAATTGTGGCAGCCCCTTGGCCCACATAGTCCTTTCACTGATCGGTCAGACACACTCTTTGTTTTATTTTTTAATTTTTGAATTGTGGGTGAAGTCAATTAATTGAGCTCTTAGATTATTATCATCATCATCATTATTATTATTTGTTTATTTGTGGTTTTTCTACATAGGGATTCCCTTTGTATGCTTGTTTGCCCTGGAACTCACTTTGTAGACAAGGCTGGCCTCAGACTCACAGAGATCTAGCTGCCCCTGCCTCTACCTCTGCCTCCTAGTGCCGGAATAAAAGGCCTGTACTAAACACACTTTTAGTTTCTCTGTGTCTGTCGTCGCTTTGCCTGCAGAACAAGGTAGCCTCAAACTCACAGCGATCTGCCTGCCTCTGCCTCTCCTGATCTCTGAGGGCTGAGAACTGAGAATAAAGAAATGTGCTGCCACCATTACCCAGCTAGGCAGCTGCCCAAAATATAGTGCTGCTGCGGCAGCAATAAAAAAAAAAATAACCTGAGATAAACAAAGAAAAAAAGGAAAACACCAGTTTTTCTTCCTTCTTTCCTTTTTTCCTTCTTTTCTTCCTTCCTTGTTTTTTTTCTGTTTTCTTCTTTTATTATTTTTTTGGTACAGGGTTTCTCTGTATAATACCTTTAACTCACTATATAAACCAGGCTGTCATCTTGGTGACATTATGGTTTTGTGTTTTTTCTTATTTCCTGTTTAATCATTTCTCTCTCTCTCTCTCTCTCTCTCTCTCTCTCTCTCTCTCTCACACACACACACACACACACATACAGAGATTTAATTTATGTTTTTTATTTTTGTTTGTGTTTTTGTTTTGATTTTCAAGGCAGGGTTTTCTCTGTTGCTTTGGAGCCTGTCTTTGGAACTAGCTCTCGTCGACCAGGCTGGCCTCAAACTCCCAGAGATCCACCTGCCTCTCTGCCAGATATGGAACCAGTCCTTTTGAATGCTTTCATCCTTCCTGGTCATTAAAAATTTGAAATGAAACTAATTTCTACACAACTGGAAAGACTGTCTCAAATAAAAGTTAAGTAAAATGTTCTGAAATAGGGCACCTTCCCTGCCCCCCCACCCCACCAAGGACACACTTGGGTGCAGACCAAGAGATACAAACAAAATTTGAAATGAAACTAAATGTACATGAAATTAACAGAATGAGATACTAAAAACTTAGTTGGATTGTCACTGTGGTGCACATCTTTTATTCTATCATCCAAGAGACAGAGACAGGTGTACCTCTGTGAATTCCCAGGTTTTGGAGAGAGGCCCCATCCCAAATTTAAAAAAAAAGAAGGAAGAAAAGAAGAAAGAAACATTATGAACTGTCTCCTTGTTTCTAGAAACTTGTTTTGATTTGCATTTCTCTGATGACTAAGCATGTTGAACATTTCCTTAAGTGTCTTTCAGCCATTTTAGATTCCTCGGTTGAGAGTTCTCTGTTTAAGTCTGTACTCCATTTTGTGAATTAGATTATTTGTTCTTGAGATGACCAATGTCTTGTGTTCTTTGTATGTTTTGGAGATCAGACAGACCTCTGTCTGATGTGGGGTTAGTGAAGATCTTTTTCCATTCTGTAAGGCCGTCATTTTGTCTTGTTGGCCGTGTTCTTTGCTTTACAGAAGCTTTTCAGTTTCAGGAGGTCTCTCTCACTTATTAATTGTTTCTCTCAGTGTCTGTGCTACTGGGGTTCTATTTAGGAAGCGGTCTCCTGTGCTGATGCGTTCAAATGCGTTTGATATTTTTATTTTTATATTCTTTTATTGTGGATGAAGTCAATTATTTGAACTCTCAAATATTTTTATTGTTATTATCTCTTTATTTGTTTGTTTATTTGTGGTTGTTCAACATAGGGTTTCGTTGTGTGGCCTTGTATGCGTATGCCCTGGGACTCACTTTGTAGACAAAACTGGCCTCAGACTCACAGAGAGCCATCTGCCTCTGCCTCCTAATGCTGGGATTAAAGGCTAAACAACCTTTTTTATATATTTATTTTCCTAATAATTTATTTTGTCGGCATTGGTGTTTTGCCTGCATGTATGTCTATCTGAGGGTGTCAGATCTTGGAGTTACAGACAGCTGTTGACTGCCATGTGGGTGGTAGGAATTGAACCTGGGTCCTCTGGAAGAGCAGTCAGCACTCTTAACCACAGAGCCATCTCTCCAGCCCCCACCTTTTTTTTGAAAACAGGGTTTCTCTATGTCACTTTGCCTGTCCTGAATCTCAATCTGCAGAACAAGGTAGCTTTAAACTTACAGTGATCTGCCAGCCTTGGTCTCCCTGATCTTGAAGGTGTTTTATCATCTCTCTCTCTGTCTGGCTATCTATCTATCTATCTATCTATCCATTCATTTATTAGTTTATGTATTTGTTTATGTGTTTATTTATGTATTTATTTATTTTTGTTTTCTGAGACAGGATTTCTCTCTAGCTTTTGAGTCTGTCCTGGATCCAGACCTGGTCACAGCTGTACCTGAAAATAAAATAAACAAACAAACAAAAACAAGAACAAAGCAAAGCAAAAGCCAGGCAGGACTCTCTGGTTGACCTTCCCTTTCCCCCTCCCCCATGGGCTCCTCAGAGGCAGTGAGGCCTCCGGCAGGGAATCCACAGAGCCTCTGCCCAAGGCTCTCCAGGGAACCCACTCTCTCCCTTTCCCCCAGCCCCAGGGCTGCCAGCCACATCTATCTCAGGCAGAGGTGGCGGGCACTCTGGCTATCCAGGATGTGACAGACACAGACACAGAGAAGCAGGGAGGAAAGTTGCCCACTCTCTCACTAGACGCAGGCATGCAGGAGGAACAATGAAAGAATGAGAACTGGAGAGATGGAATTTCTGGAATGTCCAGAAACCACATGGTGGGGATCTAGTGACCTCTTTTGGTGACAGGGAGTACAGCACAGATTTGGGTTCTTGTGCTCCTGAGATGTAACCCCCACAAGGCAGCAGCTCATAAGTGATTGTAAATCCAGTTTCACACGACTGCACATAAAATAAAGTTAAATAAATCATAAAAAAATTCTTTAAAAATTTGAAATTAAAATAAGTTCTACACAACCAGAAAGACTGTCTCAAATAAAAGTAAAATAAAATGTTCTAAAATAGGACAACTTCCCTGCCCCCCACCCCCACAGGGACACACTTGGTGCAGACCAAGAGATACAAACAAAATTTGAAATTAAACTAAATCTACAAGAAACTGACCCTGGTTATTGTGGTGCACATCTTTTATTCTATCATCAAAGAGACAGAGGCAGGTGGACCTCTGTGAATTTCCAGGCTTTATAGAGAGGCCCCCAACCCTAGAAACTGGACCATGGGAGTTTAGGACCTATAAGACAGTGCACGAGTCTTGTGATCTCACTTGGTAGATGAGTCTGGATTTTAACTCACAGATGTCCTTCTGCCTGTGTCTCCCACGTGCTGGGATAAAGGGTTCCCTAATTCTTGAATGGCATACTGAAAGTAGTTATTTCTACTTAGTTTGCGTTTGATTTTTTAAAAAAAATCCATGCCTATTTATTTATTTATTTTTGGTTTTTCACGACAGGGTTTCTCTGTAGCTTTGTAGATAGTGTTGGCTGGCTGGCTGGCTGGCTGGCTGGCTGGCTGGCTTTCAGTTCCCTGACAGAAATAAGCACATTATGGAGGAACCACAAAGTTGTTACACTATGTGGGTGTGATGAGGAGAGATTGTGAGTGTCCTGTCAGAACAAAGTTAGTCCCATAGTTGATGAAATTCATTATCCCAAAAATTCAGCAGAATATATCCCAAGTTTGCAAATGTGTGATCAGCTTGTGACAGGTTGGGCTGGAGATGCTGAGAACTGGGGAGCCCTCAATGCAAGACCAGATACTCGTTCCCATGAAGAGAGAGGGAGGGAGGGAGGGAGGGAGGGATCATTCATTCATTCATTCCTATACTCAAGTTTAAGAAAAGATGAGTGGCTATGGAGAGACCACTCACAGATATGAAAAATCATTTCCTAAAAATCAAATTTCTCAGTCACTATGCAACTGCTATGGTGCTTCTCCTAGATAGAACAAAACACACACACACACACACACACACACACAAAGGTGAACCAGGGAAAAGCTTTCTAAGCCTTTAAGGATGCACCGTGACTTCAGAGACCTCAGGGAGTATAGGGATGGGTGCTTGATGCTTCAGACTCATGTCATTGAAGGACATAACATAGTCTGGATTCACAGAGATTCACAACACAGAGCCATTGTCACTTACCCAGAGCTAACAAGAAATTGCAGTCTCAGCCGGGCTGTGGTGTGTGCATGCCTTTAATCACAGCACACACACAGATCTCTGTGAATTCAAAGATGGCCTGATTTACAGAGTGAGTTTTAGGACAGCCCAAGATACACAAAGAAACCCTTTCTTGAAAAACAAAACAAAACAGCAAAAGAAAGAAAGAAAGAAATGGAAAAAGAAAAAAAAAGGCAGTCTCTTCCCACTCTCTCATCCATTGGCTCTTAAAGAGCTCTCAAGCTGAACTGGAGACCAGGGTGTCATTCATAACTGGGAAGCTAGAAACCTTAGGGGACCACAGGAGTCAGACTGACTGCAGCACTTGATGCCTCAACCCTGCTAATGGCTGTGATATAAGGCATGGTAAAATATGGGCTTTGGGCCTTTCGGCCGCGGTAGCCATCTTTCAGTAACTCGCCAAAATGACAAACACAAAGGGAAAGAGGAGGGGCACTCGCTATATGTTCTCTAGGCCCTTTAGGAAACATGGAGTTGTTCCTTTGGCCACGAATCTACAAGAAGGGCGATATTATAGACATCAAGGGAATGGGCACTGTTCAAAAAGGAATGCCCCATAAATGTTACCACGGCAAAACCGGAAGAGTCTACAATGTCACCCAGCATGCTGTGGGCATCATTGTAAACAAGCCAGTTAAGGGCAAGATTCTTGCCAAGAGAATTAATGTGCGGATTGAACACATCAAGCACTCGAAGAGCAGAGACAGCTTTCTGAAGCGGGTGAAGGAGAACAACCAGAAGGAAAAGGAAGACAAAGAGAAGGGCACCTGGGTTCAGCTCAAGCGAACCCAGAGAAGCACACTTCGCGAGGACTAACAGGAAGGAGCCTTAGCTGCTGGAGCCCATTCCCTACGAATTCATGGCCTGATGTACAAAAAGAAATAACACAATTGGACTATTAAAAAAAAAATACGGGGGGCTGGAGAGATGGCTCAGTGGTTAAGAGCATTGCCTGCTCTTCCAAAGGTCCTGAGTTCAATTCCCGGCAACCACATGGTGGCTCACAACCATCTGTAAAGAGGTCTGGTGCCCTCTTCTGGCCTGCAGACATACACACAGACAGAATATTGTATACTTAATAAATAAATAAATAAATATTTAAAAAAAAATACGGGCTTTGGCAGAGCGCTACTCCCCTTTCTCTATTATTATTGCTACACAAAGAAAAGGACCGGGGGGGGGGGGGGGGGGGGGGGGCGTGATGTGAAGTGCTGGTATTGAAATCTCACTGACTCCTTCCGCACTCCTTGTCAATTCCCGACTTTGTCAAATCAACTATCGTGAATCTTTGATGTGGGTTGGCCCTTTAGGAACTCAGAGAAACAAGACAGACCTATTTCATTCCAGAAACCTCCCAGTTCCTGAGCCCTAGCCCTGGAAGTCTCAAAGCCATCACATCCAGAAATCTCTCTAGTCCCTGCTAGTGGTGAACTCACTTCGTCTTCCCCAGGACCACTAATTATTTCTCCGTGTTTTCCTCTGAGATCTGAGGTCAGCTTTCTTCTTCCTCCCTCTGGCCTCTCCATGATCTCCATTCTCTAGACAACATGTCTAGAACTGAGTCTTATAGGCACCGAGAGAGTGTATCTTGAGGGCACTTGGCATTTCTAGGACACGAGTGACATCACAAAATTCCGAGAGCTCTCCGGGATACCGTAGAATTTCCAGAGAAGGGACTGCTGATGTCGTGAGGCACGGCCTTTACCTCCTTGCTAATATTTCTCCCCGAACTGACCAACCGACCGACTGACCGGAACCTGAGGTTTCCTTTCCAGGAGTCTCTCCTGCGACACAGAGGGAGCCATTCAGGATTTCCTCCTTCCAAAACCAGAAATTTCTCTCTGCTTCATTAAAATCTTTTCACTACTTCCTTCACCCATGGGGAGTTAGTTAGTTGAACACTCACTTTTTTCATGAATGTCCCTTCCTCCCTCTCCGGAACATCTCATATTACTGATTCATACTCAGTAAATCAGTAATATGAGAAATTAGGCCAGGAGGACACGGAAGATGAGGGTTGAGTCCTCTGAAGTGAACAAGCACTTAGGGAAGGCTAAACTTAAGGGAATTTGACTCTGAGTGGCAAGACATGAATAGCTGCTGCCAAGGCACAGATGCAGGCATCGGGCTGAGGCACCAACTGGGCCCTTGGCATCCTCCTGCATCATCAGAGCTGTGTGAGAAACTCAGACCAAAGGAGGGCCGTGTTCAAAGGGAGAGGGCATTTTCTATGGATGGCTGCCAGCTATCTCTTGGCTTCTGTAAGTACAGGAACTCAACAAAGACAGAGACATGCCAGACAGGAGGTTTTGGTAAAAATCTGAACTGAACTGAATAGAAACTGGCTATTACGTATTAGTGTTTTCAGAGTTATGTCTGAGGAACAAAATACTTAAATAAAATAAAACCAAATCCTTAAAAAACATCCAGGTGTCCTCTGAGGGGGCATGGAAAACAAAACAAAACAAAAAGATAAGAGGGATTTTAGTTGTTCCAAAAACCCTCAGAGCCGGGCGGTGGTGGCGCATGCCTTTAATCCCAACACTTGGGAGGCAGAGGCAGGTGGATCTCTGTGAGTTCGAGGCCAGCCTGGTCTAGAAGAGCTAGTGCCAGGACAGGCTCCAAAGCTACAGAGAAACCCTGTCTCGAAAAATCAAAAAAAAAAAAAAACCCTCAGGAACAAAACTTCCCCTGGAGAATAGCAAGAGTTCATTGGGAAACTGTCTGTCTCCTGTTGCATCGTTTCAAGTTTTTCTAACTTGAGACTGGATGGTGTCAGCTGTAAGATTTTCATCTTTTACGCTCACAGTGAGATTCTAGCCTTTTTTCTTTTTATATTGAGAGATGGACACATGTTCCCTCCCTCTAGTTCTATTGGCTGTACAGCTTTGACCAAGAAAGAGGGTTGGATTTCATCAAAGAATTTCTCTCCATTTTATATTTCACCCACTTTTGATTGCTATTAAGTGCAATCTAGCTGGTTTGTGGTGTTTCAGGAACACTTTCCTTATTCTTCTGGGTTTTGTGTGTGTGTGTGTGTTTGTGTGTGTGTGTGTGTGTTTGGTTGGTTTTGTGAGACAGGGTTTATCTAGGGAACAGTCCTGGAATGTCCTTGGTAGGTGAGGCTGGCCTTGAACTCCCCCTGCCTCTCTGTCATTTCTTCCTACTTGGTGTGTGTTTGGTTGCTGTTTTGAGTTTTCAGATCTCCTGAAAAAAAGATCAAGATCATTTCTTTCCTAAACTCTGTGTCCTTGGGACACAAGCATTAAAGGGTGTGGCTACAGCTCCACTGGACCTCTTTGATATGGATATCTGCAGCCTTTCCTGTTGGAGTTGGGAAACTGAAAGTTGTTGACTTGAATTCACTCATTGCAAAAAAAAAAAAAAACAAAAAACAAAATCAAAAAACAAACAAAAAAAAACAAGAAACAAAAAAAAACCTTCCTTATTTATTTTATTATTTCACATTTTAACTTGATTTTTTTTCTTTTTTTGAGACAGGAATTGGCTTTTTATTTATGCTCCAGACAATCTATCTCACTACATGGCCCAGGACTTCTTTCTGAACGCTTCCATGATAGTAGTCAGCTGCCCAAATATACTGCTGCTGCTGCAATTTTAGAAAAAAATTAAATAAAAATAAATAACCTGAGATAAACAAAGAAAAAAAGGAAAGCACCTATTTTTCCTTCCTTCCTTCCTTCCTTCCTTCCTTCCTGTTTTCTTCTTTTATTATTTTTTATTTTTGGTTTCTCTGTATAATACTTTTAACTCACTATATAAACCAGGCTGTCATCTTGGTGACATTATGGTTTTGTTTTTTCTTATTTCTGGTCTGAAAATTGACAAATTGACATTTCTTCTCCCTCTCTCTTTCTCATTTAATTCATGTTTTATTTTATGTATTTATTCATTTATTTATTTATTTTTGTTTGTGTTTTGGTTTTGATTTTCAAGGCATGGTTTCTCTGTTGTCTTAGAACTAGCTCTTGTCGACCAGGCTGTCCTCAAACTCCCAGAGATCCAACTGCCTCTCTGCCAGATATGGAACCAGTCATCTTGGTTAGTTCAAAAGCCACCCCATAAACACATGTGCGCGTGTTTATGACATGAACACGTGAGACATGAACACGTGAGAAACAGGAAGGAACGAGGAGTGGTGTCCACTCTCTCACTAAATGCAGGCCTGCCTGCAGTGATTGAAAGAATCAGAAATGGAGAGATGGAATTTCTGGACTTTCCAGAAACCACATGGTGGAAATCTAGTGCTCTCTTCTGTTGACAGGGCCTAGATGTGCATATTTGCTGTTTTCTGGTTGAAGCTGGGAAACAGTACCTTCTTGCTGAAGTTGGATAATTGTTGAATTCAGCCATTTTCAGGTTTCATAGAAAACAAAACAAAACAAAAAAAAAGCCCCTTCTTGGTTTTATTTCACATTTTAATTTGTTTTTTTTTTTTGTTTTTTGTTTTTTGAGACAGGACCTGTCTTTTTATTTGTGTTTCAGACAAACTATTTTACTACATGGCCCAGGACTTCTTCTTTCTGAACACTTATGCTGCAAATACAATCTTTTTTTTAAAATTAATTATTTATTATGTATACAGCACTCCTTCCATGCATGACTGCAGGCCAGACGACCCCATTACAGATGGTTGTGAGCCACCATATTGTTTCTAGGAATTGAACTCAGGACCTTTGGAAGAACAGTCAGTGCTCTTAACCTCTGAGCCATCTCTACAGCCCCTGAAAATATAATCTTAAAAGAAAAAGTAAAATTAAAATGAATGGCCTGGAATTAACAAAGACAAAAAAGGGGGAAAAAACCCTGCATTTTCTTGCTTGCTTGCTTTTTTTTTTTTTTCTCTTCTTTTAGTATTTTTTGAGGCACGATTTCTCTGTGTAACAGCCCTAGCTGTCCTGGAACTCAGTTTATAGACCAGGCTGTCTTGTTGGTAACGTTCTCTTTTTATTCTTATTTCCTATCTGTAAATCCACATTTCTTCTCTCTCTCTCTCTCTCTCTCTCTCTCTCTCGCTTTCTCTCTCTCTCTCAATTTATTTATTTCTTGTTTGGTTTTGTGTTTTGCGTTATGAGACAGGGTTTCTCTGCTGATTTGGAGACTGTTCTTGGAACTAGCTCCTTTCTTGTAGACCACGCTGGCCTAAAACTCCCAGAGATCCTGCCTCTGCCAGATATGGAGCCAGTGCTCTTGAATGCCTTCATCTGGTGAGGTCAAAATATACCCTCCCCACACACACACCAAACACAAACACAGGCACAGGCACACCCAGAGACTCATAAATAAACTTTTAAATTAAGAGCCTGGAGAGCTAGTTTCTTGGCTCTTCCTGAGAAATTGGGTTCAATTCCCAGCACCTGCATGGTTAAATAAATCATAAAAAAAAATTCTTTAATAAATTGAAATTAAACTACACAACTGGAAACACTGTCTCAACTAAAAGTAAAATAAAATGTAAAAGAGTGCAGTGCTAAGTGCAGTTATGAAAATGTTTGGAAATATGACACCTTCCCTGTCTCCCCCACATACACAGGCACACCGAGAGAGAGGTTTAAATAAATGTGGTGGTGGCACATGCCTTTATTCCCAGCACACAGGGGGCAGAGGCAGGTGAATTTCTTGGGAGTTGGAAGCCAGCCTGGTCTACAAGAGCTAGTTCCAGATCAGCTAGGACTGTTACCCAGGGAAACCCTGTTTCGAAAAACAAGACAAAAAAATTAAAATTGAAGTAAATGTACAAGCCAAAGCTACAGGCCCTGGCCTCCACTCCTGTCCCTGAGGGCACCTGGTAAAAGTGAGAAGGCAGATT
Source organism: Microtus oregoni (assembly GCF_018167655.1). Lineage (NCBI taxonomy): Eukaryota > Metazoa > Chordata > Mammalia > Rodentia > Cricetidae > Microtus > Microtus oregoni. The sequence goes on along the minus strand of NW_024543838.1, from coordinate 221,428 downwards.
TCAGAGACTAGTAAAGTTCAAGGTCACCAGCCCTTCCTAACAGCTAGAACTCCTTGCTGAACCATTAAAGGGTGAGTCTAAGGCGGGCAGTGGTGGCGCACGCCTTTAATCCCAGCACTCTGGAGGCAGAGGCAGGCAAATCTCTGGGAGTTCCAGGACAGGCACCAAAGCTACAGAGAAAACTTGTCTTGAAAAGCCAATAAATAAATAAATAAATAAATAAATAAATAAATAATATAAAGGGTGAGGCTACAACTTGATTGGTCTGCTTAGATATGTATTTTTTTTATTTTTTTTGTTTTTTTTTTAGATATGCATATTTTTGTTATAGTCGTTTTTTTTTTAAATTTATTTATTATATTATGTGTATAGCATTCCTTCCACGTGTGCCTGCAAGCCAGAAGGGGGCACCAGGTCTCATTATAGATGGTTGTAAGCCACCATGTGGTTGCTGGGAATTGAACTCAGGACCTGTGGAAAAGCAGTCAGTGCTCTTAACCTCTGAGCCATCTCTCCAGCCCTGTTATAGTCGTTTTTGTTTTACTGGGCAGGAAAAGATATCCAAGTGGGAATTTTTCCACAGCTGCTTTAATTTTCTCAGACTCTGTATTTAGGATGAGAAGTGGGGTGTGGGGTAGGTTGTACAAACACAACTACTGAAGAAAAGAAACCCCAAGAAAGCAAGCGAGTGGTTGCCATGGTGAAATGTCTTTGAAAGGCATTTAGGTGACTGGGAACTGCCCTTGCTGCCTCCCTCCTTTCCTCCCTCTCACCAATCCATAATTGTGGCAGCCCCTTGGCCCACATAGTCCTTTCACTGATCGGTCAGACACACTCTTTGTTTTATTTTTTAATTTTTGAATTGTGGGTGAAGTCAATTAATTGAGCTCTTAGATTATTATCATCATCATCATTATTATTATTTGTTTATTTGTGGTTTTTCTACATAGGGATTCCCTTTGTATGCTTGTTTGCCCTGGAACTCACTTTGTAGACAAGGCTGGCCTCAGACTCACAGAGATCTAGCTGCCCCTGCCTCTACCTCTGCCTCCTAGTGCCGGAATAAAAGGCCTGTACTAAACACACTTTTAGTTTCTCTGTGTCTGTCGTCGCTTTGCCTGCAGAACAAGGTAGCCTCAAACTCACAGCGATCTGCCTGCCTCTGCCTCTCCTGATCTCTGAGGGCTGAGAACTGAGAATAAAGAAATGTGCTGCCACCATTACCCAGCTAGGCAGCTGCCCAAAATATACTGCTGCTGCGGCAGCAATAAAAAAAAAAAAACCTGAGATAAACAAAGAAAAAAAGGAAAACACCAGTTTTTCTTCCTTCTTTCCTTTTTTCCTTCTTTTCTTCCTTCCTTGTTTTTTTTCTGTTTTCTTCTTTTATTATTTTTTTGGTACAGGGTTTCTCTGTATAATACCTTTAACTCACTATATAAAACAGGCTGTCATCTTGGTGACATTATGGTTTTGTGTTTTTTCTTATTTCCTGTTTAATCATTTCTCTCTCTCTCTCTCTCTCTCTCTCTCTCTCTCTCTCTCTCTCACACACACACACACACACACACATACAGAGATTTAATTTATGTTTTTTATTTTTGTTTGTGTTTTTGTTTTGATTTTCAAGGCAGGGTTTTCTCTGTTGCTTTGGAGCCTGTCTTTGGAACTAGCTCTCGTCGACCAGGCTGGCCTCAAACTCCCAGAGATCCACCTGCCTCTCTGCCAGATATGGAACCAGTCCTTTTGAATGCTTTCATCCTTCCTGGTCATTAAAAATTTGAAATGAAACTAAGTTCTACACAACTGGAAAGACTGTCTCAAATAAAAGTTAAGTAAAATGTTCTGAAATAGGGCACCTTCCCTGCCCCCCCCCCCACCAAGGACACACTTGTGTGCAGACCAAGAGATACAAACAAAATTTGAAATGAAACTAAATGTACATGAAATTAACAGAATGAGATACTAAAAACTTAGTTGGATTGTCACTGTGGTGCACATCTTTTATTCTATCATCCAAGAGACAGAGACAGGTGTACCTCTGTGAATTCCCAGGTTTTGGAGAGAGGCCCCATCCCAAATTTAAAAAAAAAGAAGGAAGAAAAGAAGAAAGAAACATTATGAACTGTCTCCTTGTTTCTAGAAACTTGTTTTGATTTGCATTTCTCTGATGACTAAGCATGTTGAACATTTCCTTAAGTGTCTTTCAGCCATTTTAGATTCCTCGGTTGAGAGTTCTCTGTTTAAGTCTGTACTCCATTTTGTGAATTAGATTATTTGTTCTTGAGATGACCAATGTCTTGTGTTCTTTGTATGTTTTGGAGATCAGACAGACCTCTGTCTGATGTGGGGTTAGTGAAGATCTTTTTCCATTCTGTAAGGCCGTCATTTTGTCTTGTTGGCCGTGTTCTTTGCTTTACAGAAGCTTTTCAGTTTCAGGAGGTCTCTCTCACTTATTAATTGTTTCTCTCAGTGTCTGTGCTACTGGGGTTCTATTTAGGAAGCGGTCTCCTGTGCTGATGCGTTCAAATGCGTTTGATATTTTTATTTTTATATTCTTTTATTGTGGATGAAGTCAATTATTTGAACTCTCAAATATTTTTATTGTTATTATCTCTTTATTTGTTTGTTTATTTGTGGTTGTTCAACATAGGGTTTCGTTGTGTGCCCTTGTATGCGTATGCCCTGGGACTCACTTTGTAGACAAAACTGGCCTCAGACTCACAGAGAGCCATCTGCCTCTGCCTCCTAATGCTGGGATTAAAGGCTAAACAACCTTTTTTATATATTTATTTTCCTAATAATTTATTTTGTCGGCATTGGTGTTTTGCCTGCATGTATGTCTATCTGAGGGTGTCAGATCTTGGAGTTACAGACAGCTGTTGACTGCCATGTGGGTGGTAGGAATTGAACCTGGGTCCTCTGGAAGAGCAGTCAGCACTCTTAACTGCAGAGCCATCTCTCCAGCCCCCACCTTTTTTTTGAAAACAGGGTTTCTCTATGTCACTTTGCCTGTCCTGAATCTCAATCTGCAGAACAAGGTAGCTTTAAACTTACAGTGATCTGCCAGCCTTGGTCTCCCTGATCTTGAGGGTGTTTTATCATCTCTCTCTCTGTCTGGCTATCTATCTATCTATCTATCTATCTATCCATTCATTTATTAGTTTATGTATTTGTTTATGTGTTTTTTTTTTTTTTTAAATATTTATTTATTTATTATGTATACAATATTCTGTCTGTGTGTATGTCTGCAGGCCAGAAGAGGGCACCAGACCTCATTCCAGATGGTTGTGAGCCACCATGTGGTTGCTGGGAATTGAACTCAGGACCTTCGGTAGAGCAGGCAATGCTCTTAACCACTGAGCCATCTCTCCAGCCCCCTTGTTTATGTGTTTATTTATGTATTTATTTATTTTTGTTTTCTGAGACAGGATTTCTCTCTAGCTTTTGAGTCTGTCCTGGATCCAGACCTGGTCACAGCTGTACCTGAAAATAAAATAAACAAACAAACAAAAACAAAGCAAAGCAAAAGCCAGGCAGGACTCTCTGGTTGACCTTCCCTTTCCCCCTCCCCCATGGGCTCCTCAGAGGCAGTGAGGCCTCCGGCAGGGAATCCACAGAGCCTCTGCCCAAGGCTCTCCAGGGAACCCACTCTCTCCCTTTCCCCCAGCCCCAGGGCTGCCAGCCACATCTATCTCAGGCAGAGGTGGCGGGCACTCTGGCTATCCAGGATGTGACAGACACAGACACAGAGAAGCAGGGAGGAAAGTTGCCCACTCTCTCACTAGACGCAGGCATGCAGGAGGAACAATGAAAGAATGAGAACTGGAGAGATGGAATTTCTGGAATGTCCAGAAACCACATGGTGGGGATCTAGTGACCTCTTTTGGTGACAGGGAGTACAGCACAGATTTGGGTTCTTGTGCTCCTGAGATGTAACCCCCACAAGGCAGCAGCTCATAAGTGATTGTAAATCCAGTTTCACACGACTGCACATAAAATAAAGTTAAATAAATCATAAAAAAATTCTTTAAAAATTTGAAATTAAAATAAGTTCTACACAACCAGAAAGACTGTCTCAAATAAAAGTAAAATAAAATGTTCTAAAATAGGACAACTTCCCTGCCCCCCACGCCCACAGGGACACACTTGGTGCAGACCAAGAGATACAAACAAAATTTGAAATTAAACTAAATCTACAAGAAACTGACCCTGGTTATTGTGGTGCACATCTTTTATTCTATCATCAAAGAGACAGAGGCAGGTGGACCTCTGTGAATTTCCAGGCTTTATAGAGAGGCCCCCAACCCTAGAAACTGGACCATGGGAGTTTAGGACCTATAAGACAGTGCACGAGTCTTGTGATCTCACTTGGTAGATGAGTCTGGATTTTAACTCACAGATGTCCTTCTGCCTGTGTCTCCCACGTGCTGGGATAAAGGGTTCCCTAATTCTTGAATGGCATACTGAAAGTAGTTATTTCTACTTAGTTTGCGTTTGATTTTTTAAAAAAAATCCATGCCTATTTATTTATTTATTTTTGGTTTTTCACGACAGGGTTTCTCTGTAGCTTTGTAGATAGTGTTGGCTGGCTGGCTGGCTGGCTGGCTGGCTGGCTGGCTGGCTTTCAGTTCCCTGACAGAAATAAGCACATTATGGAGGAACCACAAAGTTGTTACACTATGTGGGTGTGATGAGGAGAGATTGTGAGTGTCCTGTCAGAACAAAGTTAGTCCCATAGTTGATGAAATTCATTATCCCAAAAATTCAGCAGAATATATCCCAAGTTTGCAAATGTGTGATCAGCTTGTGACAGGTTGGGCTGGAGATGCTGAGAACTGGGGAGCCCTCAATGCAAGACCAGATACTCGTTCCCATGAAGAGAGAGGGAGGGAGGGAGGGAGGGAGGGATCATTCATTCATTCATTCCTATACTCAAGTTTAAGAAAAGATGAGTGGCTATGGAGAGACCACTCACAGATATGAAAAATCATTTCCTAAAAATCAAATTTCTCAGTCACTATGCAACTGCTATGGTGCTTCTCCTAGATAGAACAAAACACACACACACACACACACACACACACACAAAGGTGAACCAGGGAAAAGCTTTCTAAGCCTTTAAGGATGCACCGTGACTTCAGAGACCTCAGGGAGTATAGGGATGGGTGCTTGATGCTTCAGACTCATGTCATTGAAGGACATAACATAGTCTGGATTCACAGAGATTCACAACACAGAGCCATTGTCACTTACCCAGAGCTAACAAGAAATTGCAGTCTCAGCCGGGCTGTGGTGTGTGCATGCCTTTAATCACAGCACACACACAGATCTCTGTGAATTCAAAGATGGCCTGATTTACAGAGTGAGTTTTAGGACAGCCCAAGATACACAAAGAAACCCTTTCTTGAAAAACAAAACAAAACAGCAAAAGAAAGAAAGAAAGAAATGGAAAAAGAAAAAAAAAAGGCAGTCTCTTCCCACTCTCTCATCCATTGGCTCTTAAAGAGCTCTCAAGCTGAACTGGAGACCAGGGTGTCATTCATAACTGGGAAGCTAGAAACCTTAGGGGACCACAGGAGTCAGACTGACTGCAGCACTTGATGCCTCAACCCTGCTAATGGCTGTGATATAAGGCATGGTAAAATATGGGCTTTGGGCCTTTCGGCCGTGGTAGCCATCTTTCAGTAACTCGCCAAAATGACAAACACAAAGGGAAAGAGGAGGGGCACTCGCTATATGTTCTCTAGGCCCTTTAGGAAACATGGAGTTGTTCCTTTGGCCACGAATCTACAAGAAGGGCGATATTATAGACATCAAGGGAATGGGCACTGTTCAAAAAGGAATGCCCCATAAATGTTACCACGGCAAAACCGGAAGAGTCTACAATGTCACCCAGCATGCTGTGGGCATCATTGTAAACAAGCCAGTTAAGGGCAAGATTCTTGCCAAGAGAATTAATGTGCGGATTGAACACATCAAGCACTCGAAGAGCAGAGACAGCTTTCTGAAGCGGGTGAAGGAGAACAACCAGAAGGAAAAGGAAGACAAAGAGAAGGGCACCTGGGTTCAGCTCAAGCGAACCCAGAGAAGCACACTTCGCGAGGACTAACAGGAAGGAGCCTTAGCTGCTGGAGCCCATTCCCTACGAATTCATGGCCTGATGTACAAAAAGAAATAACACAATTGGACTATTAAAAAAAAAATACGGGGGGCTGGAGAGATGGCTCAGTGGTTAAGAGCATTGCCTGCTCTTCCAAAGGTCCTGAGTTCAATTCCCGGCAACCACATGGTGGCTCACAACCATCTGTAAAGAGGTCTGGTGCCCTCTTCTGGCCTGCAGACATACACACAGACAGAATATTGTATACTTAATAAATAAATAAATAAATATTTAAAAAAAAATACGGGCTTTGGCAGAGCGCTACTCCCCTTTCTCTATTATTATTGCTACACAAAGAAAAGGACCGGGGGGGGGGGGGGGGGCGTGATGTGAAGTGCTGGTATTGAAATCTCACTGACTCCTTCCGCACTCCTTGTCAATTCCCGACTTTGTCAAATCAACTATCGTGAATCTTTGATGTGGGTTGGCCCTTTAGGAACTCAGAGAAACAAGACAGACCTATTTCATTCCAGAAACCTCCCAGTTCCTGAGCCCTAGCCCTGGAAGTCTCAAAGCCATCACATCCAGAAATCTCTCTAGTCCCTGCTAGTGGTGAACTCACTTCGTCTTCCCCAGGACCACTAATTATTTCTCCGTGTTTTCCTCTGAGATCTGAGGTCAGCTTTCTTCTTCCTCCCTCTGGCCTCTCCATGATCTCCATTCTCTAGACAACATGTCTAGAACTGAGTCTTATAGGCACCGAGAGAGTGTATCTTGAGGGCACTTGGCATTTCTAGGACACGAGTGACATCACAAAATTCCGAGAGCTCTCCGGGATACCGTAGAATTTCCAGAGAAGGGACTGCTGATGTCGTGAGGCACGGCCTTTACCTCCTTGCTAATATTTCTCCCCGAACTGACCAACCGACCGACTGACCGGAACCTGAGGTTTCCTTTCCAGGAGTCTCTCCTGCGACACAGAGGGAGCCATTCAGGATTTCCTCCTTCCAAAACCAGAAATTTCTCTCTGCTTCATTAAAATCTTTTCACTACTTCCTTCTCCCATGGGGAGTTAGTTAGTTGAACACTCACTTTTTTCATGAATGTCCCTTCCTCCCTCTCTGGAACATCTCATATTACTGATTCATACTCAGTAAATCAGTAATATGAGAAATTAGGCCAGGAGGACACGGAAGATGAGGGTTGAGTCCTCTGAAGTGAACAAGCACTTAGGGAAGGCTAAACTTAAGGGAATTTGACTCTGAGTGGCAAGACATGAATAGCTGCTGCCAAGGCACAGATGCAGGCATCGGGCTGAGGCACCAACTGGGCCCTTGGCATCCTCCTGCATCATCAGAGCTGTGTGAGAAACTCAGACCAAAGGAGGGCCGTGTTCAAAGGGAGAGGGCATTTTCTATGGATGGCTGCCAGCTATCTCTTGGCTTCTGTAAGTACAGGAACTCAACAAAGACAGAGACATGCCAGACAGGAGGTTTTGGTAAAAATCTGAACTGAACTGAATAGAAACTGGCTATTACGTATTAGTGTTTTCAGAGTTATGTCTGAGGAACAAAATACTTAAATAAAATAAAACCAAATCCTTAAAAAACATCCAGGTGTCCTCTGAGGGGGCATGGAAAACAAAACAAAACAAAAAGATAAGAGGGATTTTAGTTGTTCCAAAAACCCTCAGAGCCGGGCGGTGGTGGCGCATGCCTTTAATCCCAACACTTGGGAGGCAGAGGCAGGTGGATCTCTGTGAGTTCGAGGCCAGCCTGGTCTAGAAGAGCTAGTGCCAGGACAGGCTCCAAAGCTACAGAGAAACCCTGTCTCGAAAAATCAAAAAAAAAAAAAAAACCCTCAGGAACAAAACTTCCCCTGGAGAATAGCAAGAGTTCATTGGGAAACTGTCTGTCTCCTGTTGCATCGTTTCAAGTTTTTCTAACTTGAGACTGGATGGTGTCAGCTGTAAGATTTTCATCTTTTACGCTCACAGTGAGATTCTAGCCTTTTTTCTTTTTATATTGAGAGATGGACACATGTTCCCTCCCTCTAGTTCTATTGGCTGTACAGCTTTGACCAAGAAAGAGGGTTGGATTTCATCAAAGAATTTCTCTCCATTTTATATTTCACCCACTTTTGATTGCTATTAAGTGCAATCTAGCTGGTTTGTGGTGTTTCAGGAACACTTTCCTTATTCTTCTGGGTTTTGTGTGTGTGTGTGTGTTTGTGTGTGTGTGTGTGTGTTTGGTTGGTTTTGTGAGACAGGGTTTATCTAGGGAACAGTCCTGGAATGTCCTTGGTAGGTGAGGCTGGCCTTGAACTCCCCCTGCCTCTCTGTCATTTCTTCCTACTTGGTGTGTGTTTGGTTGCTGTTTTGAGTTTTCAGATCTCCTGAAAAAAAGATCAAGATCATTTCTTTCCTAAACTCTGTGTCCTTGGGACACAAGCATTAAAGGGTGTGGCTACAGCTCCACTGGACCTCTTTGATATGGATATCTGCAGCCTTTCCTGTTGGAGTTGGGAAACTGAAAGTTGTTGACTTGAATTCACTCATTGCAAAAAAAAAAAAAAAACAAAAACAAAATCAAAAAACAAACAAAAAAAAACAAGAAACAAAAAAAAACCTTCCTTATTTATTTTATTATTTCACATTTTAACTTGATTTTTTTTCTTTTTTTGAGACAGGAATTGGCTTTTTATTTATGCTCCAGACAATCTATCTCACTACATGGCCCAGGACTTCTTTCTGAACGCTTCCATGATAGTAGTCAGCTGCCCAAATATACTGCTGCTGCTGCAATTTTAGAAAAAAATTAAATAAAAATAAATAACCTGAGATAAACAAAGAAAAAAAGGAAAGCACCTATTTTTCCTTCCTTCCTTCCTTCCTTCCTTCCTTCCTGTTTTCTTCTTTTATTATTTTTTATTTTTGGTTTCTCTGTATAATACTTTTAACTCACTATATAAACCAGGCTGTCATCTTGGTGACATTATGGTTTTGTTTTTTCTTATTTCTGGTCTGAAAATTGACAAATTGACATTTCTTCTCCCTCTCTCTTTCTCATTTAATTCATGTTTTATTTTATGTATTTATTCATTTATTTATTTATTTTTGTTTGTGTTTTGGTTTTGATTTTCAAGGCATGGTTTCTCTGTTGTCTTAGAACTAGCTCTTGTCGACCAGGCTGTCCTCAAACTCCCAGAGATCCAACTGCCTCTCTGCCAGATATGGAACCAGTCATCTTGGTTAGTTCAAAAGCCACCCCATAAACACATGTGCGCGTGTTTATGACATGAACACGTGAGACATGAACACGTGAGAAACAGGAAGGAACGAGGAGTGGTGTCCACTCTCTCACTAAATGCAGGCCTGCCTGCAGTGATTGAAAGAATCAGAAATGGAGAGATGGAATTTCTGGACTTTCCAGAAACCACATGGTGGAAATCTAGTGCTCTCTTCTGTTGACAGGGCCTAGATGTGCATATTTGCTGTTTTCTGGTTGAAGCTGGGAAACAGTACCTTCTTGCTGAAGTTGGATAATTGTTGAATTCAGCCATTTTCAGGTTTCATAGAAAACAAAACAAAACAAAAAAAAAGCCCCTTCTTTGTTTTATTTCACATTTTAATTTGTTTTTTTTTTTTTTTTGTTGTTTTTTGAGACAGGACCTGTCTTTTTATTTGTGTTTCAGACAAACTATTTTACTACATGGCCCAGGACTTCTTCTTTCTGAACACTTATGCTGCAAATACAATCTTTTTTTTAAAATTAATTATTTATTATGTATACAGCACTCCTTCCATGCATGACTGCAGGCCAGACGACCCCATTACAGATGGTTGTGAGCCACCATATTGTTTCTAGGAATTGAACTCAGGACCTTTGGAAGAACAGTCAGTGCTCTTAACCTCTGAGCCATCTCTACAGCCCCTGAAAATATAATCTTAAAAGAAAAAGTAAAATTAAAATGAATGGCCTGGAATTAACAAAGACAAAAAAGGGGGAAAAAACCCTGCATTTTCTTGCTTGCTTGCTTTTTTTTTTTTTTCTCTTCTTTTAGTATTTTTTGAGGCACGATTTCTCTGTGTAACAGCCCTAGCTGTCCTGGAACTCAGTTTATAGACCAGGCTGTCTTGTTGGTAACGTTCTCTTTTTATTCTTATTTCCTATCTGTAAATCCACATTTCTCTCTCTCTCTCTCTCTCTCTCTCTCTCTCTCTCTCTCTCTCTCTCTCGCTTTCTCTCTCTCTCTCAATTTATTTATTTCTTGTTTGGTTTTGTGTTTTGCTTTATGAGACAGGGTTTCTCTGCTGATTTGGAGACTGTTCTTGGAACTAGCTCCTTTCTTGTAGACCACGCTGGCCTAAAACTCCCAGAGATCCTGCCTCTGCCAGATATGGAGCCAGTGCTCTTGAATGCCTTCATCTGGTGAGGTCAAAATATACCCTCCCCACACACACACCAAACACAAACACAGGCACAGGCACACCCAGAGACTCATAAATAAACTTTTAAATTAAGAGCCTGGAGAGCTAGTTTCTTGGCTCTTCCTGAGAAATTGGGTTCAATTCCCAGCACCTGCATGGTTAAATAAATCATAAAAAAAAATTCTTTAATAAATTGAAATTAAACTACACAACTGGAAACACTGTCTCAACTAAAAGTAAAATAAAATGTAAAAGAGTGCAGTGCTAAGTGCAGTTATGAAAATGTTTGGAAATATGACACCTTCCCTGTCTCCCCCACATACACAGGCACACCGAGAGAGAGGTTTAAATAAATGTGGTGGTGGCACATGCCTTTATTCCCAGCACACAGGGGGCAGAGGCAGGTGAATTTCTTGGGAGTTGGAAGCCAGCCTGGTCTACAAGAGCTAGTTCCAGATCAGCTAGGACTGTTACCCAGGGAAACCCTGTTTCGAAAAACAAGACAAAAAAATTAAAATTGAAGTAAATGTACAAGCCAAAGCTACAGGCCCTGGCCTCCACTCCTGTCCCTGAGGGCACCTGGTAAAAGTGAGAAGGCAGATTTCAGAGACTAGTAAAGTTCAAGGTCACCAGCCCTTCCTAACAGCTAGAACTCCTTGCTGAACCATTAAAGGGTGAGTCTAAGGCGGGCAGTGGTGGCGCACGCCTTTAATCCCAGCACTCTGGAGGCAGAGGCAGGCAAATCTCTGGGAGTTCCAGGACAGGCACCAAAGCTACAGAGAAAACTTGTCTTGAAAAGCCAATAAATAAATAAATAAATAAATAAATAAATAATATAAAGGGTGAGGCTACAACTTGATTGGTCTGCTTAGATATGTATTTTTTTTATTTTTTTTGTTTTTTTTTTAGATATGCATATTTTTGTTATAGTCGTTTTTTTTTTAAATTTATTTATTATATTATGTGTATAGCATTCCTTCCACGTGTGCCTGCAAGCCAGAAGGGGGCACCAGGTCTCATTATAGATGGTTGTAAGCCACCATGTGGTTGCTGGGAATTGAACTCAGGACCTCTGGAAAAGCAGTCAGTGCTCTTAACCTCTGAGCCATCTCTCCAGCCCTGTTATAGTCGTTTTTGTTTTACTGGGCAGGAAAAGATATCCAAGTGGGAATTTTTCCACAGCTGCTTTAATTTTCTCAGACTCTGTATTTAGGATGAGAAGTGGGGTGTGGGGTAGGTTGTACAAACACAACTACTGAAGAAAAGAAACCCCAAGAAAGCAAGCAAGTGGTTGCCATGGTGAAATGTCTTTGAAAGGCATTTAGGTGACTGGGAACTGCCCTTGCTGCCTCCCTCCTTTCCTCCCTCTCACCAATCCATAATTGTGGCAGCCCCTTGGCCCACATAGTCCTTTCACTGATCGGTCAGACACACTCTTTGTTTTATTTTTTAATTTTTGAATTGTGGGTGAAGTCAATTAATTGAGCTCTTAGATTATTATCATCATCATCATTATTATTATTTGTTTATTTGTGGTTTTTCTACATAGGGATTCCCTTTGTATGCTTGTTTGCCCTGGAACTCACTTTGTAGACAAGGCTGGCCTCAGACTCACAGAGATCTAGCTGCCCCTGCCTCTACCTCTGCCTCCTAGTGCCGGAATAAAAGGCCTGTACTAAACACACTTTTAGTTTCTCTGTGTCTGTCGTCGCTTTGCCTGCAGAACAAGGTAGCCTCAAACTCACAGCGATCTGCCTGCCTCTGCCTCTCCTGATCTCTGAGGGCTGAGAACTGAGAATAAAGAAATGTGCTGCCACCATTACCCAGCTAGGCAGCTGCCCAAAATATACTGCTGCTGCGGCAGCAATAAAAAAAAAAAAACCTGAGATAAACAAAGAAAAAAAGGAAAACACCAGTTTTTCTTCCTTCTTTCCTTTTTTCCTTCTTTTCTTCCTTCCTTGTTTTTTTTCTGTTTTCTTCTTTTATTATTTTTTTGGTACAGGGTTTCTCTGTATAATACCTTTAACTCACTATATAAAACAGGCTGTCATCTTGGTGACATTATGGTTTTGTGTTTTTTCTTATTTCCTGTTTAATCATTTCTCTCTCTCTCTCTCTCTCTCTCTCTCTCTCTCTCTCTCACACACACACACACACACACACACATACAGAGATTTAATTTATGTTTTTTATTTTTGTTTGTGTTTTTGTTTTGATTTTCAAGGCAGGGTTTTCTCTGTTGCTTTGGAGCCTGTCTTTGGAACTAGCTCTCGTCGACCAGGCTGGCCTCAAACTCCCAGAGATCCACCTGCCTCTCTGCCAGATATGGAACCAGTCCTTTTGAATGCTTTCATCCTTCCTGGTCATTAAAAATTTGAAATGAAACTAAGTTCTACACAACTGGAAAGACTGTCTCAAATAAAAGTTAAGTAAAATGTTCTGAAATAGGGCACCTTCCCTGCCCCCCCCCCCACCAAGGACACACTTGTGTGCAGACCAAGAGATACAAACAAAATTTGAAATGAAACTAAATGTACATGAAATTAACAGAATGAGATACTAAAAACTTAGTTGGATTGTCACTGTGGTGCACATCTTTTATTCTATCATCCAAGAGACAGAGACAGGTGTACCTCTGTGAATTCCCAGGTTTTGGAGAGAGGCCCCATCCCAAATTTAAAAAAAAAGAAGGAAGAAAAGAAGAAAGAAACATTATGAACTGTCTCCTTGTTTCTAGAAACTTGTTTTGATTTGCATTTCTCTGATGACTAAGCATGTTGAACATTTCCTTAAGTGTCTTTCAGCCATTTTAGATTCCTCGGTTGAGAGTTCTCTGTTTAAGTCTGTACTCCATTTTGTGAATTAGATTATTTGTTCTTGAGATGACCAATGTCTTGTGTTCTTTGTATGTTTTGGAGATCAGACAGACCTCTGTCTGATGTGGGGTTAGTGAAGATCTTTTTCCATTCTGTAAGGCCGTCATTTTGTCTTGTTGGCCGTGTTCTTTGCTTTACAGAAGCTTTTCAGTTTCAGGAGGTCTCTCTCACTTATTAATTGTTTCTCTCAGTGTCTGTGCTACTGGGGTTCTATTTAGGAAGCGGTCTCCTGTGCTGATGCGTTCAAATGCGTTTGATATTTTTATTTTTATATTCTTTTATTGTGGATGAAGTCAATTATTTGAACTCTCAAATATTTTTATTGTTATTATCTCTTTATTTGTTTGTTTATTTGTGGTTGTTCAACATAGGGTTTCGTTGTGTGCCCTTGTATGCGTATGCCCTGGGACTCACTTTGTAGACAAAACTGGCCTCAGACTCACAGAGAGCCATCTGCCTCTGCCTCCTAATGCTGGGATTAAAGGCTAAACAACCTTTTTTATATATTTATTTTCCTAATAATTTATTTTGTCGGCATTGGTGTTTTGCCTGCATGTATGTCTATCTGAGGGTGTCAGATCTTGGAGTTACAGACAGCTGTTGACTGCCATGTGGGTGGTAGGAATTGAACCTGGGTCCTCTGGAAGAGCAGTCAGCACTCTTAACTGCAGAGCCATCTCTCCAGCCCCCACCTTTTTTTTGAAAACAGGGTTTCTCTATGTCACTTTGCCTGTCCTGAATCTCAATCTGCAGAACAAGGTAGCTTTAAACTTACAGTGATCTGCCAGCCTTGGTCTCCCTGATCTTGAAGGTGTTTTATCATCTCTCTCTCTGTCTGGCTATCTATCTATCTATCTATCTATCTATCTATCTATCTATCTATCCATTCATTTATTAGTTTATGTATTTGTTTATGTGTTTATTTATGTATTTATTTATTTTTGTTTTCTGAGACAGGATTTCTCTCTAGCTTTTGAGTCTGTCCTGGATCCAGACCTGGTCACAGCTGTACCTGAAAATAAAATAAACAAACAAACAAAAACAAAAACAAAGCAAAGCAAAAGCCAGGCAGGACTCTCTGGTTGACCTTCCCTTTCCCCCTCCCCCATGGGCTCCTCAGAGGCAGTGAGGCCTCCGGCAGGGAATCCACAGAGCCTCTGCCCAAGGCTCTCCAGGGAACCCACTCTCTCCCTTTCCCCCAGCCCCAGGGCTGCCAGCCACATCTATCTCAGGCAGAGGTGGCGGGCACTCTGGCTATCCAGGATGTGACAGACACAGACACAGAGAAGCAGGGAGGAAAGTTGCCCACTCTCTCACTAGACGCAGGCATGCAGGAGGAACAATGAAAGAATGAGAACTGGAGAGATGGAATTTCTGGAATGTCCAGAAACCACATGGTGGGGATCTAGTGACCTCTTTTGGTGACAGGGAGTACAGCACAGATTTGGGTTCTTGTGCTCCTGAGATGTAACCCCCACAAGGCAGCAGCTCATAAGTGATTGTAAATCCAGTTTCACACGACTGCACATAAAATAAAGTTAAATAAATCATAAAAAAATTCTTTAAAATTTGAAATTAAAATAAGTTCTACACAACCAGAAAGACTGTCTCAAATAAAAGTAAAATAAAATGTTCTAAAATAGGACAACTTCCCTGCCCCCCACGCCCACAGGGACACACTTGGTGCAGACCAAGAGATACAAACAAAATTTGAAATTAAACTAAATCTACAAGAAACTGACCCTGGTTATTGTGGTGCACATCTTTTATTCTATCATCAAAGAGACAGAGGCAGGTGGACCTCTGTGAATTTCCAGGCTTTATAGAGAGGCCCCCAACCCTAGAAACTGGACCATGGGAGTTTAGGACCTATAAGACAGTGCACGAGTCTTGTGATCTCACTTGGTAGATGAGTCTGGATTTTAACTCACAGATGTCCTTCTGCCTGTGTCTCCCACGTGCTGGGATAAAGGGTTCCCTAATTCTTGAATGGCATACTGAAAGTAGTTATTTCTACTTAGTTTGCGTTTGATTTTTTAAAAAAAATCCATGCCTATTTATTTATTTATTTTTGGTTTTTCACGACAGGGTTTCTCTGTAGCTTTGTAGATAGTGTTGGCTGGCTGGCTGGCTGGCTGGCTGGCTGGCTGGCTGGCTTTCAGTTCCCTGACAGAAATAAGCACATTATGGAGGAACCACAAAGTTGTTACACTATGTGGGTGTGATGAGGAGAGATTGTGAGTGTCCTGTCAGAACAAAGTTAGTCCCATAGTTGATGAAATTCATTATCCCAAAAATTCAGCAGAATATATCCCAAGTTTGCAAATGTGTGATCAGCTTGTGACAGGTTGGGCTGGAGATGCTGAGAACTGGGGAGCCCTCAATGCAAGACCAGATACTCGTTCCCATGAAGAGAGAGGGAGGGAGGGAGGGAGGGAGGGATCATTCATTCATTCATTCCTATACTCAAGTTTAAGAAAAGATGAGTGGCTATGGAGAGACCACTCACAGATATGAAAAATCATTTCCTAAAAATCAAATTTCTCAGTCACTATGCAACTGCTATGGTGCTTCTCCTA
Organism: Microtus oregoni; assembly: GCF_018167655.1. Taxonomy (NCBI): domain Eukaryota; kingdom Metazoa; phylum Chordata; class Mammalia; order Rodentia; family Cricetidae; genus Microtus; species Microtus oregoni. The sequence goes on along the minus strand of NW_024543838.1, from coordinate 205,444 downwards.
GATAGAACAAAACACACACACACACACACACACACACACACACAAAGGTGAACCAGGGAAAAGCTTTCTAAGCCTTTAAGGATGCACCGTGACTTCAGAGACCTCAGGGAGTATAGGGATGGGTGCTTGATGCTTCAGACTCATGTCATTGAAGGACATAACATAGTCTGGATTCACAGAGATTCACAACACAGAGCCATTGTCACTTACCCAGAGCTAACAAGAAATTGCAGTCTCAGCCGGGCTGTGGTGTGTGCATGCCTTTAATCACAGCACACACACAGATCTCTGTGAATTCAAAGATGGCCTGATTTACAGAGTGAGTTTTAGGACAGCCCAAGATACACAAAGAAACCCTTTCTTGAAAAACAAAACAAAACAGCAAAAGAAAGAAAGAAAGAAATGGAAAAAGAAAAAAAAAAGGCAGTCTCTTCCCACTCTCTCATCCATTGGCTCTTAAAGAGCTCTCAAGCTGAACTGGAGACCAGGGTGTCATTCATAACTGGGAAGCTAGAAACCTTAGGGGACCACAGGAGTCAGACTGACTGCAGCACTTGATGCCTCAACCCTGCTAATGGCTGTGATATAAGGCATGGTAAAATATGGGCTTTGGGCCTTTCGGCCGTGGTAGCCATCTTTCAGTAACTCGCCAAAATGACAAACACAAAGGGAAAGAGGAGGGGCACTCGCTATATGTTCTCTAGGCCCTTTAGGAAACATGGAGTTGTTCCTTTGGCCACGAATCTACAAGAAGGGCGATATTATAGACATCAAGGGAATGGGCACTGTTCAAAAAGGAATGCCCCATAAATGTTACCACGGCAAAACCGGAAGAGTCTACAATGTCACCCAGCATGCTGTGGGCATCATTGTAAACAAGCCAGTTAAGGGCAAGATTCTTGCCAAGAGAATTAATGTGCGGATTGAACACATCAAGCACTCGAAGAGCAGAGACAGCTTTCTGAAGCGGGTGAAGGAGAACAACCAGAAGGAAAAGGAAGACAAAGAGAAGGGCACCTGGGTTCAGCTCAAGCGAACCCAGAGAAGCACACTTCGCGAGGACTAACAGGAAGGAGCCTGAGCTGCTGGAGCCCATTCCCTACGAATTCATGGCCTGATGTACAAAAAGAAATAACACAATTGGACTATTAAAAAAAAAATACGGGGGGCTGGAGAGATGGCTCAGTGGTTAAGAGCATTGCCTGCTCTTCCAAAGGTCCTGAGTTCAATTCCCGGCAACCACATGGTGGCTCACAACCATCTGTAAAGAGGTCTGGTGCCCTCTTCTGGCCTGCAGACATACACACAGACAGAATATTGTATACTTAATAAATAAATAAATAAATATTTAAAAAAAAATACGGGCTTTGGCAGAGCGCTACTCCCCTTTCTCTATTATTATTGCTACACAAAGAAAAGGACGGGGGGGGGGGGGGCGTGATGTGAAGTGCTGGTATTGAAATCTCACTGACTCCTTCCGCACTCCTTGTCAATTCCCGACTTTGTCAAATCAACTATCGTGAATCTTTGATGTGGGTTGGCCCTTTAGGAACTCAGAGAAACAAGACAGACCTATTTCATTCCAGAAACCTCCCAGTTCCTGAGCCCTAGCCCTGGAAGTCTCAAAGCCATCACATCCAGAAATCTCTCTAGTCCCTGCTAGTGGTGAACTCACTTCGTCTTCCCCAGGACCACTAATTATTTCTCCGTGTTTTCCTCTGAGATCTGAGGTCAGCTTTCTTCTTCCTCCCTCTGGCCTCTCCATGATCTCCATTCTCTAGACAACATGTCTAGAACTGAGTCTTATAGGCACCGAGAGAGTGTATCTTGAGGGCACTTGGCATTTCTAGGACACGAGTGACATCACAAAATTCCGAGAGCTCTCCGGGATACCGTAGAATTTCCAGAGAAGGGACTGCTGATGTCGTGAGGCACGGCCTTTACCTCCTTGCTAATATTTCTCCCCGAACTGACCAACCGACCGACTGACCGGAACCTGAGGTTTCCTTTCCAGGAGTCTCTCCTGCGACACAGAGGGAGCCATTCAGGATTTCCTCCTTCCAAAACCAGAAATTTCTCTTTGCTTCATTAAAATCTTTTCACTACTTCCTTCACCCATGGGGAGTTAGTTAGTTGAACACTCACTTTTTTCATGAATGTCCCTTCCTCCCTCTCCGGAACATCTCATATTACTGATTCATACTCAGTAAATCAGTAATATGAGAAATTAGGCCAGGAGGACACGGAAGATGAGGGTTGAGTCCTCTGAAGTGAACAAGCACTTAGGGAAGGCTAAACTTAAGGGAATTTGACTCTGAGTGGCAAGACATGAATAGCTGCTGCCAAGGCACAGATGCAGGCATCGGGCTGAGGCACCAACTGGGCCCTTGGCATCCTCCTGCATCATCAGAGCTGTGTGAGAAACTCAGACCAAAGGAGGGCCGTGTTCAAAGGGAGAGGGCATTTTCTATGGATGGCTGCCAGCTATCTCTTGGCTTCTGTAAGTACAGGAACTCAACAAAGACAGAGACATGCCAGACAGGAGGTTTTGGTAAAAATCTGAACTGAACTGAATAGAAACTGGCTATTACGTATTAGTGTTTTCAGAGTTATGTCTGAGGAACAAAATACTTAAATAAAATAAAAACAAATCCTTAAAAAACATCCAGGTGTCCTCTGAGGGGGCATGGAAAACAAAACAAAACAAAAAGATAAGAGGGATTTTAGTTGTTCCAAAAACCCTCAGAGCCGGGCGGTGGTGGCGCATGCCTTTAATCCCAACACTTGGGAGGCAGAGGCAGGTGGATCTCTGTGAGTTCGAGGCCAGCCTGGTCTAGAAGAGCTAGTGCCAGGACAGGCTCCAAAGCTACAGAGAAACCCTGTCTCGAAAAATCAAAAAAAAAAAAAACCCTCAGGAACAAAACTTCCCCTGTAGAATAGCAAGAGTTCATTGGGAAACTGTCTGTCTCCTGTTGCATCGTTTCAAGTTTTTCTAACTTGAGACTGGATGGTGTCAGCTGTAAGATTTTCATCTTTTACGCTCACAGTGAGATTCTAGCCTTTTTTCTTTTTATATTGAGAGATGGACACATGTTCCCTCCCTCTAGTTCTATTGGCTGTACAGCTTTGACCAAGAAAGAGGGTTGGATTTCATCAAAGAATTTCTCTCCATTTTATATTTCACCCACTTTTGATTGCTATTAAGTGCAATCTAGCTGGTTTGTGGTGTTTCAGGAACACTTTCCTTATTCTTCTGGGTTTTGTGTGTGTGTGTGTGTGTGTTTGTGTGTGTGTGTGTGTGTTTGGTTGGTTTTGTGAGACAGGGTTTATCTAGGGAACAGTCCTGGAATGTCCTTGGTAGGTGAGGCTGGCCTTGAACTCCCCCTGCCTCTCTGTCATTTCTTCCTACTTGGTGTGTGTTTGGTTGCTGTTTTGAGTTTTCAGATCTCCTGAAAAAAAGATCAAGATCATTTCTTTCCTAAACTCTGTGTCCTTGGGACACAAGCATTAAAGGGTGTGGCTACAGCTCCACTGGACCTCTTTGATATGGATATCTGCAGCCTTTCCTGTTGGAGTTGGGAAACTGAAAGTTGTTGACTTGAATTCACTCATTGCAAAAAAAAAAAAAAAACAAAAAACAAAATCAAAAAACAAACAAAAAAAAACAAGAAACAAAAAAAAACCTTCCTTATTTATTTTATTATTTCACATTTTAACTTGATTTTTTTTCTTTTTTTGAGACAGGAATTGGCTTTTTATTTATGCTCCAGACAATCTATCTCACTACATGGCCCAGGACTTCTTTCTGAACGCTTCCATGATAGTAGTCAGCTGCCCAAATATACTGCTGCTGCTGCAATTTTAGAAAAAAATTAAATAAAAATAAATAACCTGAGATAAACAAAGAAAAAAAGGAAAGCACCTATTTTTCCTTCCTTCCTTCCTTCCTTCCTTCCTTCCTGTTTTCTTCTTTTATTATTTTTTATTTTTGGTTTCTCTGTATAATACTTTTAACTCACTATATAAACCAGGCTGTCATCTTGGTGACATTATGGTTTTGTTTTTTCTTATTTCTGGTCTGAAAATTGACAAATTGACATTTCTTCTCCCTCTCTCTTTCTCATTTAATTCATGTTTTATTTTATGTATTTATTCATTTATTTATTTATTTTTGTTTGTGTTTTGGTTTTGATTTTCAAGGCATGGTTTCTCTGTTGTCTTAGAACTAGCTCTTGTCGACCAGGCTGTCCTCAAACTCCCAGAGATCCAACTGCCTCTCTGCCAGATATGGAACCAGTCATCTTGGTTAGTTCAAAAGCCACCCCATAAACACATGTGCGCGTGTTTATGACATGAACACGTGAGACATGAACACGTGAGAAACAGGAAGGAACGAGGAGTGGTGTCCACTCTCTCACTAAATGCAGGCCTGCCTGCAGTGATTGAAAGAATCAGAAATGGAGAGATGGAATTTCTGGACTTTCCAGAAACCACATGGTGGAAATCTAGTGCTCTCTTCTGTTGACAGGGCCTAGATGTGCATATTTGCTGTTTTCTGGTTGAAGCTGGGAAACAGTACCTTCTTGCTGAAGTTGGATAATTGTTGAATTCAGCCATTTTCAGGTTTCATAGAAAACAAAACAAAACAAAAAAAAAGCCCCTTCTTTGTTTTATTTCACATTTTAATTTGTTTTTTTTTTTTTTGTTGTTTTTTGAGACAGGACCTGTCTTTTTATTTGTGTTTCAGACAAACTATTTTACTACATGGCCCAGGACTTCTTCTTTCTGAACACTTATGCTGCAAATACAATCTTTTTTTTAAAATTAATTATTTATTATGTATACAGCACTCCTTCCATGCATGACTGCAGGCCAGACGACCCCATTACAGATGGTTGTGAGCCACCATATTGTTTCTAGGAATTGAACTCAGGACCTTTGGAAGAACAGTCAGTGCTCTTAACCTCTGAGCCATCTCTACAGCCCCTGAAAATATAATCTTAAAAGAAAAAGTAAAATTAAAATGAATGGCCTGGAATTAACAAAGACAAAAAAGGGGGAAAAAACCCTGCATTTTCTTGCTTGCTTGCTTTTTTTTTTTTTCTCTTCTTTTAGTATTTTTTGAGGCACGATTTCTCTGTGTAACAGCCCTAGCTGTCCTGGAACTCAGTTTATAGACCAGGCTGTCTTGTTGGTAACGTTCTCTTTTTATTCTTATTTCCTATCTGTAAATCCACATTTCTTCTCTCTCTCTCTCTCTCTCTCTCTCTCTCTCTCTCTCTCTCTCTCGCTTTCTCTCTCTCTCTCAATTTATTTATTTCTTGTTTGGTTTTGTGTTTTGCGTTATGAGACAGGGTTTCTCTGCTGATTTGGAGACTGTTCTTGGAACTAGCTCCTTTCTTGTAGACCACGCTGGCCTAAAACTCCCAGAGATCCTGCCTCTGCCAGATATGGAGCCAGTGCTCTTGAATGCCTTCATCTGGTGAGGTCAAAATATACCCTCCCCACACACACACCAAACACAAACACAGGCACAGGCACACCCAGAGACTCATAAATAAACTTTTAAATTAAGAGCCTGGAGAGCTAGTTTCTTGGCTCTTCCTGAGAAATTGGGTTCAATTCCCAGCACCTGCATGGTTAAATAAATCATAAAAAAAAATTCTTTAATAAATTGAAATTAAACTACACAACTGGAAACACTGTCTCAACTAAAAGTAAAATAAAATGTAAAAGAGTGCAGTGCTAAGTGCAGTTATGAAAATGTTTGGAAATATGACACCTTCCCTGTCTCCCCCACATACACAGGCACACCGAGAGAGAGGTTTAAATAAATGTGGTGGTGGCACATGCCTTTATTCCCAGCACACAGGGGGCAGAGGCAGGTGAATTTCTTGGGAGTTGGAAGCCAGCCTGGTCTACAAGAGCTAGTTCCAGATCAGCTAGGACTGTTACCCAGGGAAACCCTGTTTCGAAAAACAAGACAAAAAAATTAAAATTGAAGTAAATGTACAAGCCAAAGCTACAGGCCCTGGCCTCCACTCCTGTCCCTGAGGGCACCTGGTAAAAGTGAGAAGGCAGATTTCAGAGACTAGTAAAGTTCAAGGTCACCAGCCCTTCCTAACAGCTAGAACTCCTTGCTGAACCATTAAAGGGTGAGTCTAAGGCGGGCAGTGGTGGCACACGCCTTTAATCCCAGCACTCTGGAGGCAGAGGCAGGCAAATCTCTGGGAGTTCCAGGACAGGCACCAAAGCTACAGAGAAAACTTGTCTTGAAAAGCCAATAAATAAATAAATAAATAAATAAATAATATAAAGGGTGAGGCTACAACTTGATTGGTCTGCTTAGATATGTATTTTTTTTATTTTTTTTGTTTTTTTTTAGATATGCATATTTTTGTTATAGTCGTTTTTTTTTTAAATTTATTTATTATATTATGTGTATAGCATTCCTTCCACGTGTGCCTGCAAGCCAGAAGGGGGCACCAGGTCTCATTATAGATGGTTGTAAGCCACCATGTGGTTGCTGGGAATTGAACTCAGGACCTGTGGAAAAGCAGTCAGTGCTCTTAACCTCTGAGCCATCTCTCCAGCCCTGTTATAGTCGTTTTTGTTTTACTGGGCAGGAAAAGATATCCAAGTGGGAATTTTTCCACAGCTGCTTTAATTTTCTCAGACTCTGTATTTAGTATGAGAAGTGGGGTGTGGGGTAGGTTGTACAAACACAACTACTGAAGAAAAGAAACCCCAAGAAAGCAAGCGAGTGGTTGCCATGGTGAAATGTCTTTGAAAGGCATTTAGGTGACTGGGAACTGCCCTTGCTGCCTCCCTCCTTTCCTCCCTCTCACCAATCCATAATTGTGGCAGCCCCTTGGCCCACATAGTCCTTTCACTGATCGGTCAGACACACTCTTTGTTTTATTTTTTAATTTTTGAATTGTGGGTGAAGTCAATTAATTGAGCTCTTAGATTATTATCATCATCATCATTATTATTATTTGTTTATTTGTGGTTTTTCTACATAGGGATTCCCTTTGTATGCTTGTTTGCCCTGGAACTCACTTTGTAGACAAGGCTGGCCTCAGACTCACAGAGATCTAGCTGCCCCTGCCTCTACCTCTGCCTCCTAGTGCCGGAATAAAAGGCCTGTACTAAACACACTTTTAGTTTCTCTGTGTCTGTCGTCGCTTTGCCTGCAGAACAAGGTAGCCTCAAACTCACAGCGATCTGCCTGCCTCTGCCTCTCCTGATCTCTGAGGGCTGAGAACTGAGAATAAAGAAATGTGCTGCCACCATTACCCAGCTAGGCAGCTGCCCAAAATATACTGCTGCTGCGGCAGCAATAAAAAAAAAAAATAACCTGAGATAAACAAAGAAAAAAAGGAAAACACCAGTTTTTCTTCCTTCTTTCCTTTTTTCCTTCTTTTCTTCCTTCCTTGTTTTTTTTCTGTTTTCTTCTTTTATTATTTTTTTGGTACAGGGTTTCTCTGTATAATACCTTTAACTCACTATATAAAACAGGCTGTCATCTTGGTGACATTATGGTTTTGTGTTTTTTCTTATTTCCTGTTTAATCATTTCTCTCTCTCTCTCTCTCTCTCTCTCTCTCACACACACACACACACACACACACACACATACAGAGATTTAATTTATGTTTTTTATTTTTGTTTGTGTTTTTGTTTTGATTTTCAAGGCAGGGTTTTCTCTGTTGCTTTGGAGCCTGTCTTTGGAACTAGCTCTCGTCGACCAGGCTGGCCTCAAACTCCCAGAGATCCACCTGCCTCTCTGCCAGATATGGAACCAGTCCTTTTGAATGCTTTCATCCTTCCTGGTCATTAAAAATTTGAAATGAAACTAAGTTCTACACAACTGGAAAGACTGTCTCAAATAAAAGTTAAGTAAAATGTTCTGAAATAGGGCACCTTCCCTGCCCCCCCCCCACCAAGGACACACTTGTGTGCAGACCAAGAGATACAAACAAAATTTGAAATGAAACTAAATGTACATGAAATTAACAGAATGAGATACTAAAAACTTAGTTGGATTGTCACTGTGGTGCACATCTTTTATTCTATCATCCAAGAGACAGAGACAGGTGTACCTCTGTGAATTCCCAGGTTTTGGAGAGAGGCCCCATCCCAAATTTAAAAAAAAAGAAGGAAGAAAAGAAGAAAGAAACATTATGAACTGTCTCCTTGTTTCTAGAAACTTGTTTTGATTTGCATTTCTCTGATGACTAAGCATGTTGAACATTTCCTTAAGTGTCTTTCAGCCATTTTAGATTCCTCGGTTGAGAGTTCTCTGTTTAAGTCTGTACTCCATTTTGTGAATTAGATTATTTGTTCTTGAGATGACCAATGTCTTGTGTTCTTTGTATGTTTTGGAGATCAGACAGACCTCTGTCTGATGTGGGGTTAGTGAAGATCTTTTTCCATTCTGTAAGGCCGTCATTTTGTCTTGTTGGCCGTGTTCTTTGCTTTACAGAAGCTTTTCAGTTTCAGGAGGTCTCTCTCACTTATTAATTGTTTCTCTCAGTGTCTGTGCTACTGGGGTTCTATTTAGGAAGCGGTCTCCTGTGCTGATGCGTTCAAATGCGTTTGATATTTTTATTTTTATATTCTTTTATTGTGGATGAAGTCAATTATTTGAACTCTCAAATATTTTTATTGTTATTATCTCTTTATTTGTTTGTTTATTTGTGGTTGTTCAACATAGGGTTTCGTTGTGTGCCCTTGTATGCGTATGCCCTGGGACTCACTTTGTAGACAAAACTGGCCTCAGACTCACAGAGAGCCATCTGCCTCTGCCTCCTAATGCTGGGATTAAAGGCTAAACAACCTTTTTTATATATTTATTTTCCTAATAATTTATTTTGTCGGCATTGGTGTTTTGCCTGCATGTATGTCTATCTGAGGGTGTCAGATCTTGGAGTTACAGACAGCTGTTGACTGCCATGTGGGTGGTAGGAATTGAACCTGGGTCCTCTGGAAGAGCAGTCAGCACTCTTAACTGCAGAGCCATCTCTCCAGCCCCCACCTTTTTTTTGAAAACAGGGTTTCTCTATGTCACTTTGCCTGTCCTGAATCTCAATCTGCAGAACAAGGTAGCTTTAAACTTACAGTGATCTGCCAGCCTTGGTCTCCCTGATCTTGAAGGTGTTTTATCATCTCTCTCTCTGTCTGGCTATCTATCTATCTATCTATCTATCTATCTATCTATCTATCTATCCATTCATTTATTAGTTTATGTATTTGTTTATGTGTTTATTTATGTATTTATTTATTTTTGTTTTCTGAGACAGGATTTCTCTCTAGCTTTTGAGTCTGTCCTGGATCCAGACCTGGTCACAGCTGTACCTGAAAATAAAATAAACAAACAAACAAAAACAAGAACAAAGCAAAGCAAAAGCCAGGCAGGACTCTCTGGTTGACCTTCCCTTTCCCCCTCCCCCATGGGCTCCTCAGAGGCAGTGAGGCCTCCGGCAGGGAATCCACAGAGCCTCTGCCCAAGGCTCTCCAGGGAACCCACTCTCTCCCTTTCCCCCAGCCCCAGGGCTGCCAGCCACATCTATCTCAGGCAGAGGTGGCGGGCACTCTGGCTATCCAGGATGTGACAGACACAGACACAGAGAAGCAGGGAGGAAAGTTGCCCACTCTCTCACTAGACGCAGGCATGCAGGAGGAACAATGAAAGAATGAGAACTGGAGAGATGGAATTTCTGGAATGTCCAGAAACCACATGGTGGGGATCTAGTGACCTCTTTTGGTGACAGGGAGTACAGCACAGATTTGGGTTCTTGTGCTCCTGAGATGTAACCCCCACAAGGCAGCAGCTCATAAGTGATTGTAAATCCAGTTTCACACGACTGCACATAAAATAAAGTTAAATAAATCATAAAAAAATTCTTTAAAATTTTAAATTAAAATAAGTTCTACACAACCAGAAAGACTGTCTCAAATAAAAGTAAAATAAAATGTTCTAAAATAGGACAACTTCCCTGCCCCCCACGCCCACAGGGACACACTTGGTGCAGACCAAGAGATACAAACAAAATTTGAAATTAAACTAAATCTACAAGAAACTGACCCTGGTTATTGTGGTGCACATCTTTTATTCTATCATCAAAGAGACAGAGGCAGGTGGACCTCTGTGAATTTCCAGGCTTTATAGAGAGGCCCCCAACCCTAGAAACTGGACCATGGGAGTTTAGGACCTATAAGACAGTGCACGAGTCTTGTGATCTCACTTGGTAGATGAGTCTGGATTTTAACTCACAGATGTCCTTCTGCCTGTGTCTCCCACATGCTGGGATAAAGGGTTCCCTAATTCTTGAATGGCATACTGAAAGTAGTTATTTCTACTTAGTTTGCGTTTGATTTTTTAAAAAAAATCCATGCCTATTTATTTATTTATTTTTGGTTTTTCACGACAGGGTTTCTCTGTAGCTTTGTAGATAGTGTTGGCTGGCTGGCTGGCTGGCTGGCTGGCTGGCTGGCTGGCTTTCAGTTCCCTGACAGAAATAAGCACATTATGGAGGAACCACAAAGTTGTTACACTATGTGGGTGTGATGAGGAGAGATTGTGAGTGTCCTGTCAGAACAAAGTTAGTCCCATAGTTGATGAAATTCATTATCCCAAAAATTCAGCAGAATATATCCCAAGTTTGCAAATGTGTGATCAGCTTGTGACAGGTTGGGCTGGAGATGCTGAGAACTGGGGAGCCCTCAATGCAAGACCAGATACTCGTTCCCATGAAGAGAGAGGGAGGGAGGGAGGGAGGGATCATTCATTCATTCATTCCTATACTCAAGTTTAAGAAAAGATGAGTGGCTATGGAGAGACCACTCACAGAGATGAAAAATCATTTCCTAAAAATCAAATTTCTCAGTCACTATGCAACTGCTATGGTGCTTCTCCTAGATAGAACAAAACACACACACACACACACACACACACACACACACACAAAGGTGAACCAGGGAAAAGCTTTCTAAGCCTTTAAGGATGCACCGTGACTTCAGAGACCTCAGGGAGTATAGGGATGGGTGCTTGATGCTTCAGACTCATGTCATTGAAGGACATAACATAGTCTGGATTCACAGAGATTCACAACACAGAGCCATTGTCACTTACCCAGAGCTAACAAGAAATTGCAGTCTCAGCCGGGCTGTGGTGTGTGCATGCCTTTAATCACAGCACACACACAGATCTCTGTGAATTCAAAGATGGCCTGATTTACAGAGTGAGTTTTAGGACAGCCCAAGATACACAAAGAAACCCTTTCTTGAAAAACAAAACAAAACAGCAAAAGAAAGAAAGAAAGAAATGGAAAAAGAAAAAAAAAGGCAGTCTCTTCCCACTCTCTCATCCATTGGCTCTTAAAGAGCTCTCAAGCTGAACTGGAGACCAGGGTGTCATTCATAACTGGGAAGCTAGAAACCTTAGGGGACCACAGGAGTCAGACTGACTGCAGCACTTGATGCCTCAACCCTGCTAATGGCTGTGATATAAGGCATGGTAAAATATGGGCTTTGGGCCTTTCGGCCGTGGTAGCCATCTTTCAGTAACTCGCCAAAATGACAAACACAAAGGGAAAGAGGAGGGGCACTCGCTATATGTTCTCTAGGCCCTTTAGGAAACATGGAGTTGTTCCTTTGGCCACGAATCTACAAGAAGGGCGATATTATAGACATCAAGGGAATGGGCACTGTTCAAAAAGGAATGCCCCATAAATGTTACCACGGCAAAACCGGAAGAGTCTACAATGTCACCCAGCATGCTGTGGGCATCATTGTAAACAAGCCAGTTAAGGGCAAGATTCTTGCCAAGAGAATTAATGTGCGGATTGAACACATCAAGCACTCGAAGAGCAGAGACAGCTTTCTGAAGCGGGTGAAGGAGAACAAATAGAAGGAAAAGGAAGACAAAGAGAAGGGCACCTGGGTTCAGCTCAAGCGAACCCAGAGAAGCACACTTCGCGAGGACTAACAGGAAGGAGCCTTAGCTGCTGGAGCCCATTCCCTACGAATTCATGGCCTGATGTACAAAAAGAAATAACACAATTGGACTATTAAAAAAAAAATACGGGGGGCTGGAGAGATGGCTCAGTGGTTAAGGGCATTGCCTGCTCTTCCAAAGGTCCTGAGTTCAATTCCCGGCAACCACATGGTGGCTCACAACCATCTGTAAAGAGGTCTGGTGCCCTCTTCTGGCCTGCAGACATACACACAGACAGAATATTGTATACTTAATAAATAAATAAATAAATATTTAAAAAAAAAATACGGGCTTTGGCAGAGCGCTACTCCCCTTTCTCTATTATTATTGCTACACAAAGAAAAGGACCGGGGGGGGGGGGGGGGGGGCGTGATGTGAAGTGCTGGTATTGAAATCTCACTGACTCCTTCCGCACTCCTTGTCAATTCCCGACTTTGTCAAATCAACTATCGTGAATCTTTGATGTGGGTTGGCCCTTTAGGAACTCAGAGAAACAAGACAGACCTATTTCATTCCAGAAACCTCCCAGTTCCTGAGCCCTAGCCCTGGAAGTCTCAAAGCCATCACATCCAGAAATCTCTCTAGTCCCTGCTAGTGGTGAACTCACTTCGTCTTCCCCAGGACCACTAATTATTTCTCCGTGTTTTCCTCTGAGATCTGAGGTCAGCTTTCTTCTTCCTCCCTCTGGCCTCTCCATGATCTCCATTCTCTAGACAACATGTCTAGAACTGAGTCTTATAGGCACCGAGAGAGTGTATCTTGAGGGCACTTGGCATTTCTAGGACACGAGTGACATCACAAAATTCCGAGAGCTCTCCGGGATACCGTAGAATTTCCAGAGAAGGGACTGCTGATGTCGTGAGGCACGGCCTTTACCTCCTTGCTAATATTTCTCCCCGAACTGACCAACCGACCGACTGACCGGAACCTGAGGTTTCCTTTCCAGGAGTCTCTCCTGCGACACAGAGGGAGCCATTCAGGATTTCCTCCTTCCAAAACCAGAAATTTCTCTCTGCTTCATTAAAATCTTTTCACTACTTCCTTCACCCATGGGGAGTTAGTTAGTTGAACACTCACTTTTTTCATGAATGTCCCTTCCTCCCTCTCCGGAACATCTCATATTACTGATTCATACTCAGTAAATCAGTAATATGAGAAATTAGGCCAGGAGGACACGGAAGATGAGGGTTGAGTCCTCTGAAGTGAACAAGCACTTAGGGAAGGCTAAACTTAAGGGAATTTGACTCTGAGTGGCAAGACATGAATAGCTGCTGCCAAGGCACAGATGCAGGCATCGGGCTGAGGCACCAACTGGGCCCTTGGCATCCTCCTGCATCATCAGAGCTGTGTGAGAAACTCAGACCAAAGGAGGGCCGTGTTCAAAGGGAGAGGGCATTTTCTATGGATGGCTGCCAGCTATCTCTTGGCTTCTGTAAGTACAGGAACTCAACAAAGACAGAGACATGCCAGACAGGAGGTTTTGGTAAAAATCTGAACTGAACTGAATAGAAACTGGCTATTACGTATTAGTGTTTTCAGAGTTATGTCTGAGGAACAAAATACTTAAATAAAATAAAACCAAATCCTTAAAAAACATCCAGGTGTCCTCTGAGGGGGCATGGAAAACAAAACAAAACAAAAAGATAAGAGGGATTTTAGTTGTTCCAAAAACCCTCAGAGCCGGGCGGTGGTGGCGCATGCCTTTAATCCCAACACTTGGGAGGCAGAGGCAGGTGGATCTCTGTGAGTTCGAGGCCAGCCTGGTCTAGAAGAGCTAGTGCCAGGACAGGCTCCAAAGCTACAGAGAAACCCTGTCTTGAAAAATCAAAAAAAAAAAAAACCCTCAGGAACAAAACTTCCCCTGGAGAATAGCAAGAGTTCATTGGGAAACTGTCTGTCTCCTGTTGCATCGTTTCAAGTTTTTCTAACTTGAGACTGGATGGTGTCAGCTGTAAGATTTTCATCTTTTACGCTCACAGTGAGATTCTAGCCTTTTTTCTTTTTATATTGAGAGATGGACACATGTTCCCTCCCTCTAGTTCTATTGGCTGTACAGCTTTGACCAAGAAAGAGGGTTGGATTTCATCAAAGAATTTCTCTCCATTTTATATTTCACCCACTTTTGATTGCTATTAAGTGCAATCTAGCTGGTTTGTGGTGTTTCAGGAACACTTTCCTTATTCTTCTGGGTTTTGTGTGTGTGTGTGTGTTTGTGTGTGTGTGTGTGTGTGTTTGGTTGGTTTTGTGAGACAGGGTTTATCTAGGGAACAGTCCTGGAATGTCCTTGGTAGGTGAGGCTGGCCTTGAACTCCCCCTGCCTCTCTGTCATTTCTTCCTACTTGGTGTGTGTTTGGTTGCTGTTTTGAGTTTTCAGATCTCCTGAAAAAAAGATCAAGATCATTTCTTTCCTAAACTCTGTGTCCTTGGGACACAAGCATTAAAGGGTGTGGCTACAGCTCCACTGGACCTCTTTGATATGGATATCTGCAGCCTTTCCTGTTGGAGTTGGGAAACTGAAAGTTGTTGACTTGAATTCACTCATTGCAAAAAAAAAAAAAAACAAAAAACAAAATCAAAAAACAAACAAAAAAAAACAAGAAACAAAAAAAAACCTTCCTTATTTATTTTATTATTTCACATTTTAACTTGATTTTTTTTCTTTTTTTGAGACAGGAATTGGCTTTTTATTTATGCTCCAGACAATCTATCTCACTACATGGCCCAGGACTTCTTTCTGAACGCTTCCATGATAGTAGTCAGCTGCCCAAATATACTGCTGCTGCTGCAATTTTAGAAAAAAATTAAATAAAAATAAATAACCTGAGATAAACAAAGAAAAAAAGGAAAGCACCTATTTTTCCTTCCTTCCTTCCTTCCTTCCTTCCTGTTTTCTTCTTTTATTATTTTTTATTTTTGGTTTCTCTGTATAATACTTTTAACTCACTATATAAACCAGGCTGTCATCTTGGTGACATTATGGTTTTGTTTTTTCTTATTTCTGGTCTGAAAATTGACAAATTGACATTTCTTCTCCCTCTCTCTTTCTCATTTAATTCATGTTTTATTTTATGTATTTATTCATTTATTTATTTATTTTTGTTTGTGTTTTGGTTTTGATTTTCAAGGCATGGTTTCTCTGTTGTCTTAGAACTAGCTCTTGTCGACCAGGCTGTCCTCAAACTCCCAGAGATCCAACTGCCTCTCTGCCAGATATGGAACCAGTCATCTTGGTTAGTTCAAAAGCCACCCCATAAACACATGTGCGCGTGTTTATGACATGAACACGTGAGACATGAACACGTGAGAAACAGGAAGGAACGAGGAGTGGTGTCCACTCTCTCACTAAATGCAGGCCTGCCTGCAGTGATTGAAAGAATCAGAAATGGAGAGATGGAATTTCTGGACTTTCCAGAAACCACATGGTGGAAATCTAGTGCTCTCTTCTGTTGACAGGGCCTAGATGTGCATATTTGCTGTTTTCTGGTTGAAGCTGGGAAACAGTACCTTCTTGCTGAAGTTGGATAATTGTTGAATTCAGCCATTTTCAGGTTTCATAGAAAACAAAACAAAACAAAAAAAAAGCCCCTTCTTTGTTTTATTTCACATTTTAATTTGTTTTTTTTTTTTTGTTTGTTTTTTGAGACAGGACCTGTCTTTTTATTTGTGTTTCAGACAAACTATTTTACTACATGGCCCAGGACTTCTTCTTTCTGAACACTTATGCTGCAAATACAATCTTTTTTTTAAAATTAATTATTTATTATGTATACAGCACTCCTTCCATGCATGACTGCAGGCCAGACGACCCCATTACAGATGGTTGTGAGCCACCATATTGTTTCTAGGAATTGAACTCAGGACCTTTGGAAGAACAGTCAGTGCTCTTAACCTCTGAGCCATCTCTACAGCCCCTGAAAATATAATCTTAAAAGAAAAAGTAAAATTAAAATGAATGGCCTGGAATTAACAAAGACAAAAAAGGGGGAAAAAACCCTGCATTTTCTTGCTTGCTTGCTTTTTTTTTTTTTTCTCTTCTTTTAGTATTTTTTGAGGCACGATTTCTCTGTGTAACAGCCCTAGCTGTCCTGGAACTCAGTTTATAGACCAGGCTGTCTTGTTGGTAACGTTCTCTTTTTATTCTTATTTCCTATCTGTAAATCCACATTTCTTCTCTCTCTCTCTCTCTCTCTCTCTCTCTCTCTCTCTCTCTCTCTCGCTTTCTCTCTCTCTCTCAATTTATTTATTTCTTGTTTGGTTTTGTGTTTTGCGTTATGAGACAGGGTTTCTCTGCTGATTTGGAGACTGTTCTTGGAACTAGCTCCTTTCTTGTAGACCACGCTGGCCTAAAACTCCCAGAGATCCTGCCTCTGCCAGATATGGAGCCAGTGCTCTTGAATGCCTTCATCTGGTGAGGTCAAAATATACCCTCCCCACACACACACCAAACACAAACACAGGCACAGGCACACCCAGAGACTCATAAATAAACTTTTAAATTAAGAGCCTGGAGAGCTAGTTTCTTGGCTCTTCCTGAGAAATTGGGTTCAATTCCCAGCACCTGCATGGTTAAATAAATCATAAAAAAAAATTCTTTAATAAATTGAAATTAAACTACACAACTGGAAACACTGTCTCAACTAAAAGTAAAATAAAATGTAAAAGAGTGCAGTGCTAAGTGCAGTTATGAAAATGTTTGGAAATATGACACCTTCCCTGTCTCCCCCACATACACAGGCACACCGAGAGAGAGGTTTAAATAAATGTGGTGGTGGCACATGCCTTTATTCCCAGCACACAGGGGGCAGAGGCAGGTGAATTTCTTGGGAGTTGGAAGCCAGCCTGGTCTACAAGAGCTAGTTCCAGATCAGCTAGGACTGTTACCCAGGGAAACCCTGTTTCAAAAAACAAGACAAAAAAATTAAAATTGAAGTAAATGTACAAGCCAAAGCTACAGGCCCTGGCCTCCACTCCTGTCCCTGAGGGCACCTGGTAAAAGTGAGAAGGCAGATTTCAGAGACTAGTAAAGTTCAAGGTCACCAGCCCTTCCTAACAGCTAGAACTCCTTGCTGAACCATTAAAGGGTGAGTCTAAGGCGGGCAGTGGTGGCGCACGCCTTTAATCCCAGCACTCTGGAGGCAGAGGCAGGCAAATCTCTGGGAGTTCCAGGACAGGCACCAAAGCTACAGAGAAAACTTGTCTTGAAAAGCCAATAAATAAATAAATAAATAAATAAATAAATAAATAAATAATATAAAGGGTGAGGCTACAACTTGATTGGTCTGCTTAGATATGTATTTTTTTTATTTTTTTTTGTTTTTTTTTAGATATGCATATTTTTGTTATAGTCGTTTTTTTTTTAAATTTATTTATTATATTATGTGTATAGCATTCCTTCCACGTGTGCCTGCAAGCCAGAAGGGGGCACCAGGTCTCATTATAGATGGTTGTAAGCCACCATGTGGTTGCTGGGAATTGAACTCAGGACCTGTGGAAAAGCAGTCAGTGCTCTTAACCTCTGAGCCATCTCTCCAGCCCTGTTATAGTCGTTTTTGTTTTACTGGGCAGGAAAAGATATCCAAGTGGGAATTTTTCCACAGCTGCTTTAATTTTCTCAGACTCTGTATTTAGGATGAGAAGTGGGGTGTGGGGTAGGTTGTACAAACACAACTACTGAAGAAAAGAAACCCCAAGAAAGCAAGCGAGTGGTTGCCATGGTGAAATGTCTTTGAAAGGCATTTAGGTGACTGGGAACTGCCCTTGCTGCCTCCCTCCTTTCCTCCCTCTCACCAATCCATAATTGTGGCAGCCCCTTGGCCCACATAGTCCTTTCACTGATCGGTCAGACACACTCTTTGTTTTATTTTTTAATTTTTGAATTGTGGGTGAAGTCAATTAATTGAGCTCTTAGATTATTATCATCATCATCATTATTATTATTTGTTTATTTGTGGTTTTTCTACATAGGGATTCCCTTTGTATGCTTGTTTGCCCTGGAACTCACTTTGTAGACAAGGCTGGCCTCAGACTCACAGAGATCTAGCTGCCCCTGCCTCTACCTCTGCCTCCTAGTGCCGGAATAAAAGGCCTGTACTAAACACACTTTTAGTTTCTCTGTGTCTGTCGTCGCTTTGCCTGCAGAACAAGGTAGCCTCAAACTCACAGCGATCTGCCTGCCTCTGCCTCTCCTGATCTCTGAGGGCTGAGAACTGAGAATAAAGAAATGTGCTGCCACCATTACCCAGCTAGGCAGCTGCCCAAAATATACTGCTGCTGCGGCAGCAATAAAAAAAAAAAAATAACCTGAGATAAACAAAGAAAAAAAGGAAAACACCAGTTTTTCTTCCTTCTTTCCTTTTTTCCTTCTTTTCTTCCTTCCTTGTTTTTTTTCTGTTTTCTTCTTTTATTATTTTTTTGGTACAGGGTTTCTCTGTATAATACCTTTAACTCACTATATAAAACAGGCTGTCATCTTGGTGACATTATGGTTTTGTGTTTTTTCTTATTTCCTGTTTAATCATTTCTCTCTCTCTCTCTCTCTCTCTCTCTCTCTCTCTCTCTCTCTCTCACACACACACACACATACAGAGATTTAATTTATGTTTTTTATTTTTGTTTGTGTTTTTGTTTTGATTTTCAAGGCAGGGTTTTCTCTGTTGCTTTGGAGCCTGTCTTTGGAACTAGCTCTCGTCGACCAGGCTGGCCTCAAACTCCCAGAGATCCACCTGCCTCTCTGCCAGATATGGAACCAGTCCTTTTGAATGCTTTCATCCTTCCTGGTCATTAAAAATTTGAAATGAAACTAAGTTCTACACAACTGGAAAGACTGTCTCAAATAAAAGTTAAGTAAAATGTTCTGAAATAGGGCACCTTCCCTGCCCCCCCCCCACCAAGGACACACTTGTGTGCAGACCAAGAGATACAAACAAAATTTGAAATGAAACTAAATGTACATGAAATTAACAGAATGAGATACTAAAAACTTAGTTGGATTGTCACTGTGGTGCACATCTTTTATTCTATCATCCAAGAGACAGAGACAGGTGTACCTCTGTGAATTCCCAGGTTTTGGAGAGAGGCCCCATCCCAAATTTAAAAAAAAAGAAGGAAGAAAAGAAGAAAGAAACATTATGAACTGTCTCCTTGTTTCTAGAAACTTGTTTTGATTTGCATTTCTCTGATGACTAAGCATGTTGAACATTTCCTTAAGTGTCTTTCAGCCATTTTAGATTCCTCGGTTGAGAGTTCTCTGTTTAAGTCTGTACTCCATTTTGTGAATTAGATTATTTGTTCTTGAGATGACCAATGTCTTGTGTTCTTTGTATGTTTTGGAGATCAGACAGACCTCTGTCTGATGTGGGGTTAGTGAAGATCTTTTTCCATTCTGTAAGGCCGTCATTTTGTCTTGTTGGCCGTGTTCTTTGCTTTACAGAAGCTTTTCAGTTTCAGGAGGTCTCTCTCACTTATTAATTGTTTCTCTCAGTGTCTGTGCTACTGGGGTTCTATTTAGGAAGCGGTCTCCTGTGCTGATGCGTTCAAATGCGTTTGATATTTTTATTTTTATATTCTTTTATTGTGGATGAAGTCAATTATTTGAACTCTCAAATATTTTTATTGTTATTATCTCTTTATTTGTTTGTTTATTTGTGGTTGTTCAACATAGGGTTTCGTTGTGTGCCCTTGTATGCGTATGCCCTGGGACTCACTTTGTAGACAAAACTGGCCTCAGACTCACAGAGAGCCATCTGCCTCTGCCTCCTAATGCTGGGATTAAAGGCTAAACAACCTTTTTTATATATTTATTTTCCTAATAATTTATTTTGTCGGCATTGGTGTTTTGCCTGCATGTATGTCTATCTGAGGGTGTCAGATCTTGGAGTTACAGACAGCTGTTGACTGCCATGTGGGTGGTAGGAATTGAACCT
The DNA here is from genome assembly GCF_018167655.1 of Microtus oregoni. NCBI lineage: Eukaryota > Metazoa > Chordata > Mammalia > Rodentia > Cricetidae > Microtus > Microtus oregoni. The sequence continues at coordinate 185,522 of NW_024543838.1, read as the reverse complement.
GGGTCCTCTGGAAGAGCAGTCAGCACTCTTAACTGCAGAGCCATCTCTCCAGCCCCCACCTTTTTTTTGAAAACAGGGTTTCTCTATGTCACTTTGCCTGTCCTGAATCTCAATCTGCAGAACAAGGTAGCTTTAAACTTACAGTGATCTGCCAGCCTTGGTCTCCCTGATCTTGAAGGTGTTTTATCATCTCTCTCTCTGTCTGGCTATCTATCTATCTATCTATCTATCTATCTATCTATCTATCTATCCATTCATTTATTAGTTTATGTATTTGTTTATGTGTTTATTTATGTATTTATTTATTTTTGTTTTCTGAGACAGGATTTCTCTCTAGCTTTTGAGTCTGTCCTGGATCCAGACCTGGTCACAGCTGTACCTGAAAATAAAATAAACAAACAAACAAAAACAAAAACAAAGCAAAGCAAAAGCCAGGCAGGACTCTCTGGTTGACCTTCCCTTTCCCCCTCCCCCATGGGCTCCTCAGAGGCAGTGAGGCCTCCGGCAGGGAATCCACAGAGCCTCTGCCCAAGGCTCTCCAGGGAACCCACTCTCTCCCTTTCCCCCAGCCCCAGGGCTGCCAGCCACATCTATCTCAGGCAGAGGTGGCGGGCACTCTGGCTATCCAGGATGTGACAGACACAGACACAGAGAAGCAGGGAGGAAAGTTGCCCACTCTCTCACTAGACGCAGGCATGCAGGAGGAACAATGAAAGAATGAGAACTGGAGAGATGGAATTTCTGGAATGTCCAGAAACCACATGGTGGGGATCTAGTGACCTCTTTTGGTGACAGGGAGTACAGCACAGATTTGGGTTCTTGTGCTCCTGAGATGTAACCCCCACAAGGCAGCAGCTCATAAGTGATTGTAAATCCAGTTTCACACGACTGCACATAAAATAAAGTTAAATAAATCATAAAAAAATTCTTTAAAAATTTGAAATTAAAATAAGTTCTACACAACCAGAAAGACTGTCTCAAATAAAAGTAAAATAAAATGTTCTAAAATAGGACAACTTCCCTGCCCCCCACGCCCACAGGGACACACTTGGTGCAGACCAAGAGATACAAACAAAATTTGAAATTAAACTAAATCTACAAGAAACTGACCCTGGTTATTGTGGTGCACATCTTTTATTCTATCATCAAAGAGACAGAGGCAGGTGGACCTCTGTGAATTTCCAGGCTTTATAGAGAGGCCCCCAACCCTAGAAACTGGACCATGGGAGTTTAGGACCTATAAGACAGTGCACGAGTCTTGTGATCTCACTTGGTAGATGAGTCTGGATTTTAACTCACAGATGTCCTTCTGCCTGTGTCTCCCACGTGCTGGGATAAAGGGTTCCCTAATTCTTGAATGGCATACTGAAAGTAGTTATTTCTACTTAGTTTGCGTTTGATTTTTTAAAAAAAATCCATGCCTATTTATTTATTTATTTTTGGTTTTTCACAACAGGGTTTCTCTGTAGCTTTGTAGATAGTGTTGGCTGGCTGGCTGGCTGGCTGGCTGGCTGGCTGGCTTTCAGTTCCCTGACAGAAATAAGCACATTATGGAGGAACCACAAAGTTGTTACACTATGTGGGTGTGATGAGGAGAGATTGTGAGTGTCCTGTCAGAACAAAGTTAGTCCCATAGTTGATGAAATTCATTATCCCAAAAATTCAGCAGAATATATCCCAAGTTTGCAAATGTGTGATCAGCTTGTGACAGGTTGGGCTGGAGATGCTGAGAACTGGGGAGCCCTCAATGCAAGACCAGATACTCGTTCCCATGAAGAGAGAGGGAGGGAGGGAGGGAGGGAGGGATCATTCATTCATTCATTCCTATACTCAAGTTTAAGAAAAGATGAGTGGCTATGGAGAGACCACTCACAGATATGAAAAATCATTTCCTAAAAATCAAATTTCTCAGTCACTATGCAACTGCTATGGTGCTTCTCCTAGATAGAACAAAACACACACACACACACACACACACACACAAAGGTGAACCAGGGAAAAGCTTTCTAAGCCTTTAAGGATGCACCGTGACTTCAGAGACCTCAGGGAGTATAGGGATGGGTGCTTGATGCTTCAGACTCATGTCATTGAAGGACATAACATAGTCTGGATTCACAGAGATTCACAACACAGAGCCATTGTCACTTACCCAGAGCTAACAAGAAATTGCAGTCTCAGCCGGGCTGTGGTGTGTGCATGCCTTTAATCACAGCACACACACAGATCTCTGTGAATTCAAAGATGGCCTGATTTACAGAGTGAGTTTTAGGACAGCCCAAGATACACAAAGAAACCCTTTCTTGAAAAACAAAACAGCAAAAGAAAGAAAGAAAGAAATGGAAAAAGAAAAAAAAAGGCAGTCTCTTCCCACTCTCTCATCCATTGGCTCTTAAAGAGCTCTCAAGCTGAACTGGAGACCAGGGTGTCATTCATAACTGGGAAGCTAGAAACCTTAGGGGACCACAGGAGTCAGACTGACTGCAGCACTTGATGCCTCAACCCTGCTAATGGCTGTGATATAAGGCATGGTAAAATATGGGCTTTGGGCCTTTCGGCCGTGGTAGCCATCTTTCAGTAACTCGCCAAAATGACAAACACAAAGGGAAAGAGGAGGGGCACTCGCTATATGTTCTCTAGGCCCTTTAGGAAACATGGAGTTGTTCCTTTGGCCACGAATCTACAAGAAGGGCGATATTATAGACATCAAGGGAATGGGCACTGTTCAAAAAGGAATGCCCCATAAATGTTACCACGGCAAAACCGGAAGAGTCTACAATGTCACCCAGCATGCTGTGGGCATCATTGTAAACAAGCCAGTTAAGGGCAAGATTCTTGCCAAGAGAATTAATGTGCGGATTGAACACATCAAGCACTCGAAGAGCAGAGACAGCTTTCTGAAGCGGGTGAAGGAGAACAACCAGAAGGAAAAGGAAGACAAAGAGAAGGGCACCTGGGTTCAGCTCAAGCGAACCCAGAGAAGCACACTTCGCGAGGACTAACAGGAAGGAGCCTTAGCTGCTGGAGCCCATTCCCTACGAATTCATGGCCTGATGTACAAAAAGAAATAACACAATTGGACTATTAAAAAAAAATACGGGGGGCTGGAGAGATGGCTCAGTGGTTAAGAGCATTGCCTGCTCTTCCAAAGGTCCTGAGTTCAATTCCCGGCAACCACATGGTGGCTCACAACCATCTGTAAAGAGGTCTGGTGCCCTCTTCTGGCCTGCAGACATACACACAGACAGAATATTGTATACTTAATAAATAAATAAATAAATATTTAAAAAAAAATACGGGCTTTGGCAGAGCGCTACTCCCCTTTCTCTATTATTATTGCTACACAAAGAAAAGGACCGGGGGGGGGGGGGGGGGCGTGATGTGAAGTGCTGGTATTGAAATCTCACTGACTCCTTCCGCACTCCTTGTCAATTCCCGACTTTGTCAAATCAACTATCGTGAATCTTTGATGTGGGTTGGCCCTTTAGGAACTCAGAGAAACAAGACAGACCTATTTCATTCCAGAAACCTCCCAGTTCCTGAGCCCTAGCCCTGGAAGTCTCAAAGCCATCACATCCAGAAATCTCTCTAGTCCCTGCTAGTGGTGAACTCACTTCGTCTTCCCCAGGACCACTAATTATTTCTCCGTGTTTTCCTCTGAGATCTGAGGTCAGCTTTCTTCTTCCTCCCTCTGGCCTCTCCATGATCTCCATTCTCTAGACAACATGTCTAGAACTGAGTCTTATAGGCACCGAGAGAGTGTATCTTGAGGGCACTTGGCATTTCTAGGACACGAGTGACATCACAAAATTCCGAGAGCTCTCCGGGATACCGTAGAATTTCCAGAGAAGGGACTGCTGATGTCGTGAGGCACGGCCTTTACCTCCTTGCTAATATTTCTCCCCGAACTGACCAACCGACCGACTGACCGGAACCTGAGGTTTCCTTTCCAGGAGTCTCTCCTGCGACACAGAGGGAGCCATTCAGGATTTCCTCCTTCCAAAACCAGAAATTTCTCTTTGCTTCATTAAAATCTTTTCACTACTTCCTTCACCCATGGGGAGTTAGTTAGTTGAACACTCACTTTTTTCATGAATGTCCCTTCCTCCCTCTCCGGAACATCTCATATTACTGATTCATACTCAGTAAATCAGTAATATGAGAAATTAGGCCAGGAGGACACGGAAGATGAGGGTTGAGTCCTCTGAAGTGAACAAGCACTTAGGGAAGGCTAAACTTAAGGGAATTTGACTCTGAGTGGCAAGACATGAATAGCTGCTGCCAAGGCACAGATGCAGGCATCGGGCTGAGGCACCAACTGGGCCCTTGGCATCCTCCTGCATCATCAGAGCTGTGTGAGAAACTCAGACCAAAGGAGGGCCGTGTTCAAAGGGAGAGGGCATTTTCTATGGATGGCTGCCAGCTATCTCTTGGCTTCTGTAAGTACAGGAACTCAACAAAGACAGAGACATGCCAGACAGGAGGTTTTGGTAAAAATCTGAACTGAACTGAATAGAAACTGGCTATTACGTATTAGTGTTTTCAGAGTTATGTCTGAGGAACAAAATACTTAAATAAAATAAAACCAAATCCTTAAAAAACATCCAGGTGTCCTCTGAGGGGGCATGGAAAACAAAACAAAACAAAAAGATAAGAGGGATTTTAGTTGTTCCAAAAACCCTCAGAGCCGGGCGGTGGTGGCGCATGCCTTTAATCCCAACACTTGGGAGGCAGAGGCAGGTGGATCTCTGTGAGTTCGAGGCCAGCCTGGTCTAGAAGAGCTAGTGCCAGGACAGGCTCCAAAGCTACAGAGAAACCCTGTCTCGAAAAATCAAAAAAAAAAAAAACCCTCAGGAACAAAACTTCCCCTGGAGAATAGCAAGAGTTCATTGGGAAACTGTCTGTCTCCTGTTGCATCGTTTCAAGTTTTTCTAACTTGAGACTGGATGGTGTCAGCTGTAAGATTTTCATCTTTTACGCTCACAGTGAGATTCTAGCCTTTTTTCTTTTTATATTGAGAGATGGACACATGTTCCCTCCCTCTAGTTCTATTGGCTGTACAGCTTTGACCAAGAAAGAGGGTTGGATTTCATCAAAGAATTTCTCTCCATTTTATATTTCACCCACTTTTGATTGCTATTAAGTGCAATCTAGCTGGTTTGTGGTGTTTCAGGAACACTTTCCTTATTCTTCTGGGTTTTGTGTGTGTGTGTGTGTTTGTGTGTGTGTGTGTGTGTTTGGTTGGTTTTGTGAGACAGGGTTTATCTAGGGAACAGTCCTGGAATGTCCTTGGTAGGTGAGGCTGGCCTTGAACTCCCCCTGCCTCTCTGTCATTTCTTCCTACTTGGTGTGTGTTTGGTTGCTGTTTTGAGTTTTCAGATCTCCTGAAAAAAAGATCAAGATCATTTCTTTCCTAAACTCTGTGTCCTTGGGACACAAGCATTAAAGGGTGTGGCTACAGCTCCACTGGACCTCTTTGATATGGATATCTGCAGCCTTTCCTGTTGGAGTTGGGAAACTGAAAGTTGTTGACTTGAATTCACTCATTGCAAAAAAAAAAAAAAAAAACAAAAAACAAAATCAAAAAACAAACAAAAAAAAACAAGAAACAAAAAAAAACCTTCCTTATTTATTTTATTATTTCACATTTTAACTTGATTTTTTTTCTTTTTTTGAGACAGGAATTGGCTTTTTATTTATGCTCCAGACAATCTATCTCACTACATGGCCCAGGACTTCTTTCTGAACGCTTCCATGATAGTAGTCAGCTGCCCAAATATACTGCTGCTGCTGCAATTTTAGAAAAAAATTAAATAAAAATAAATAACCTGAGATAAACAAAGAAAAAAAGGAAAGCACCTATTTTTCCTTCCTTCCTTCCTTCCTTCCTTCCTTCCTGTTTTCTTCTTTTATTATTTTTTATTTTTGGTTTCTCTGTATAATACTTTTAACTCACTATATAAACCAGGCTGTCATCTTGGTGACATTATGGTTTTGTTTTTTCTTATTTCTGGTCTGAAAATTGACAAATTGACATTTCTTCTCCCTCTCTCTTTCTCATTTAATTCATGTTTTATTTTATGTATTTATTCATTTATTTATTTATTTTTGTTTGTGTTTTGGTTTTGATTTTCAAGGCATGGTTTCTCTGTTGTCTTAGAACTAGCTCTTGTCGACCAGGCTGTCCTCAAACTCCCAGAGATCCAACTGCCTCTCTGCCAGATATGGAACCAGTCATCTTGGTTAGTTCAAAAGCCACCCCATAAACACATGTGCGCGTGTTTATGACATGAACACGTGAGACATGAACACGTGAGAAACAGGAAGGAACGAGGAGTGGTGTCCACTCTCTCACTAAATGCAGGCCTGCCTGCAGTGATTGAAAGAATCAGAAATGGAGAGATGGAATTTCTGGACTTTCCAGAAACCACATGGTGGAAATCTAGTGCTCTCTTCTGTTGACAGGGCCTAGATGTGCATATTTGCTGTTTTCTGGTTGAAGCTGGGAAACAGTACCTTCTTGCTGAAGTTGGATAATTGTTGAATTCAGCCATTTTCAGGTTTCATAGAAAACAAAACAAAACAAAAAGCCCCTTCTTGGTTTTATTTCACATTTTAATTTTTTTTTTTGTTTTTTGTTTTTTGAGACAGGACCTGTCTTTTTATTTGTGTTTCAGACAAACTATTTTACTACATGGCCCAGGACTTCTTCTTTCTGAACACTTATGCTGCAAATACAATCTTTTTTTTTAAAATTAATTATTTATTATGTATACAGCACTCCTTCCATGCATGACTGCAGGCCAGAAGACCCCATTACAGATGGTTGTGAGCCACCATATTGTTGCTAGGAATTGAACTCAGGACCTTTGGAAGAACAGTCAGTGCTCTTAACCTCTGAGCCATCTCTACAGCCCCTGAAAATATAATCTTAAAAGAAAAAGTAAAATTAAAATGAATGGCCTGGAATTAACAAAGACAAAAAAGGGGGAAAAAACCCTGCATTTTCTTGCTTGCTTGCTTTTTTTTTTTTCTCTTCTTTTAGTATTTTTTGAGGCACGATTTCTCTGTGTAACAGCCCTAGCTGTCCTGGAACTCAGTTTATAGACCAGGCTGTCTTGTTGGTAACGTTCTCTTTTTATTCTTATTTCCTATCTGTAAATCCACATTTCTTCTCTCTCTCTCTCTCTCTCTCTCTCTCTCTCTCTCGCTTTCTCTCTCTCTCTCAATTTATTTATTTCTTGTTTGGTTTTGTGTTTTGCGTTATGAGACAGGGTTTCTCTGCTGATTTGGAGACTGTTCTTGGAACTAGCTCCTTTCTTGTAGACCACGCTGGCCTAAAACTCCCAGAGATCCTGCCTCTGCCAGATATGGAGCCAGTGCTCTTGAATGCCTTCATCTGGTGAGGTCAAAATATACCCTCCCCACACACACACCAAACACAAACACAGGCACAGGCACACCCAGAGACTCATAAATAAACTTTTAAATTAAGAGCCTGGAGAGCTAGTTTCTTGGCTCTTCCTGAGAAATTGGGTTCAATTCCCAGCACCTGCATGGTTAAATAAATCATAAAAAAAATTCTTTAATAAATTGAAATTAAACTACACAACTGGAAACACTGTCTCAACTAAAAGTAAAATAAAATGTAAAAGAGTGCAGTGCTAAGTGCAGTTATGAAAATGTTTGGAAATATGACACCTTCCCTGTCTCCCCCACATACACAGGCACACCGAGAGAGAGGTTTAAATAAATGTGGTGGTGGCACATGCCTTTATTCCCAGCACACAGGGGGCAGAGGCAGGTGAATTTCTTGGGAGTTGGAAGCCAGCCTGGTCTACAAGAGCTAGTTCCAGATCAGCTAGGACTGTTACCCAGGGAAACCCTGTTTCGAAAAACAAGACAAAAAAATTAAAATTGAAGTAAATGTACAAGCCAAAGCTACAGGCCCTGGCCTCCACTCCTGTCCCTGAGGGCACCTGGTAAAAGTGAGAAGGCAGATTTCAGAGACTAGTAAAGTTCAAGGTCACCAGCCCTTCCTAACAGCTAGAACTCCTTGCTGAACCATTAAAGGGTGAGTCTAAGGCGGGCAGTGGTGGCGCACGCCTTTAATCCCAGTACTCTGGAGGCAGAGGCAGGCAAATCTCTGGGAGTTCCAGGACAGGCACCAAAGCTACAGAGAAAACTTGTCTTGAAAAGCCAATAAATAAATAAATAAATAAATAAATAAATAAATAAATAATATAAAGGGTGAGGCTACAACTTGATTGGTCTGCTTAGATATGTATTTTTTTTATTTTTTTTGTTTTTTTTAGATATGCATATTTTTGTTATAGTCTTTTTTTTTTAAATTTATTTATTATATTATGTGTATAGCATTCCTTCCACGTGTGCCTGCAAGCCAGAAGGGGGCACCAGGTCTCATTATAGATGGTTGTAAGCCACCATGTGGTTGCTGGGAATTGAACTCAGGACCTCTGGAAAAGCAGTCAGTGCTCTTAACCTCTGAGCCATCTCTCCAGCCCTGTTATAGTCGTTTTTGTTTTACTGGGCAGGAAAAGATATCCAAGTGGGAATTTTTCCACAGCTGCTTTAATTTTCTCAGACTCTGTATTTAGGATGAGAAGTGGGGTGTGGGGTAGGTTGTACAAACACAACTACTGAAGAAAAGAAACCCCAAGAAAGCAAGCGAGTGGTTGCCATGGTGAAATGTCTTTGAAAGGCATTTAGGTGACTGGGAACTGCCCTTGCTGCCTCCCTCCTTTCCTCCCTCTCACCAATCCATAATTGTGGCAGCCCCTTGGCCCACATAGTCCTTTCACTGATCGGTCAGACACACTCTTTGTTTTATTTTTTAATTTTTGAATTGTGGGTGAAGTCAATTAATTGAGCTCTTAGATTATTATCATCATCATCATTATTATTATTTGTTTATTTGTGGTTTTTCTACATAGGGATTCCCTTTGTATGCTTGTTTGCCCTGGAACTCACTTTGTAGACAAGGCTGGCCTCAGACTCACAGAGATCTAGCTGCCCCTGCCTCTACCTCTGCCTCCTAGTGCCGGAATAAAAGGCCTGTACTAAACACACTTTTAGTTTCTCTGTGTCTGTCGTCGCTTTGCCTGCAGAACAAGGTAGCCTCAAACTCACAGCGATCTGCCTGCCTCTGCCTCTCCTGATCTCTGAGGGCTGAGAACTGAGAATAAAGAAATGTGCTGCCACCATTACCCAGCTAGGCAGCTGCCCAAAATATACTGCTGCTGTGGCAGCAATAAAAAAAAAAAATAACCTGAGATAAACAAAGAAAAAAAGGAAAACACCAGTTTTTCTTCCTTCTTTCCTTTTTTCCTACTTTTCTTCCTTCCTTGTTTTTTTTCTGTTTTTTTCTTTTATTATTTTTTTGGTACAGGGTTTCTCTGTATAATACCTTTAACTCACTATATAAACCAGGCTGTCATCTTGGTGACATTATGGTTTTGGTTTTTTTCTTATTTCCTGTTTAATCATTTCTCTCTCTCTCTCTCTCTCTCTCTCTCTCTCTCTCTCTTCTCTCTCTCACACACACACACACACACACACACACACACTCACACACACACACACACAGATTTAATTTATGTTTTTTATTTTTGTTTGTGTTTTTGTTTTGATTTTCAAGGCAGGGTTTTCTCTGTTGCTTTGGAGCCTGTCTTTGGAACTAGCTCTCGTCGACCAGGCTGGCCTCAAACTCCCAGAGATCCACCTGCCTCTCTGCCAGATATGGAACCAGTCCTTTTGAATGCTTTCATCCTTCCTGGTCATTAAAAATTTGAAATGAAACTAAGTTCTACACAACTGGAAAGACTGTCTCAAATAAAAGTTAAGTAAAATGTTCTGAAATAGGGCACCTTCCCTGCCCCCCCACCCCACCAAGGACACACTTGGGTGCAGACCAAGAGATACAAACAAAATTTGAAATGAAACTAAATGTACATGAAATTAACAGAATGAGATACTAAAAACTTAGTTGGATTGTCACTGTGGTGCACATCTTTTATTCTATCATCCAAGAGACAGAGACAGGTGTACCTCTGTGAATTCCCAGGTTTTGGAGAGAGGCCCCCATTCCAAATTAAAAAAAAAAAGAAGAAAGAAACATTATGAACTGTCTCCTTGTTTCTAGAAACTTGTTTTGATTTGCATTTCTCTGATGACTAAGCATGTTGAACATTTCCTTAAGTGTCTTTCAGCCATTTTAGATTCCTCGGTTGAGAGTTCTCTGTTTAAGTCTGTACTCCATTTTGTGAATTAGATTATTTGTTCTTGAGATGACCAATGTCTTGTGTTCTTTGTATGTTTTGGAGATCAGACAGACCTCTGTCTGATGTGGGGTTAGTGAAGATCTTTTTCCATTCTGTAAGGCCGTCATTTTGTCTTGTTGGCCGTGTTCTTTGCTTTACAGAAGCTTTTCAGTTTCAGGAGGTCTCTCTCACTTATTAATTGTTTCTCTCAGTGTCTGTGCTACTGGGGTTCTATTTAGGAAGCGGTCTCCTGTGCTGATGCGTTCAAATGCGTTTGATATTTTTATTTTTATATTCTTTTATTGTGCATGAAGTCAATTATTTGAACTCTCAAATATTTTTATTGTTATTATCTCTTTATTTGTTTGTTTATTTGTGGTTGTTCAACATAGGGTTTCGTTGTGTGCCCTTGTATGCGTATGCCCTGGGACTCACTTTGTAGACAAAACTGGCCTCAGACTCACAGAGAGCCATCTGCCTCTGCCTCCTAATGCTGGGATTAAAGGCTAAACAACCTTTTTTATATATTTATTTTCCTAATAATTTATTTTGTCGGCATTGGTGTTTTGCCTGCATGTATGTCTATCTGAGGGTGTCAGATCTTGGAGTTACAGACAGCTGTTGACTGCCATGTGGGTGGTAGGAATTGAACCTGGGTCCTCTGGAAGAGCAGTCAGCACTCTTAACCACAGAGCCATCTCTCCAGCCCCCACCTTTTTTTTGAAAACAGGGTTTCTCTATGTCACTTTGCCTGTCCTGAATCTCAATCTGCAGAACAAGGTAGCTTTAAACTTACAGTGATCTGCCAGCCTTGGTCTCCCTGATCTTGAAGGTGTTTTATCATCTCTCTCTCTGTCTGGCTATCTCTCTCTCTGTCTGGCTATCTATCTATCTATCTATCCATTCATTTATTAGTTTATGTATTTGTTTATGTGTTTATTTATGTATTTATTTATTTTTGTTTTCTGAGACAGGATTTCTCTCTAGCTTTTTTTTTTTTTTTTTTTAAATATTTGTATGCTTTATTTAACTTTATTTTATGTGCATTGGTGTGAAGGTGTCAGATCCCCTGCAACTGGATCTTCGGACAGTTGTGAGCTGCCATGTGGGTGCTGGGAATTGAACCCGGGTCCTCTGGAAGAGCAGTCAGTGCTCTTAACCACTGAGCCATATCTCCAGCCCCCTCTCTCTAGCTTTTGAGTCTGTCCTGGATCCAGACCTGGTCACAGCTGTACCTGAAAATAAAATAAACAAACAAACAAAAACAAAAACAAAGCAAAGCAAAAGCCAGGCAGGACTCTCTGGTTGACCTTCCCTTTCCCCCTCCCCCATGGGCTCCTCAGAGGCAGTGAGGCCTCTGGCTGGGAATCCACAGAGCCTCTGCCCAAGGCTCTCCAGGGAGCCCACTCTCTCCCTTTCCCCCAGCCCCAGGGCTGCCAGCCACATCTATCTCAGGCAGAGGTGGTGGGCACTCTGGCTATCCAGGATGTGACAGACACAGACACAGAGAAGCAGGGAGGAAAGTTGCCCACTCTCTCACTAGACGCAGGCATGCAGGAGGAACAATGAAAGAATGAGAACTGGAGAGATGGAATTTCTGGAATGTCCAGAAACCACATGGTGGGGATCTAGTGACCTCTTTTGGTGACAGGGAGTACAGCACAGATTTGGGTTCTTGTGCTCCTGAGATGTAACCCCCACAAGGCAGCAGCTCATAAGTGATTGTAAATCCAGTTTCACACGACTGCACATAAAATAAAGTTAAATAAATCATAAAAAAATTCTTTAAAAATTTGAAATTAAAATAAGTTCTACACAACCAGAAAGACTGTCTCAAATAAAAGTAAAATAAAATGTTCTAAAATAGGACAACTTCCCTGCCCCCCACGCCCACAGGGACACACTTGGTGCAGACCAAGAGATACAAACAAAATTTGAAATTAAACTAAATCTACAAGAAACTGACCCTGGTTATTGTGGTGCACATCTTTTATTCTATCATCAAAGAGACAGAGGCAGGTGGACCTCTGTGAATTTCCAGGCTTTATAGAGAGGCCCCCAACCCTAGAAACTGGACCATGGGAGTTTAGGACCTATAAGACAGTGCACGAGTCTTGTGATCTCACTTGGTAGATGAGTCTGGATTTTAACTCACAGATGTCCTTCTGCCTGTGTCTCCCACGTGCTGGGATAAAGGGTTCCCTAATTCTTGAATGGCATACTGAAAGTAGTTATTTCTACTTAGTTTGCGTTTGATTTTTTTAAAAAAATCCATGCCTATTTATTTATTTATTTTTGGTTTTTCACGACAGGGTTTCTCTGTAGCTTTGTAGATAGTGTTGGCTGGCTGGCTGGCTGGCTGGCTGGCTGGCTGGCTGGCTGGCTTTCAGTTCCCTGACAGAAATAAGCACATTATGGAGGAACCACAAAGTTGTTACACTATGTGGGTGTGATGAGGAGAGATTGTGAGTGTCCTGTCAGAACAAAGTTAGTCCCATAGTTGATGAAATTCATTATCCCAAAAATTCAGCAGAATATATCCCAAGTTTGCAAATGTGTAATCAGCTTGTGACAGGTTGGGCTGGAGATGCTGAGAACTGGGGAGCCCTCAATGCAAGACCAGATACTCGTTCCCATGAAGAGAGAGGGAGGGAGGGAGGGAGGGAGGGAGGGATCATTCATTCATTCATTCCTATACTCAAGTTTAAGAAAAGATGAGTGGCTATGGAGAGACCACTCACAGATATGAAAAATCATTTCCTAAAAATCAAATTTCTCAGTCACTATGCAACTGCTATGGTGCTTCTCCTAGATAGAACAAAACACACACACACACACACACACACACACAAAGGTGAACCAGGGAAAAGCTTTCTAAGCCTTTAAGGATGCACCGTGACTTCAGAGACCTCAGGGAGTATAGGGATGGGTGCTTGATGCTTCAGACTCATGTCATTGAAGGACATAACATAGTCTGGATTCACAGAGATTCACAACACAGAGCCATTGTCACTTACCCAGAGCTAACAAGAAATTGCAGTCTCAGCCGGGCTGTGGTGTGTGCATGCCTTTAATCACAGCACACACACAGATCTCTGTGAATTCAAAGATGGCCTGATTTACAGAGTGAGTTTTAGGACAGCCCAAGATACACAAAGAAACCCTTTCTTGAAAAACAAAACAAAACAGCAAAAGAAAGAAAGAAAGAAATGGAAAAAGAAAAAAAAAAGGCAGTCTTTTCCCACTCTCTCATCCATTGGCTCTTAAAGAGCTCTCAAGCTGAACTGGAGACCAGGGTGTCATTCATAACTGGGAAGCTAGAAACCTTAGGGGACCACAGGAGTCAGACTGACTGCAGCACTTGATGCCTCAACCCTGCTAATGGCTGTGATATAAGGCATGGTAAAATATGGGCTTTGGGCCTTTCGGCCGTGGTAGCCATCTTTCAGTAACTCGCCAAAATGACAAACACAAAGGGAAAGAGGAGGGGCACTCGCTATATGTTCTCTAGGCCCTTTAGGAAACATGGAGTTGTTCCTTTGGCCACGAATCTACAAGAAGGGCGATATTATAGACATCAAGGGAATGGGCACTGTTCAAAAAGGAATGCCCCATAAATGTTACCACGGCAAAACCGGAAGAGTCTACAATGTCACCCAGCATGCTGTGGGCATCATTGTAAACAAGCCAGTTAAGGGCAAGATTCTTGCCAAGAGAATTAATGTGCGGATTGAACACATCAAGCACTCGAAGAGCAGAGACAGCTTTCTGAAGCGGGTGAAGGAGAACGACCAGAAGGAAAAGGAAGACAAAGAGAAGGGCACCTGGGTTCAGCTCAAGCGAACCCAGAGAAGCACACTTCGCGAGGACTAACGGGAAGGAGCCTGAGCTGCTGGAGCCCATTCCCTACGAATTCATGGCCTGATGTACAAAAAGAAATAACACACCTGGACTATTAAAAAAAAATACGGGGGGCTGGAGAGATGGCTCAGTGGTTAAGAGCATTGCCTGCTCTTCCAAAGGTCCTGAGTTCAATTCCCGGCAACCACATGGTGGCTCACAACCATCTGTAAAGAGGTCTGGTGCCCTCTTCTGGCCTGCAGACATACACACAGACAGAATATTGTATACTTAATAAATAAATAAATAAATAAATATTTAAAAAAAAATACGGGCTTTGGCAGAGCGCTACTCCCCTTTCTCTATTATTATTGCTACACAACGAAAAGGACGGGGGGGGGGGTGTGATGTGCAGTGCTGGTATTGAAATCTCACTGACTCCTTCCGCACTCCTTGTCAATTCCCGACTTTGTCAAATCAACTATCGTGAATCTTTGATGTGGGTTGGCCCTTTAGGAACTCAGAGAAACAAGACAGACCTATTTCATTCCAGAAACCTCCCAGTTCCTGAGCCCTAGCCCTGGAAGTCTCAAAGCCATCACATCCAGAAATCTCTCTAGTCCCTGCTAGTGGTGAACTCACTTCGTCTTCCCCAGGACCACTAATTATTTCTCCGTGTTTTCCTCTGAGATCTGAGGTCAGCTTTCTTCTTCCTCCCTCTGGCCTCTCCATGATCTCCATTCTCTAGACAACATGTCTAGAACTGAGTCTTATAGGCACCGAGAGAGTGTATCTTGAGGGCACTTGGCATTTCTAGGACACGAGTGACATCACAAAATTCCGAGAGCTCTCCGGGATACCGTAGAATTTCCAGAGAAGGGACTGCTGATGTCGTGAGGCACGGCCTTTACCTCCTTGCTAATATTTCTCCCCGAACTGACCAACCGACCGACTGACCGGAACCTGAGGTTTCCTTTCCAGGAGTCTCTCCTGCGACACAGAGGGAGCCATTCAGGATTTCCTCCTTCCAAAACCAGAAATTTCTCTCTGCTTCATTAAATCTTTTCACTACTTCCTTCACCCATGGGGAGTTAGTTAGTTGAACACTCACTTTTTTCATGAATGTCCCTTCCTCCCTCTCCGGAACATCTCATATTACTGATTCATACTCAGTAAATCAGTAATATGAGAAATTAGGCCAGGAGGACACGGAAGATGAGGGTTGAGTCCTCTGAAGTGAACAAGCACTTAGGGAAGGCTAAACTTAAGGGAATTTGACTCTGAGTGGCAAGACATGAATAGCTGCTGCCAAGGCACAGATGCAGGCATCGGGCTGAGGCACCAACTGGGCCCTTGGCATCCTCCTGCATCATCAGAGCTGTGTGAGAAACTCAGACCAAAGGAGGGCCGTGTTCAAAGGGAGAGGGCATTTTCTATGGATGGCTGCCAGCTATCTCTTGGCTTCTGTAAGTACAGGAACTCAACAAAGACAGAGACATGCCAGACAGGAGGTTTTGGTAAAAATCTGAACTGAACTGAATAGAAACTGGCTATTACGTATTAGTGTTTTCAGAGTTATGTCTGAGGAACAAAATACTTAAATAAAATAAAACCAAATCCTTAAAAAATATCCAGGTGTCCTCTGAGGGGGCATGGAAAACAAAACAAAACAAAAAGATAAGAGGGATATTAGTTGTTCCAAAAACCCTCAGAGCCGGGCGGTGGTGGCGCATGCCTTTAATCCCAACACTTGGGAGGCAGAGGCAGGTGGATCTCTGTGAGTTCGAGGCCAGCCTGGTCTAGAAGAGCTAGTGCCAGGACAGGCTCCAAAGCTAAAGAGAAACCCTGTCTCGAAAAATCAAAAAAAAAAAAAAAAAAAAAAAACCCTCAGGAACAAAACTTCCCCTGGAGAATAGCAAGAGTTCATTGGGAAACTGTCTGTCTCCTGTTGCATCATTTCAAGTTTTTCTAACTTGAGACTGGATGGTGTCAGCTGTAAGATTTTCATCTTTTACGCTCACAGTGAGATTCTAGCCTTTTTTCTTTTTTTATTGAGAGATGGACACATGTTCCCTCCCTCTAGTTCTATTGGCTGTACAGCTTTGACCAAGAAAGAGGGTTGGATTTCATCAAAGAATTTCTCTCCATTTTATATTTTACCCACTTTTGATTGCTATTAAGTGCAATCTAGCTGGTTTGTGGTGTTTCAGGAACACTTTCCTTATTCTTCTGGGTTTTGTGTGTGTGTGTGTGTTTGTGTGTGTGTGTGTGTGTTTGGTTGGTTTTGTGAGACAGGGTTTATCTAGGGAACAGTCCTGGAATGTCCTTGGTAGGTGAGGCTGGCCTTGAACTCCCCCTGCCTCTCTGTCATTTCTTCCTACTTGGTGTGTGTTTGGTTGCTGTTTTGAGTTTTCAGATCTCCTGAAAAAAAGATCAAGATCATTTCTTTCCTAAACTCTGTGTCCTTGGGACACAAGCATTAAAGGGTGTGGCTACAGCTCCACTGGACCTCTTTGATATGGATATCTGCAGCCTTTCCTGTTGGAGTTGGGAAACTGAAAGTTGTTGACTTGAATTCACTCATTGCAAAAAAAAAAAAAAAAAAAAAAAACAAAAAACAAAAAACAAACAAAAAAAAAACAAGAAACATAAAAAAACCTTCCTTATTTATTTTATTATTTCACATTTTAACTTGATTTTTTTTCTTTTTTTGAGACAGGAATTGGCTTTTTTATTTATGCTCCAGACAATCTATCTCACTACATGGCCCAGGACTTCTTTCTGAACGCTTCCATGATAGTAGTCAGCTGCCCAAATATACTGCTGCTGCTGCAATTTTAGAAAAAAATTAAATAAAAATAAATAACCTGAGATAAACAAAGAAAAAAAGGAAAGCACCTATTTTTCCTTCCTTCCTTCCTTCCTTCCTTCCTTCCTGTTTTCTTCTTTTATTATTTTTTATTTTTGGTTTCTCTGTATAATACTTTTAACTCACTATATAAACCAGGCTGTCATCTTGGTGACATTATGGTTTTGTTTTTTCTTATTTCTGGTCTGAAAAATGACAAATTGACATTTCTTCTCCCTCTCTCTTTCTCATTTAATTCATGTTTTATTTTATGTATTTATTCATTTATTTATTTATTTTTGTTTGTGTTTTGGTTTTGATTTTCAAGGCATGGTTTCTCTGTTGTCTTAGAACTAGCTCTTGTCGACCAGGCTGTCCTCAAACTCCCAGAGATCCAACTGCCTCTCTGCCAGATATGGAACCAGTCATCTTGGTTAGTTCAAAAGCCACCCCATAAACACATGTGCGCGTGTTTATGACATGAACACGTGAGACATGAACACGTGAGAAACAGGAAGGAACGAGGAGTGGTGTCCACTCTCTCACTAAATGCAGGCCTGCCTGCAGTGATTGAAAGAATCAGAAATGGAGAGATGGAATTTCTGGACTTTCCAGAAACCACATGGTGGAAATCTAGTGCCCTCTTCTGTTGACAGGGCCTAGATGTGCATATTTGCTGTTTTCTGGTTGAAGCTGGGAAACAGTACCTTCTTGCTGAAGTTGGATAATTGTTGAATTCAGCCATTTTCAGGTTTCATAGAAAACAAAACAAAACAAAAAAAAAGCCCCTTCTTTGTTTTATTTCACATTTTAATTTGTTTTTTTTTTTGTTTGTTTGTTTTTTGAGACAGGACCTGTCTTTTTATTTGTGTTTCAGACAAACTATTTTACTACATGGCCCAGGACTTCTTCTTTCTGAACACTTATGCTGCAAATACAATCTTTTTTTTAAAATTAATTATTTATTATATATACAGCACTCCTTCCATGCATGACTGCAGGCCAGAAGACCCCATTACAGATGGTTGTGAGCCACCATATTGTTGCTAGGAATTGAACTCAGGACCTTTGGAAGAACAGTCAGTGCTCTTAACCTCTGAGCCATCTCTACAGCCCCTGAAAATATAATCTTAAAAGAAAAAGTAAAATTAAAATGAATGGCCTGGAATTAACAAAGACAAAAAAGGGGGAAAAAACCCTGCATTTTCTTGCTTGCTTGCTGTTTTTTTTTTTCTCTTCTTTTAGTATTTTTTGAGGCACGATTTCTCTGTGTAACAGCCCTAGCTGTCCTGGAACTCAGTTTATAGACCAGGCTGTCTTGTTGGTAACGTTCTCTTTTTATTCTTATTTTTATTCTTATTTCCTATCTGTAAATCCACATTTCTTCTCTCTCTCTCTCTCTCTCTCTCGCTTTCTCTCTCTCTCTCAATTTATTTATTTCTTGTTTGGTTTTGTGTTTTGCTTTATGAGACAGGGTTTCTCTGCTGATTTGGAGACTGTTCTTGGAACTAGCTCCTTTCTTGTAGACCAGGCTGGCCTAAAACTCCCAGAGATCCTGCCTCTGCCAGATATGGAGCCAGTGCTCTTGAATGCCTTCATCTGGTGAGGTCAAAATATACCCTCCCCACACACACACCAAACACAAACACAGGCACAGGCACACCCAGAGACTCATAAATAAACTTTTAAACTAAGAGCCTGGAGAGCTAGTTTCTTGGCTCTTCCTGAGAAATTGGGTTCAATTCCCAGCACCTGCATGGTTAAATAAATCATAAAAAAAAATTCTTTAAGAAATTGAAATTAAACTACACAACTGGAAACACTGTCTCAACTAAAAGTAAAATAAAATGTAAAAGAGTGCAGTGCTAAGTGCAGTTATGAAAATGTTTGGAAATATGACACCTTCCCTGTCTCCCCCACATACACAGGCACACCGAGAGAGAGGTTTAAATAAATGTGGTGGTGGCACATGCCTTTATTCCCAGCACACAGGGTCAGAGGCAGGTGAATTTCTTGGGAGTTGGAAGCCAGCCTGGTCTACAAGAGCTAGTTCCAGATCAGCTAGGACTGTTACCCAGGGAAACCCTGTTTCGAAAAACAAGACAAAAAAATTAAAATTGAAGTAAATGTACAAGCCAAAGCTACAGGCCCTGGCCTCCACTCCTGTCCCTGAGGGCACCTGGTAAAAGTGAGAAGGCAGATTTCAGAGACTAGTAAAGTTCAAGGTCACCAGCCCTTCCTAACAGCTAGAACTCCTTGCTGAACCATTAAAGGGTGAGTCTAAGGCGGGCAGTGTTGGCGCACGCCTTTAATCCCAGCACTCTGGAGGCAGAGGCAGGCAAATCTCTGGGAGTTCCAGGACAGGCACCAAAGCTACAGAGAAAACTTGTCTTGAAAAGCCAATAAATAAATAAATAAATAAATAATATAAAGGGTGAGGCTACAACTTGATTGGTCTGCTTAGATATGTATTTTTTTTATTTTTTTTGTTTTTTTTAGATATGCATATTTTTGTTATAGTCGTTTTTTTTTTAAATTTATTTATTATATTATGTGTATAGCATTCCTTCCACGTGTGCCTGCAAGCCAGAAGGGGGCACCAGGTCTCATTATAGATGGTTGTAAGCCACCATGTGGTTGCTGGGAATTGAACTCAGGACCTGTGGAAAAGCAGTCAGTGCTCTTAACCTCTGAGCCATCTCTCCAGCCCTGTTATAGTCGTTTTTGTTTTACTGGGCAGGAAAAGATATCCAAGTGGGAATTTTTCCACAGCTGCTTTAATTTTCTCAGACTCTGTATTTAGGATGAGAAGTGGGGTGTGGGGTAGGTTGTACAAACACAACTACTGAAGAAAAGAAACCCCAAGAAAGCAAGCGAGTGGTTGCCATGGTGAAATGTCTTTGAAAGGCATTTGGGTGACTGGGAACTGCCCTTGCTGCCTCCCTCCTTTCCTCCCTCTCACCAATCCATAATTGTGGCAGCCCCTTGGCCCACATAGTCCTTTCACTGATCGGTCAGACACACTCTTTGTTTTATTTTTTAATTTTTGAATTGTGGGTGAAGTCAATTAATTGAGCTCTTAGATTATTATCATCATCATCATTATTATTATTTGTTTATTTGTGGTTTTTCTACATAGGGATTCCCTTTGTATGCTTGTTTGCCCTGGAACTCACTTTGTAGACAAGGCTGGCCTCAGACTCACAGAGATCTAGCTGCCCCTGCCTCTACCTCTGCCTCCTAGTGCCGGAATAAAAGGCCTGTACTAAACACACTTTTAGTTTCTCTGTGTCTGTCGTCGCTTTGCCTGCAGAACAAGGTAGCCTCAAACTCACAGCGATCTGCCTGCCTCTGCCTCTCCTGATCTCTGAGGGCTGAGAACTGAGAATAAAGAAATGTGCTGCCACCATTACCCAGCTAGGCAGCTGCCCAAAATATACTGCTGCTGTGGCTGCAATAAAAAAAAAAAAAATAACCTGAGATAAACAAAGAAAAAAAGGAAAACACCAGTTTTTCTTCCTTCTTTCCTTTTTTCCTTCTTTTCTTCCTTCCTTGTTTTTTTTCTGTTTTCTTCTTTTATTATTTTTTTGGTACAGGGTTTCTCTGTATAATACCTTTAACTCACTATATAAACCAGGCTGTCATCTTGGTGACATTATGGTTTTGTGTTTTTTCTTATTTCCTGTTTAATCATTTCTCTCTCTCTCTCTCTCTCTCTCTCTCTCTCTCTCTCTCTCTCTCACACACACACACACACATACAGAGATTTAATTTATGTTTTTTATTTTTGTTTGTGTTTTTGTTTTGATTTTCAAGGCAGGGTTTTCTCTGTTGCTTTGGAGCCTGTCTTTGGAACTAGCTCTCGTCGACCAGGCTGGCCTCAAACTCCCAGAGATCCACCTGCCTCTCTGCCAGATATGGAACCAGTCCTTTTGAATGCTTTCATCCTTCCTGGTCATTAAAAATTTGAAATGAAACTAATTTCTACACAACTGGAAAGACTGTCTCAAATAAAAGTTAAGTAAAATGTTCTGAAATAGGGCACCTTCCCTGCCCCCCCACCCCACCAAGGACACACTTGGGTGCAGACCAAGAGATACAAACAAAATTTGAAATGAAACTAAATGTACATGAAATTAACAGAATGAGATACTAAAAACTTAGTTGGATTGTCACTGTGGTGCACATCTTTTATTCTATCATCCAAGAGACAGAGACAGGTGTACCTCTGTGAATTCCCAGGTTTTGGAGAGAGGCCCCATCCCAAATTTAAAAAAAAAGAAGGAAGAAAAGAAGAAAGAAACATTATGAACTGTCTCCTTGTTTCTAGAAACTTGTTTTGATTTGCATTTCTCTGATGACTAAGCATGTTGAACATTTCCTTAAGTGTCTTTCAGCCATTTTAGATTCCTCGGTTGAGAGTTCTCTGTTTAAGTCTGTACTCCATTTTGTGAATTAGATTATTTGTTCTTGAGATGACCAATGTCTTGTGTTCTTTGTATGTTTTGGAGATCAGACAGACCTCTGTCTGATGTGGGGTTAGTGAAGATCTTTTTCCATTCTGTAAGGCCGTCATTTTGTCTTGTTGGCCGTGTTCTTTGCTTTACAGAAGCTTTTCAGTTTCAGGAGGTCTCTCTCACTTATTAATTGTTTCTCTCAGTGTCTGTGCTACTGGGGTTCTATTTAGGAAGCGGTCTCCTGTGCTGATGCGTTCAAATGCGTTTGATATTTTTATTTTTATATTCTTTTATTGTGGATGAAGTCAATTATTTGAACTCTCAAATATTTTTATTGTTATTATCTCTTTATTTGTTTGTTTATTTGTGGTTGTTCAACATAGGGTTTCGTTGTGTGCCCTTGTATGCGTATGCCCTGGGACTCACTTTGTAGACAAAACTGGCCTCAGACTCACAGAGAGCCATCTGCCTCTGCCTCCTAATGCTGGGATTAAAGGCTAAACAACCTTTTTTATATATTTATTTTCCTAATAATTTATTTTGTCGGCATTGGTGTTTTGCCTGCATGTATGTCTATCTGAGGGTGTCAGATCTTGGAGTTACAGACAGCTGTTGACTGCCATGTGGGTGGTAGGAATTGAACCTGGGTCCTCTGGAAGAGCAGTCAGCACTCTTAACCACAGAGCCATCTCTCCAGCCCCCACCTTTTTTTTGAAAACAGGGTTTCTCTATGTCACTTTGCCTGTCCTGAATCTCAATCTGCAGAACAAGGTAGCTTTAAACTTACAGTGATCTGCCAGCCTTGGTCTCCCTGATCTTGAAGGTGTTTTATCATCTCTCTCTCTGTCTGGCTATCTATCTATCTATCTATCCATTCATTTATTAGTTTATGTATTTGTTTATGTGTTTATTTATGTATTTATTTATTTTTGTTTTCTGAGACAGGATTTCTCTCTAGCTTTTGAGTCTGTCCTGGATCCAGACCTGGTCACAGCTGTACCTGAAAATAAAATAAACAAACAAACAAAAACAAAAACAAAGCAAAGCAAAAGCCAGGCAGGACTCTCTGGTTGACCTTCCCTTTCCCCCTCCCCCATGGGCTCCTCAGAGGCAGTGAGGCCTCCGGCAGGGAATCCACAGAGCCTCTGCCCAAGGCTCTCCAGGGAACCCACTCTCTCCCTTTCCCCCAGCCCCAGGGCTGCCAGCCACATCTATCTCAGGCAGAGGTGGCGGGCACTCTGGCTATCCAGGATGTGACAGACACAGACACAGAGAAGCAGGGAGGAAAGTTGCCCACTCTCTCACTAGACGCAGGCATGCAGGAGGAACAATGAAAGAATGAGAACTGGAGAGATGGAATTTCTGGAATGTCCAGAAACCACATGGTGGGGATCTAGTGACCTCTTTTGGTGACAGGGAGTACAGCACAGATTTGGGTTCTTGTGCTCCTGAGATGTAACCCCCACAAGGCAGCAGCTCATAAGTGATTGTAAATCCAGTTTCACACGACTGCACATAAAATAAAGTTAAATAAATCATAAAAAAATTCTTTAAAAATTTGAAATTAAAATAAGTTCTACACAACCAGAAAGACTGTCTCAAATAAAAGTAAAATAAAATGTTCTAAAATAGGACAACTTCCCTGCCCCCCACGCCCACAGGGACACACTTGGTGCAGACCAAGAGATACAAACAAAATTTGAAATTAAACTAAATCTACAAGAAACTGACCCTGGTTATTGTGGTGCACATCTTTTATTCTATCATCAAAGAGACAGAGGCAGGTGGACCTCTGTGAATTTCCAGGCTTTATAGAGAGGCCCCCAACCCTAGAAACTGGACCATGGGAGTTTAGGACCTATAAGACAGTGCACGAGTCTTGTGATCTCACTTGGTAGATGAGTCTGGATTTTAACTCACAGATGTCCTTCTGCCTGTGTCTCCCACGTGCTGGGATAAAGGGTTCCCTAATTCTTGAATGGCATACTGAAAGTAGTTATTTCTACTTAGTTTGCGTTTGATTTTTTAAAAAAAATCCATGCCTATTTATTTATTTATTTTTGGTTTTTCACGACAGGGTTTCTCTGTAGCTTTGTAGATAGTGTTGGCTGGCTGGCTGGCTGGCTGGCTGGCTGGCTGGCTGGCTTTCAGTTCCCTGACAGAAATAAGCACATTATGGAGGAACCACAAAGTTGTTACACTATGTGGGTGTGATGAGGAGAGATTGTGAGTGTCCTGTCAGAACAAAGTTAGTCCCATAGTTGATGAAATTCATTATCCCAAAAATTCAGCAGAATATATCCCAAGTTTGCAAATGTGTGATCAGCTTGTGACAGGTTGGGCTGGAGATGCTGAGAACTGGGGAGCCCTCAATGCAAGACCAGATACTCATTCCCATGAAGAGAGAGGGAGGGAGGGAGGGAGGGAGGGAGGGAGGGAGGGAGGGATCATTCATTCATTCATTCCTATACTCAAGTTTAAGAAAAGATGAGTGGCTATGGAGAGACCACTCACAGATATGAAAAATCATTTCCTAAAAATCAAATTTCTCAGTCACTATGCAACTGCTATGGTGCTTCTCCTAGATAGAACAAAACACACACACACACACACACACACACACACACACACACAAAGGTGAACCAGGGAAAAGCTTTCTAAGCCTTTAAGGATGCACCGTGACTTCAGAGACCTCAGGGAGTATAGGGATGGGTGCTTGATGCTTCAGACTCATGTCATTGAAGGACATAACATAGTCTGGATTCACAGAGATTCACAACACAGAGCCATTGTCACTTACCCAGAGCTAACAAGAAATTGCAGTCTCAGCCGGGCTGTGGTGTGTGCATGCCTTTAATCACAGCACACACACAGATCTCTGTGAATTCAAAGATGGCCTGATTTACAGAGTGAGTTTTAGGACAGCCCAAGATACACAAAGAAACCCTTTCTTGAAAAACAAAACAAAACAGCAAAAGAAAGAAAGAAAGAAATGGAAAAAGAAAAAAAAAAGGCAGTCTTTTCCCACTCTCTCATCCATGGGCTCTTAAAGAGCTCTCAAGCTGAACTGGAGACCAGGGTGTCATTCATAACTGGGAAGCTAGAAACCTTAGGGGACCACAGGAGTCAGACTGACTGCAGCACTTGATGCCTCAACCCTGCTAATGGCTGTGATATAAGGCATGGTAAAATATGGGCTTTGGGCCTTTCGGCCGGGGTAGCCATCTTTCAGTAACTCGCCAAAATGACAAACACAAAGGGAAAGAGGAGGGGCACTCGCTATATGTTCTCTAGGCCCTTTAGGAAACATGGAGTTGTTCCTTTGGCCACGAATCTACAAGAAGGGCGATATTATAGACATCAAGGGAATGGGCACTGTTCAAAAAGGAATGCCCCATAAATGTTACCACGGCAAAACCGGAAGAGTCTACAATGTCACCCAGCATGCTGTGGGCATCATTGTAAACAAGCCAGTTAAGGGCAAGATTCTTGCCAAGAGAATTAATGTGCGGATTGAACACATCAAGCACTCGAAGAGCAGAGACAGCTTTCTGAAGCGGGTGAAGGAGAACAACCAGAAGGAAAAGGAAGACAAAGAGAAGGGCACCTGGGTTCAGCTCAAGCGAACCCAGAGAAGCACACTTCGCGAGGACTAACAGGAAGGAGCCTTAGCTGCTGGAGCCCATTCCCTACGAATTCATGGCCTGATGTACAAAAAGAAATAACACAATTGGACTATTAAAAAAAAAATACGGGGGGCTGGAGAGATGGCTCAGTGGTTAAGAGCATTGCCTGCTCTTCCAAAGGTCCTGAGTTCAATTCCCGGCAACCACATGGTGGCTCACAACCATCTGTAAAGAGGTCTGGTGCCCTCTTCTGGCCTGCAGACATACACACAGACAGAATATTGTATACTTAATAAATAAATAAATAAATATTTAAAAAAAAATACGGGCTTTGGCAGAGCGCTACTCCCCTTTCTCTATTATTATTGCTACACAATGAAAAGGACCGGGGGGGGGGGGGGCGTGATGTGCAGTGCTGGTATTGAAATCTCACTGACTCCTTCCGCACTCCTTGTCAATTCCCGACTTTGTCAAATCAACTATCGTGAATCTTTGATGTGGGTTGGCCCTTTAGGAACTCAGAGAAACAAGACAGACCTATTTCATTCCAGAAACCTCCCAGTTCCTGAGCCCTAGCCCTGGAAGTCTCAAAGCCATCACATCCAGAAATCTCTCTAGTCCCTGCTAGTGGTGAACTCACTTCGTCTTCCCCAGGACCACTAATTATTTCTCCGTGTTTTCCTCTGAGATCTGAGGTCAGCTTTCTTCTTCCTCCCTCTGGCCTCTCCATGATCTCCATTCTCTAGACAACATGTCTAGAACTGAGTCTTATAGGCACCGAGAGAGTGTATCTTGAGGGCACTTGGCATTTCTAGGACACGAGTGACATCACAAAATTCCGAGAGCTCTCCGGGATACCGTAGAATTTCCAGAGAAGGGACTGCTGATGTCGTGAGGCACGGCCTTTACCTCCTTGCTAATATTTCTCCCCGAACTGACCAACCGACCGACTGACCAGAACCTGAGGTTTCCTTTCCAGGAGTCTCTCCTGCGACACAGAGGGAGCCATTCAGGATTTCCTCCTTCCAAAACCAGAAATTTCTCTCTGCTTCATTAAAATCTTTTCACTACTTCCTTCACCCATGGGGAGTTAGTTAGTTGAACACTCACTTTTTTCATGAATGTCCCTTCCTCCCTCTCCGGAACATCTCATATTACTGATTCATACTCAGTAAATCAGTAATATGAGAAATTAGGCCAGGAGGACACGGAAGATGAGGGTTGAGTCCTCTGAAGTGAACAAGCACTTAGGGAAGGCTAAACTTAAGGGAATTTGACTCTGAGTGGCAAGACATGAATAGCTGCTGCCAAGGCACAGATGCAGGCATCGGGCTGAGGCACCAACTGGGCCCTTGGCATCCTCCTGCATCATCAGAGCTGTGTGAGAAACTCAGACCAAAGGAGGGCCGTGTTCAAAGGGAGAGGGCATTTTCTATGGATGGCTGCCAGCTATCTCTTGGCTTCTGTAAGTACAGGAACTCAACAAAGACAGAGACATGCCAGACAGGAGGTTTTGGTAAAAATCTGAACTGAACTGAATAGAAACTGGCTATTACGTATTAGTGTTTTCAGAGTTATGTCTGAGGAACAAAATACTTAAATAAAATAAAACCAAATCCTTAAAAAATATCCAGGTGTCCTCTGAGGGGGCATGGAAAGCAAAACAAAACAAAAAGATAAGAGGGATATTAGTTGTTCCAAAAACCCTCAGAGCCGGGTGGTGGTGGCGCATGCCTTTAATCCCAACACTTGGGAGGCAGAGGCAGGTGGATCTCTGTGAGTTCGAGGCCAGCCTGGTCTAGAAGAGCTAGTGCCAGGACAGGCTCCAAAGCTACAGAGAAACCCTGTCTCGAAAAATCAAAAAAAAAAAAAAACCCTCAGGAACAAAACTTCCCCTGGAGAATAGCAAGAGTTCATTGGGAAACTGTCTGTCTCCTGTTGCATCGTTTCAAGTTTTTCTAACTTGAGACTGGATGGTGTCAGCTGTAAGATTTTCATCTTTTACGCTCACAGTGAGATTCTAGCCTTTTTTCTTTTTTTATTGAGAGATGGACACATGTTCCCTCCCTCTAGTTCTATTGGCTGTACAGCTTTGACCAAGAAAGAGGGTTGGATTTCATCAAAGAATTTCTCTCCATTTTATATTTCACCCACTTTTGATTGCTATTAAGTGCAATCTAGCTGGTTTGTGGTGTTTCAGGAACACTTTCCTTATTCTTCTGTTTTGTGTGTGTGTGTGTGTGTGTGTGTTTGGTTGGTTTTGTGAGACAGGGTTTATCTAGGGAACAGTCCTGGAATGTCCTTGGTAGGTGAGGCTGGCCTTGAACTCCCCCTGCCTCTCTGTCATTTCTTCCTACTTGGTGTGTGTTTGGTTGCTGTTTTGAGTTTTCAGATCTCCTGAAAAAAAGATCAAGATCATTTCTTTCCTAAACTCTGTGTCCTTGGGACACAAGCATTAAAGGGTGTGGCTACAGCTCCACTGGACCTCTTTGATATGGATATCTGCAGCCTTTCCTGTTGGAGTTGGGAAACTGAAAGTTGTTGACTTGAATTCACTCATTGCAAAAAAAAAAAAAAAAAAAAAAAAAACAAAATCAAAAAACAAACAAAAAAAAACAAGAAACAAAAAAAAACCTTCCTTATTTATTTTATTATTTCACATTTTAACTTGATTTTTTTTCTTTTTTTGAGACAGGAATTGGCTTTTTATTTATGCTCCAGACAATCTATCTCACTACATGGCCCAGGACTTCTTTCTGAACGCTTCCATGATAGTAGTCAGCTGCCCAAATATACTGCTGCTGCTGCAATTTTAGAAAAAAATTAAATAAAAATAAATAACCTGAGATAAACAAAGAAAAAAAGGAAAGCACCTATTTTTCCTTCCTTCCTTCCTTCCTTCCTTCCTTCCTTCCTGTTTTCTTCTTTTATTATTTTTTATTTTTGGTTTCTCTGTATAATACTTTTAACTCACTATATAAACCAGGCTGTCATCTTGGTGACATTATGGTTTTGTTTTTTCTTATTTCTGGTCTGAAAATTGACAAATTGACATTTCTTCTCCCTCTCTCTTTCTCATTTAATTCATGTTTTATTTTATGTATTTATTCATTTATTTATTTATTTTTGTTTGTGTTTTGGTTTTGATTTTCAAGGCATGGTTTCTCTGTTGTCTTAGAACTAGCTCTTGTCGACCAGGCTGTCCTCAAACTCCCAGAGATCCAACTGCCTCTCTGCCAGATATGGAACCAGTCATCTTGGTTAGTTCAAAAGCCACCCCATAAACACATGTGCGCGTGTTTATGACATGGACACGTGAGACATGAACACGTGAGAAACAGGAAGGAACGAGGAGTGGTGTCCACTCTCTCACTAAATGCAGGCCTGCCTGCAGTGATTGAAAGAATCAGAAATGGAGAGATGGAATTTCTGGACTTTCCAGAAACCACATGGTGGAAATCTAGTGCTCTCTTCTGTTGACAGGGCCTAGATGTGCATATTTGCTGTTTTCTGGTTGAAGCTGGGAAACAGTACCTTCTTGCTGAAGTTGGATAATTGTTGAATTCAGCCATTTTCAGGTTTCATAGAAAACAAAACAAAACAAAAAAAAAGCCCCTTCTTTGTTTTATTTCACATTTTAATTTGTTTTTTTTTTTTTTTTTGTTTTTTTGTTTTTTGAGACAGGACCTGTCTTTTTATTTGTGTTTCAGACAAACTATTTTACTACATGGCCCAGGACTTCTTCTTTCTGAACACTTATGCTGCAAATACAATCTTTTTTTTTAAAATTAATTATTTATTATGTATACAGCACTCCTTCCATGCATGACTGCAGGCCAGACGACCCCATTACAGATGGTTGTGAGCCACCATATTGTTGCTAGGAATTGAACTCAGGACCTTTGGAAGAACAGTCAGTGCTCTTAACCTCTGAGCCATCTCTACAGCCCCTGAAAATATAATCTTAAAAGAAAAAGTAAAATTAAAATGAATGGCCTGGAATTAACAAAGACAAAAAAGGGGGAAAAAACCCTGCATTTTCTTGCTTGCTTGCTTTTTTTTTTTTTTCTCTTCTTTTAGTATTTTTTGAGGCACGATTTCTCTGTGTAACAGCCCTAGCTGTCCTGGAACTCAGTTTATAGACCAGGCTGTCTTGTTGGTAACGTTCTCTTTTTATTCTTATTTTTATTCTTATTTCCTATCTGTAAATCCACATTTCTTCTCTCTCTCTCTCTCTCTCTCTCTCTCTCTCTCTCTCTCGCTTTCTCTCTCTCTCTCAATTTATTTATTTCTTGTTTGGTTTTGTGTTTTGCGTTATGAGACAGGGTTTCTCTGCTGATTTGGAGACTGTTCTTGGAACTAGCTCCTTTCTTGTAGACCACGCTGGCCTAAAACTCCCAGAGATCCTGCCTCTGCCAGATATGGAGCCAGTGCTCTTGAATGCCTTCATCTGGTGAGGTCAAAATATACCCTCCCCACACACACACCAAACACAAACACAGGCACAGGCACACCCAGAGACTCATAAATAAACTTTTAAATTAAGAGCCTGGAGAGCTAGTTTCTTGGCTCTTCCTGAGAAATTGGGTTCAATTCCCAGCACCTGCATGGTTAAATAAATCATAAAAAAAATTCTTTAATAAATTGAAATTAAACTACACAACTGGAAACACTGTCTCAACTAAAAGTAAAATAAAATGTAAAAGAGTGCAGTGCTAAGTGCAGTTATGAAAATGTTTGGAAATATGACACCTTCCCTGTCTCCCCCACATACACAGGCACACCGAGAGAGAGGTTTAAATAAATGTGGTGGTGGCACATGCCTTTATTCCCAGCACACAGGGGGCAGAGGCAGGTGAATTTCTTGGGAGTTGGAAGCCAGCCTGGTCTACAAGAGCTAGTTCCAGATCAGCTAGGACTGTTACCCAGGGAAACCCTGTTTCGAAAAACAAGACAAAAAAATTAAAATTGAAGTAAATGTACAAGCCAAAGCTACAGGCCCTGGCCTCCACTCCTGTCCCTGAGGGCACCTGGTAAAAGTGAGAAGGCAGATTTCAGAGACTAGTAAAGTTCAAGGTCACCAGCCCTTCCTAACAGCTAGAACTCCTTGCTGAACCATTAAAGGGTGAGTCTAAGGCGGGCAGTGGTGGCGCACGCCTTTAATCCCAGCACTCTGGAGGCAGAGGCAGGCAAATCTCTGGGAGTTCCAGGACAGGCACCAAAGCTACAGAGAAAACTTGTCTTGAAAAGCCAATAAATAAATAAATAAATAAATAAATAAATAAATAAATAATATAAAGGGTGAGGCTACAACTTGATTGGTCTGCTTAGATATGTATTTTTTTTATTTTTTTTGTTTTTTTTTAGATATGCATATTTTTGTTATAGTCGTTTTTTTTTTAAATTTATTTATTATATTATGTGTATAGCATTCCTTCCACGTGTGCCTGCAAGCCAGAAGGGGGCACCAGGTCTCATTATAGATGGTTGTAAGCCACCATGTGGTTGCTGGGAATTGAACTCAGGACCTGTGGAAATGCAGTCAGTGCTCTTAACCTCTGAGCCATCTCTCCAGCCCTGTTATAGTCGTTTTTGTTTTACTGGGCAGGAAAAGATATCCAAGTGGGAATTTTTCCACAGCTGCTTTAATTTTCTCAGACTCTGTATTTAGGATGAGAAGTGGGGTGTGGGGTAGGTTGTACAAACACAACTACTGAAGAAAAGAAACCCCAAGAAAGCAAGCGAGTGGTTGCCATGGTGAAATGTCTTTGAAAGGCATTTAGGTGACTGGGAACTGCCCTTGCTGCCTCCCTCCTTTCCTCCCTCTCACCAATCCATAATTGTGGCAGCCCCTTGACCCACATAGTCCTTTCACTGATCGGTCAGACACACTCTTTGTTTTATTTTTTAATTTTTGAATTGTGGGTGAAGTCAATTAATTGAGCTCTTAGATTATTATCATCATCATCATTATTATTATTTGTTTATTTGTGGTTTTTCTACATAGGGATTCCCTTTGTATGCTTGTTTGCCCTGGAACTCACTTTGTAGACAAGGCTGGCCTCAGACTCACAGAGATCTAGCTGCCCCTGCCTCTACCTCTGCCTCCTAGTGCCGGAATAAAAGGCCTGTACTAAACACACTTTTAGTTTCTCTGTGTCTGTCGTCGCTTTGCCTGCAGAACAAGGTAGCCTCAAACTCACAGCGATCTGCCTGCCTCTGCCTCTCCTGATCTCTGAGGGCTGAGAACTGAGAATAAAGAAATGTGCTGCCACCATTACCCAGCTAGGCAGCTGCCCAAAATATACTGCTGCTGCGGCAGCAATAAAAAAAAAAAAAAAAACCTGAGATAAACAAAGAAAAAAAGGAAAACACCAGTTTTTCTTCCTTCTTTCCTTTTTTCCTTCTTTTCTTCCTTCCTTGTTTTTTTTCTGTTTTCTTCTTTTATTATTTTTTTGGTACAGGGTTTCTCTGTATAATACCTTTAACTCACTATATAAAACAGGCTGTCATCTTGGTGACATTATGGTTTTGTGTTTTTTCTTATTTCCTGTTTAATCATTTCTCTCTCTCTCTCTCTCTCTCTCTCTCTCTCTCTCTCTCACACACACACACACACACACATACAGAGATTTAATTTATGTTTTTTATTTTTGTTTGTGTTTTTGTTTTGATTTTCAAGGCAGGGTTTTCTCTGTTGCTTTGGAGCCTGTCTTTGGAACTAGCTCTCGTCGACCAGGCTGGCCTCAAACTCCCAGAGATCCACCTGCCTCTCTGCCAGATATGGAACCAGTCCTTTTGAATGCTTTCATCCTTCCTGGTCATTAAAAATTTGAAATGAAACTAAGTTCTACACAACTGGAAAGACTGTCTCAAATAAAAGTTAAGTAAAATGTTCTGAAATAGGGCACCTTCCCTGCCCCCCCACCCCACCAAGGACACACTTGGGTGCAGACCAAGAGATACAAACAAAATTTGAAATGAAACTAAATGTACATGAAATTAACAGAATGAGATACTAAAAACTTAGTTGGATTGTCACTGTGGTGCACATCTTTTATTCTATCATCCAAGAGACAGAGACAGGTGTACCTCTGTGAATTCCCAGGTTTTGGAGAGAGGCCCCATCCCAAATTTAAAAAAAAAGAAGGAAGAAAAGAAGAAAGAAACATTATGAACTGTCTCCTTGTTTCTAGAAACTTGTTTTGATTTGCATTTCTCTGATGACTAAGCATGTTGAACATTTCCTTAAGTGTCTTTCAGCCATTTTAGATTCCTCGGTTGAGAGTTCTCTGTTTAAGTCTGTACTCCATTTTGTGAATTAGATTATTTGTTCTTGAGATGACCAATGTCTTGTGTTCTTTGTATGTTTTGGAGATCAGACAGACCTCTGTCTGATGTGGGGTTAGTGAAGATCTTTTTCCATTCTGTAAGGCCGTCATTTTGTCTTGTTGGCCGTGTTCTTTGCTTTACAGAAGCTTTTCAGTTTCAGGAGGTCTCTCTCACTTATTAATTGTTTCTCTCAGTGTCTGTGCTACTGGGGTTCTATTTAGGAAGCGGTCTCCTGTGCTGATGCGTTCAAATGCGTTTGATATTTTTATTTTTATATTCTTTTATTGTGGATGAAGTCAATTATTTGAACTCTCAAATATTTTTATTGTTATTATCTCTTTATTTGTTTGTTTATTTGTGGTTGTTCAACATAGGGTTTCGTTGTGTGGCCTTGTATGCGTATGCCCTGGGACTCACTTTGTAGACAAAACTGGCCTCAGACTCACAGAGAGCCATCTGCCTCTGCCTCCTAATGCTGGGATTAAAGGCTAAACAACCTTTTTTATATATTTATTTTCCTAATAATTTATTTTGTCGGCATTGGTGTTTTGCCTGCATGTATGTCTATCTGAGGGTGTCAGATCTTGGAGTTACAGACAGCTGTTGACTGCCATGTGGGTGGTAGGAATTGAACCTGGGTCCTCTGGAAGAGCAGTCAGCACTCTTAACCACAGAGCCATCTCTCCAGCCCCCACCTTTTTTTTGAAAACAGGGTTTCTCTATGTCACTTTGCCTGTCCTGAATCTCAATCTGCAGAACAAGGTAGCTTTAAACTTACAGTGATCTGCCAGCCTTGGTCTCCCTGATCTTGAAGGTGTTTTATCATCTCTCTCTCTGTCTGGCTATCTATCTATCTATCTATCCATTCATTTATTAGTTTATGTATTTGTTTATGTGTTTATTTATGTATTTATTTATTTTTGTTTTCTGAGACAGGATTTCTCTCTAGCTTTTGAGTCTGTCCTGGATCCAGACCTGGTCACAGCTGTACCTGAAAATAAAATAAACAAACAAACAAAAACAAGAACAAAGCAAAGCAAAAGCCAGGCAGGACTCTCTGGTTGACCTTCCCTTTCCCCCTCCCCCATGGGCTCCTCAGAGGCAGTGAGGCCTCCGGCAGGGAATCCACAGAGCCTCTGCCCAAGGCTCTCCAGGGAACCCACTCTCTCCCTTTCCCCCAGCCCCAGGGCTGCCAGCCACATCTATCTCAGGCAGAGGTGGCGGGCACTCTGGCTATCCAGGATGTGACAGACACAGACACAGAGAAGCAGGGAGGAAAGTTGCCCACTCTCTCACTAGACGCAGGCATGCAGGAGGAACAATGAAAGAATGAGAACTGGAGAGATGGAATTTCTGGAATGTCCAGAAACCACATGGTGGGGATCTAGTGACCTCTTTTGGTGACAGGGAGTACAGCACAGATTTGGGTTCTTGTGCTCCTGAGATGTAACCCCCACAAGGCAGCAGCTCATAAGTGATTGTAAATCCAGTTTCACACGACTGCACATAAAATAAAGTTAAATAAATCATAAAAAAATTCTTTAAAAATTTGAAATTAAAATAAGTTCTACACAACCAGAAAGACTGTCTCAAATAAAAGTAAAATAAAATGTTCTAAAATAGGACAACTTCCCTGCCCCCCACCCCCACAGGGACACACTTGGTGCAGACCAAGAGATACAAACAAAATTTGAAATTAAACTAAATCTACAAGAAACTGACCCTGGTTATTGTGGTGCACATCTTTTATTCTATCATCAAAGAGACAGAGGCAGGTGGACCTCTGTGAATTTCCAGGCTTTATAGAGAGGCCCCCAACCCTAGAAACTGGACCATGGGAGTTTAGGACCTATAAGACAGTGCACGAGTCTTGTGATCTCACTTGGTAGATGAGTCTGGATTTTAACTCACAGATGTCCTTCTGCCTGTGTCTCCCACGTGCTGGGATAAAGGGTTCCCTAATTCTTGAATGGCATACTGAAAGTAGTTATTTCTACTTAGTTTGCGTTTGATTTTTTTAAAAAAATCCATGCCTATTTATTTATTTATTTTTGGTTTTTCACGACAGGGTTTCTCTGTAGCTTTGTAGATAGTGTTGGCTGGCTGGCTGGCTGGCTGGCTGGCTGGCTGGCTTTCAGTTCCCTGACAGAAATAAGCACATTATGGAGGAACCACAAAGTTGTTACACTATGTGGGTGTGATGAGGAGAGATTGTGAGTGTCCTGTCAGAACAAAGTTAGTCCCATAGTTGATGAAATTCATTATCCCAAAAATTCAGCAGAATATATCCCAAGTTTGCAAATGTGTGATCAGCTTGTGACAGGTTGGGCTGGAGATGCTGAGAACTGGGGAGCCCTCAATGCAAGACCAGATACTCGTTCCCATGAAGAGAGAGGGAGGGAGGGAGGGAGGGAGGGAGGGAGGGAGGGATCATTCATTCATTCATTCCTATACTCAAGTTTAAGAAAAGATGAGTGGCTATGGAGAGACCACTCACAGATATGAAAAATCATTTCCTAAAAATCAAATTTCTCAGTCACTATGCAACTGCTATGGTGCTTCTCCTAGATAGAACAAAACACACACACACACACACACACACACACACAAAGGTGAACCAGGGAAAAGCTTTCTAAGCCTTTAAGGATGCACCGTGACTTCAGAGACCTCAGGGAGTATAGGGATGGGTGCTTGATGCTTCAGACTCATGTCATTGAAGGACATAACATAGTCTGGATTCACAGAGATTCACAACACAGAGCCATTGTCACTTACCCAGAGCTAACAAGAAATTGCAGTCTCAGCCGGGCTGTGGTGTGTGCATGCCTTTAATCACAGCACACACACAGATCTCTGTGAATTCAAAGATGGCCTGATTTACAGAGTGAGTTTTAGGACAGCCCAAGATACACAAAGAAACCCTTTCTTGAAAAACAAAACAAAACAGCAAAAGAAAGAAAGAAAGAAATGGAAAAAGAAAAAAAAAGGCAGTCTCTTCCCACTCTCTCATCCATTGGCTCTTAAAGAGCTCTCAAGCTGAACTGGAGACCAGGGTGTCATTCATAACTGGGAAGCTAGAAACCTTAGGGGACCACAGGAGTCAGACTGACTGCAGCACTTGATGCCTCAACCCTGCTAATGGCTGTGATATAAGGCATGGTAAAATATGGGCTTTGGGCCTTTCGGCCGCGGTAGCCATCTTTCAGTAACTCGCCAAAATGACAAACACAAAGGGAAAGAGGAGGGGCACTCGCTATATGTTCTCTAGGCCCTTTAGGAAACATGGAGTTGTTCCTTTGGCCACGAATCTACAAGAAGGGCGATATTATAGACATCAAGGGAATGGGCACTGTTCAAAAAGGAATGCCCCATAAATGTTACCACGGCAAAACCGGAAGAGTCTACAATGTCACCCAGCATGCTGTGGGCATCATTGTAAACAAGCCAGTTAAGGGCAAGATTCTTGCCAAGAGAATTAATGTGCGGATTGAACACATCAAGCACTCGAAGAGCAGAGACAGCTTTCTGAAGCGGGTGAAGGAGAACAACCAGAAGGAAAAGGAAGACAAAGAGAAGGGCACCTGGGTTCAGCTCAAGCGAACCCAGAGAAGCACACTTCGCGAGGACTAACAGGAAGGAGCCTTAGCTGCTGGAGCCCATTCCCTACGAATTCATGGCCTGATGTACAAAAAGAAATAACACAATTGGACTATTAAAAAAAAAATACGGGGGGCTGGAGAGATGGCTCAGTGGTTAAGAGCATTGCCTGCTCTTCCAAAGGTCCTGAGTTCAATTCCCGGCAACCACATGGTGGCTCACAACCATCTGTAAAGAGGTCTGGTGCCCTCTTCTGGCCTGCAGACATACACACAGACAGAATATTGTATACTTAATAAATAAATAAATAAATATTTAAAAAAAAATACGGGCTTTGGCAGAGCGCTACTCCCCTTTCTCTATTATTATTGCTACACAAAGAAAAGGACCGGGGGGGGGGGGGGGGGGGGGGGCGTGATGTGAAGTGCTGGTATTGAAATCTCACTGACTCCTTCCGCACTCCTTGTCAATTCCCGACTTTGTCAAATCAACTATCGTGAATCTTTGATGTGGGTTGGCCCTTTAGGAACTCAGAGAAACAAGACAGACCTATTTCATTCCAGAAACCTCCCAGTTCCTGAGCCCTAGCCCTGGAAGTCTCAAAGCCATCACATCCAGAAATCTCTCTAGTCCCTGCTAGTGGTGAACTCACTTCGTCTTCCCCAGGACCACTAATTATTTCTCCGTGTTTTCCTCTGAGATCTGAGGTCAGCTTTCTTCTTCCTCCCTCTGGCCTCTCCATGATCTCCATTCTCTAGACAACATGTCTAGAACTGAGTCTTATAGGCACCGAGAGAGTGTATCTTGAGGGCACTTGGCATTTCTAGGACACGAGTGACATCACAAAATTCCGAGAGCTCTCCGGGATACCGTAGAATTTCCAGAGAAGGGACTGCTGATGTCGTGAGGCACGGCCTTTACCTCCTTGCTAATATTTCTCCCCGAACTGACCAACCGACCGACTGACCGGAACCTGAGGTTTCCTTTCCAGGAGTCTCTCCTGCGACACAGAGGGAGCCATTCAGGATTTCCTCCTTCCAAAACCAG
The DNA here is from genome assembly GCF_018167655.1 of Microtus oregoni. Lineage (NCBI taxonomy): Eukaryota > Metazoa > Chordata > Mammalia > Rodentia > Cricetidae > Microtus > Microtus oregoni. The sequence continues at coordinate 148,498 of NW_024543838.1, read as the reverse complement.
AAATTTCTCTCTGCTTCATTAAAATCTTTTCACTACTTCCTTCTCCCATGGGGAGTTAGTTAGTTGAACACTCACTTTTTTCATGAATGTCCCTTCCTCCCTCTCCGGAACATCTCATATTACTGATTCATACTCAGTAAATCAGTAATATGAGAAATTAGGCCAGGAGGACACGGAAGATGAGGGTTGAGTCCTCTGAAGTGAACAAGCACTTAGGGAAGGCTAAACTTAAGGGAATTTGACTCTGAGTGGCAAGACATGAATAGCTGCTGCCAAGGCACAGATGCAGGCATCGGGCTGAGGCACCAACTGGGCCCTTGGCATCCTCCTGCATCATCAGAGCTGTGTGAGAAACTCAGACCAAAGGAGGGCCGTGTTCAAAGGGAGAGGGCATTTTCTATGGATGGCTGCCAGCTATCTCTTGGCTTCTGTAAGTACAGGAACTCAACAAAGACAGAGACATGCCAGACAGGAGGTTTTGGTAAAAATCTGAACTGAACTGAATAGAAACTGGCTATTACGTATTAGTGTTTTCAGAGTTATGTCTGAGGAACAAAATACTTAAATAAAATAAAACCAAATCCTTAAAAAACATCCAGGTGTCCTCTGAGGGGGCATGGAAAACAAAACAAAACAAAAAGATAAGAGGGATTTTAGTTGTTCCAAAAACCCTCAGAGCCGGGCGGTGGTGGCGCATGCCTTTAATCCCAACACTTGGGAGGCAGAGGCAGGTGGATCTCTGTGAGTTCGAGGCCAGCCTGGTCTAGAAGAGCTAGTGCCAGGACAGGCTCCAAAGCTACAGAGAAACCCTGTCTCGAAAAATCAAAAAAAAAAAAAAACCCTCAGGAACAAAACTTCCCCTGGAGAATAGCAAGAGTTCATTGGGAAACTGTCTGTCTCCTGTTGCATCGTTTCAAGTTTTTCTAACTTGAGACTGGATGGTGTCAGCTGTAAGATTTTCATCTTTTACGCTCACAGTGAGATTCTAGCCTTTTTTCTTTTTATATTGAGAGATGGACACATGTTCCCTCCCTCTAGTTCTATTGGCTGTACAGCTTTGACCAAGAAAGAGGGTTGGATTTCATCAAAGAATTTCTCTCCATTTTATATTTCACCCACTTTTGATTGCTATTAAGTGCAATCTAGCTGGTTTGTGGTGTTTCAGGAACACTTTCCTTATTCTTCTGGGTTTTGTGTGTGTGTGTGTGTGTTTGTGTGTGTGTGTGTGTGTTTGGTTGGTTTTGTGAGACAGGGTTTATCTAGGGAACAGTCCTGGAATGTCCTTGGTAGGTGAGGCTGGCCTTGAACTCCCCCTGCCTCTCTGTCATTTCTTCCTACTTGGTGTGTGTTTGGTTGCTGTTTTGAGTTTTCAGATCTCCTGAAAAAAAGATCAAGATCATTTCTTTCCTAAACTCTGTGTCCTTGGGACACAAGCATTAAAGGGTGTGGCTACAGCTCCACTGGACCTCTTTGATATGGATATCTGCAGCCTTTCCTGTTGGAGTTGGGAAACTGAAAGTTGTTGACTTGAATTCACTCATTGCAAAAAAAAAAAAAAAACAAAAAACAAAATCAAAAAACAAACAAAAAAAAACAAGAAACAAAAAAAAACCTTCCTTATTTATTTTATTATTTCACATTTTAACTTGATTTTTTTTCTTTTTTTGAGACAGGAATTGGCTTTTTATTTATGCTCCAGACAATCTATCTCACTACATGGCCCAGGACTTCTTTCTGAACGCTTCCATGATAGTAGTCAGCTGCCCAAATATACTGCTGCTGCTGCAATTTTAGAAAAAAATTAAATAAAAATAAATAACCTGAGATAAACAAAGAAAAAAAGGAAAGCACCTATTTTTCCTTCCTTCCTTCCTTCCTTCCTTCCTTCCTGTTTTCTTCTTTTATTATTTTTTATTTTTGGTTTCTCTGTATAATACTTTTAACTCACTATATAAACCAGGCTGTCATCTTGGTGACATTATGGTTTTGTTTTTTCTTATTTCTGGTCTGAAAATTGACAAATTGACATTTCTTCTCCCTCTCTCTTTCTCATTTAATTCATGTTTTATTTTATGTATTTATTCATTTATTTATTTATTTTTGTTTGTGTTTTGGTTTTGATTTTCAAGGCATGGTTTCTCTGTTGTCTTAGAACTAGCTCTTGTCGACCAGGCTGTCCTCAAACTCCCAGAGATCCAACTGCCTCTCTGCCAGATATGGAACCAGTCATCTTGGTTAGTTCAAAAGCCACCCCATAAACACATGTGCGCGTGTTTATGACATGAACACGTGAGACATGAACACGTGAGAAACAGGAAGGAACGAGGAGTGGTGTCCACTCTCTCACTAAATGCAGGCCTGCCTGCAGTGATTGAAAGAATCAGAAATGGAGAGATGGAATTTCTGGACTTTCCAGAAACCACATGGTGGAAATCTAGTGCTCTCTTCTGTTGACAGGGCCTAGATGTGCATATTTGCTGTTTTCTGGTTGAAGCTGGGAAACAGTACCTTCTTGCTGAAGTTGGATAATTGTTGAATTCAGCCATTTTCAGGTTTCATAGAAAACAAAACAAAACAAAAAAAAAGCCCCTTCTTTGTTTTATTTCACATTTTAATTTGTTTTTTTTTTTTTTTTTTTGTTTTTTGAGACAGGACCTGTCTTTTTATTTGTGTTTCAGACAAACTATTTTACTACATGGCCCAGGACTTCTTCTTTCTGAACACTTATGCTGCAAATACAATCTTTTTTTTAAAATTAATTATTTATTATGTATACAGCACTCCTTCCATGCATGACTGCAGGCCAGACGACCCCATTACAGATGGTTGTGAGCCACCATATTGTTTCTAGGAATTGAACTCAGGACCTTTGGAAGAACAGTCAGTGCTCTTAACCTCTGAGCCATCTCTACAGCCCCTGAAAATATAATCTTAAAAGAAAAAGTAAAATTAAAATGAATGGCCTGGAATTAACAAAGACAAAAAAGGGGGAAAAAACCCTGCATTTTCTTGCTTGCTTGCTTTTTTTTTTTTTTTCTCTTCTTTTAGTATTTTTTGAGGCACGATTTCTCTGTGTAACAGCCCTAGCTGTCCTGGAACTCAGTTTATAGACCAGGCTGTCTTGTTGGTAACGTTCTCTTTTTATTCTTATTTCCTATCTGTAAATCCACATTTCTTCTCTCTCTCTCTCTCTCTCTCTCTCTCTCTCTCTCTCGCTTTCTCTCTCTCTCTCAATTTATTTATTTCTTGTTTGGTTTTGTGTTTTGCGTTATGAGACAGGGTTTCTCTGCTGATTTGGAGACTGTTCTTGGAACTAGCTCCTTTCTTGTAGACCACGCTGGCCTAAAACTCCCAGAGATCCTGCCTCTGCCAGATATGGAGCCAGTGCTCTTGAATGCCTTCATCTGGTGAGGTCAAAATATACCCTCCCCACACACACACCAAACACAAACACAGGCACAGGCACACCCAGAGACTCATAAATAAACTTTTAAATTAAGAGCCTGGAGAGCTAGTTTCTTGGCTCTTCCTGAGAAATTGGGTTCAATTCCCAGCACCTGCATGGTTAAATAAATCATAAAAAAAAATTCTTTAATAAATTGAAATTAAACTACACAACTGGAAACACTGTCTCAACTAAAAGTAAAATAAAATGTAAAAGAGTGCAGTGCTAAGTGCAGTTATGAAAATGTTTGGAAATATGACACCTTCCCTGTCTCCCCCACATACACAGGCACACCGAGAGAGAGGTTTAAATAAATGTGGTGGTGGCACATGCCTTTATTCCCAGCACACAGGGGGCAGAGGCAGGTGAATTTCTTGGGAGTTGGAAGCCAGCCTGGTCTACAAGAGCTAGTTCCAGATCAGCTAGGACTGTTACCCAGGGAAACCCTGTTTCGAAAAACAAGACAAAAAAATTAAAATTGAAGTAAATGTACAAGCCAAAGCTACAGGCCCTGGCCTCCACTCCTGTCCCTGAGGGCACCTGGTAAAAGTGAGAAGGCAGATTTCAGAGACTAGTAAAGTTCAAGGTCACCAGCCCTTCCTAACAGCTAGAACTCCTTGCTGAACCATTAAAGGGTGAGTCTAAGGCGGGCAGTGGTGGCGCACGCCTTTAATCCCAGCACTCTGGAGGCAGAGGCAGGCAAATCTCTGGGAGTTCCAGGACAGGCACCAAAGCTACAGAGAAAACTTGTCTTGAAAAGCCAATAAATAAATAAATAAATAAATAAATAAATAAATAAATAATATAAAGGGTGAGGCTACAACTTGATTGGTCTGCTTAGATATGTATTTTTTTTATTTTTTTTGTTTTTTTTTAGATATGCATATTTTTGTTATAGTCGTTTTTTTTTTAAATTTATTTATTATATTATGTGTATAGCATTCCTTCCACGTGTGCCTGCAAGCCAGAAGGGGGCACCAGGTCTCATTATAGATGGTTGTAAGCCACCATGTGGTTGCTGGGAATTGAACTCAGGACCTGTGGAAAAGCAGTCAGTGCTCTTAACCTCTGAGCCATCTCTCCAGCCCTGTTATAGTCGTTTTTGTTTTACTGGGCAGGAAAAGATATCCAAGTGGGAATTTTTCCACAGCTGCTTTAATTTTCTCAGACTCTGTATTTAGGATGAGAAGTGGGGTGTGGGGTAGGTTGTACAAACACAACTACTGAAGAAAAGAAACCCCAAGAAAGCAAGCGAGTGGTTGCCATGGTGAAATGTCTTTGAAAGGCATTTAGGTGACTGGGAACTGCCCTTGCTGCCTCCCTCCTTTCCTCCCTCTCACCAATCCATAATTGTGGCAGCCCCTTGGCCCACATAGTCCTTTCACTGATCGGTCAGACACACTCTTTGTTTTATTTTTTAATTTTTGAATTGTGGGTGAAGTCAATTAATTGAGCTCTTAGATTATTATCATCATCATCATTATTATTATTTGTTTATTTGTGGTTTTTCTACATAGGGATTCCCTTTGTATGCTTGTTTGCCCTGGAACTCACTTTGTAGACAAGGCTGGCCTCAGACTCACAGAGATCTAGCTGCCCCTGCCTCTACCTCTGCCTCCTAGTGCCGGAATAAAAGGCCTGTACTAAACACACTTTTAGTTTCTCTGTGTCTGTCGTCGCTTTGCCTGCAGAACAAGGTAGCCTCAAACTCACAGCGATCTGCCTGCCTCTGCCTCTCCTGATCTCTGAGGGCTGAGAACTGAGAATAAAGAAATGTGCTGCCACCATTACCCAGCTAGGCAGCTGCCCAAAATATACTGCTGCTGCGGCAGCAATAAAAAAAAAAAAACCTGAGATAAACAAAGAAAAAAAGGAAAACACCAGTTTTTCTTCCTTCTTTCCTTTTTTCCTTCTTTTCTTCCTTCCTTGTTTTTTTTCTGTTTTCTTCTTTTATTATTTTTTTGGTACAGGGTTTCTCTGTATAATACCTTTAACTCACTATATAAAACAGGCTGTCATCTTGGTGACATTATGGTTTTGTGTTTTTTCTTATTTCCTGTTTAATCATTTCTCTCTCTCTCTCTCTCTCTCTCTCTCTCTCTCTCTCTCTCTCTCACACACACACACACACACACACATACAGAGATTTAATTTATGTTTTTTATTTTTGTTTGTGTTTTTGTTTTGATTTTCAAGGCAGGGTTTTCTCTGTTGCTTTGGAGCCTGTCTTTGGAACTAGCTCTTGTCGACCAGGCTGGCCTCAAACTCCCAGAGATCCACCTGCCTCTCTGCCAGATATGGAACCAGTCCTTTTGAATGCTTTCATCCTTCCTGGTCATTAAAAATTTGAAATGAAACTAAGTTCTACACAACTGGAAAGACTGTCTCAAATAAAAGTTAAGTAAAATGTTCTGAAATAGGGCACCTTCCCTGCCCCCCCCCCACCAAGGACACACTTGTGTGCAGACCAAGAGATACAAACAAAATTTGAAATGAAACTAAATGTACATGAAATTAACAGAATGAGATACTAAAAACTTAGTTGGATTGTCACTGTGGTGCACATCTTTTATTCTATCATCCAAGAGACAGAGACAGGTGTACCTCTGTGAATTCCCAGGTTTTGGAGAGAGGCCCCATCCCAAATTTAAAAAAAAAGAAGGAAGAAAAGAAGAAAGAAACATTATGAACTGTCTCCTTGTTTCTAGAAACTTGTTTTGATTTGCATTTCTCTGATGACTAAGCATGTTGAACATTTCCTTAAGTGTCTTTCAGCCATTTTAGATTCCTCGGTTGAGAGTTCTCTGTTTAAGTCTGTACTCCATTTTGTGAATTAGATTATTTGTTCTTGAGATGACCAATGTCTTGTGTTCTTTGTATGTTTTGGAGATCAGACAGACCTCTGTCTGATGTGGGGTTAGTGAAGATCTTTTTCCATTCTGTAAGGCCGTCATTTTGTCTTGTTGGCCGTGTTCTTTGCTTTACAGAAGCTTTTCAGTTTCAGGAGGTCTCTCTCACTTATTAATTGTTTCTCTCAGTGTCTGTGCTACTGGGGTTCTATTTAGGAAGCGGTCTCCTGTGCTGATGCGTTCAAATGCGTTTGATATTTTTATTTTTATATTCTTTTATTGTGGATGAAGTCAATTATTTGAACTCTCAAATATTTTTATTGTTATTATCTCTTTATTTGTTTGTTTATTTGTGGTTGTTCAACATAGGGTTTCGTTGTGTGCCCTTGTATGCGTATGCCCTGGGACTCACTTTGTAGACAAAACTGGCCTCAGACTCACAGAGAGCCATCTGCCTCTGCCTCCTAATGCTGGGATTAAAGGCTAAACAACCTTTTTTATATATTTATTTTCCTAATAATTTATTTTGTCGGCATTGGTGTTTTGCCTGCATGTATGTCTATCTGAGGGTGTCAGATCTTGGAGTTACAGACAGCTGTTGACTGCCATGTGGGTGGTAGGAATTGAACCTGGGTCCTCTGGAAGAGCAGTCAGCACTCTTAACTGCAGAGCCATCTCTCCAGCCCCCACCTTTTTTTTGAAAACAGGGTTTCTCTATGTCACTTTGCCTGTCCTGAATCTCAATCTGCAGAACAAGGTAGCTTTAAACTTACAGTGATCTGCCAGCCTTGGTCTCCCTGATCTTGAAGGTGTTTTATCATCTCTCTCTCTGTCTGGCTATCTATCTATCTATCTATCTATCTATCTATCTATCTATCTATCCATTCATTTATTAGTTTATGTATTTGTTTATGTGTTTATTTATGTATTTATTTATTTTTGTTTTCTGAGACAGGATTTCTCTCTAGCTTTTGAGTCTGTCCTGGATCCAGACCTGGTCACAGCTGTACCTGAAAATAAAATAAACAAACAAACAAAAACAAAAACAAAGCAAAGCAAAAGCCAGGCAGGACTCTCTGGTTGACCTTCCCTTTCCCCCTCCCCCATGGGCTCCTCAGAGGCAGTGAGGCCTCCGGCAGGGAATCCACAGAGCCTCTGCCCAAGGCTCTCCAGGGAACCCACTCTCTCCCTTTCCCCCAGCCCCAGGGCTGCCAGCCACATCTATCTCAGGCAGAGGTGGCGGGCACTCTGGCTATCCAGGATGTGACAGACACAGACACAGAGAAGCAGGGAGGAAAGTTGCCCACTCTCTCACTAGATGCAGGCATGCAGGAGGAACAATGAAAGAATGAGAACTGGAGAGATGGAATTTCTGGAATGTCCAGAAACCACATGGTGGGGATCTAGTGACCTCTTTTGGTGACAGGGAGTACAGCACAGATTTGGGTTCTTGTGCTCCTGAGATGTAACCCCCACAAGGCAGCAGCTCATAAGTGATTGTAAATCCAGTTTCACACGACTGCACATAAAATAAAGTTAAATAAATCATAAAAAAATTCTTTAAAAATTTGAAATTAAAATAAGTTCTACACAACCAGAAAGACTGTCTCAAATAAAAGTAAAATAAAATGTTCTAAAATAGGACAACTTCCCTGCCCCCCACGCCCACAGGGACACACTTGGTGCAGACCAAGAGATACAAACAAAATTTGAAATTAAACTAAATCTACAAGAAACTGACCCTGGTTATTGTGGTGCACATCTTTTATTCTATCATCAAAGAGACAGAGGCAGGTGGACCTCTGTGAATTTCCAGGCTTTATAGAGAGGCCCCCAACCCTAGAAACTGGACCATGGGAGTTTAGGACCTATAAGACAGTGCACGAGTCTTGTGATCTCACTTGGTAGATGAGTCTGGATTTTAACTCACAGATGTCCTTCTGCCTGTGTCTCCCACGTGCTGGGATAAAGGGTTCCCTAATTCTTGAATGGCATACTGAAAGTAGTTATTTCTACTTAGTTTGCGTTTGATTTTTTAAAAAAAATCCATGCCTATTTATTTATTTATTTTTGGTTTTTCACGACAGGGTTTCTCTGTAGCTTTGTAGATAGTGTTGGCTGGCTGGCTGGCTGGCTGGCTGGCTGGCTGGCTTTCAGTTCCCTGACAGAAATAAGCACATTATGGAGGAACCACAAAGTTGTTACACTATGTGGGTGTGATGAGGAGAGATTGTGAGTGTCCTGTCAGAACAAAGTTAGTCCCATAGTTGATGAAATTCATTATCCCAAAAATTCAGCAGAATATATCCCAAGTTTGCAAATGTGTGATCAGCTTGTGACAGGTTGGGCTGGAGATGCTGAGAACTGGGGAGCCCTCAATGCAAGACCAGATACTCGTTCCCATGAAGAGAGAGGGAGGGAGGGAGGGAGGGAGGGAGGGAGGGAGGGATCATTCATTCATTCATTCCTATACTCAAGTTTAAGAAAAGATGAGTGGCTATGGAGAGACCACTCACAGATATGAAAAATCATTTCCTAAAAATCAAATTTCTCAGTCACTATGCAACTGCTATGGTGCTTCTCCTAGATAGAACAAAACACACACACACACACACACACACACACACACACACACAAAGGTGAACCAGGGAAAAGCTTTCTAAGCCTTTAAGGATGCACCGTGACTTCAGAGACCTCAGGGAGTATAGGGATGGGTGCTTGATGCTTCAGACTCATGTCATTGAAGGACATAACATAGTCTGGATTCACAGAGATTCACAACACAGAGCCATTGTCACTTACCCAGAGCTAACAAGAAATTGCAGTCTCAGCCGGGCTGTGGTGTGTGCATGCCTTTAATCACAGCACACACACAGATCTCTGTGAATTCAAAGATGGCCTGATTTACAGAGTGAGTTTTAGGACAGCCCAAGATACACAAAGAAACCCTTTCTTGAAAAACAAAACAAAACAGCAAAAGAAAGAAAGAAAGAAATGGAAAAAGAAAAAAAAAAGGCAGTCTCTTCCCACTCTCTCATCCATTGGCTCTTAAAGAGCTCTCAAGCTGAACTGGAGACCAGGGTGTCATTCATAACTGGGAAGCTAGAAACCTTAGGGGACCACAGGAGTCAGACTGACTGCAGCACTTGATGCCTCAACCCTGCTAATGGCTGTGATATAAGGCATGGTAAAATATGGGCTTTGGGCCTTTCGGCCGTGGTAGCCATCTTTCAGTAACTCGCCAAAATGACAAACACAAAGGGAAAGAGGAGGGGCACTCGCTATATGTTCTCTAGGCCCTTTAGGAAACATGGAGTTGTTCCTTTGGCCACGAATCTACAAGAAGGGCGATATTATAGACATCAAGGGAATGGGCACTGTTCAAAAAGGAATGCCCCATAAATGTTACCACGGCAAAACCGGAAGAGTCTACAATGTCACCCAGCATGCTGTGGGCATCATTGTAAACAAGCCAGTTAAGGGCAAGATTCTTGCCAAGAGAATTAATGTGCGGATTGAACACATCAAGCACTCGAAGAGCAGAGACAGCTTTCTGAAGCGGGTGAAGGAGAACAACCAGAAGGAAAAGGAAGACAAAGAGAAGGGCACCTGGGTTCAGCTCAAGCGAACCCAGAGAAGCACACTTCGCGAGGACTAACAGGAAGGAGCCTTAGCTGCTGGAGCCCATTCCCTACGAATTCATGGCCTGATGTACAAAAAGAAATAACACAATTGGACTATTAAAAAAAAAATACGGGGGGCTGGAGAGATGGCTCAGTGGTTAAGAGCATTGCCTGCTCTTCCAAAGGTCCTGAGTTCAATTCCCGGCAACCACATGGTGGCTCACAACCATCTGTAAAGAGGTCTGGTGCCCTCTTCTGGCCTGCAGACATACACACAGACAGAATATTGTATACTTAATAAATAAATAAATAAATATTTAAAAAAAAATACGGGCTTTGGCAGAGCGCTACTCCCCTTTCTCTATTATTATTGCTACACAAAGAAAAGGACGGGGGGGGGGGGCGTGATGTGAAGTGCTGGTATTGAAATCTCACTGACTCCTTCCGCACTCCTTGTCAATTCCCGACTTTGTCAAATCAACTATCGTGAATCTTTGATGTGGGTTGGCCCTTTAGGAACTCAGAGAAACAAGACAGACCTATTTCATTCCAGAAACCTCCCAGTTCCTGAGCCCTAGCCCTGGAAGTCTCAAAGCCATCACATCCAGAAATCTCTCTAGTCCCTGCTAGTGGTGAACTCACTTCGTCTTCCCCAGGACCACTAATTATTTCTCCGTGTTTTCCTCTGAGATCTGAGGTCAGCTTTCTTCTTCCTCCCTCTGGCCTCTCCATGATCTCCATTCTCTAGACAACATGTCTAGAACTGAGTCTTATAGGCACCGAGAGAGTGTATCTTGAGGGCACTTGGCATTTCTAGGACACGAGTGACATCACAAAATTCCGAGAGCTCTCCGGGATACCGTAGAATTTCCAGAGAAGGGACTGCTGATGTCGTGAGGCACGGCCTTTACCTCCTTGCTAATATTTCTCCCCGAACTGACCAACCAACCGACTGACCGGAACCTGAGGTTTCCTTTCCAGGAGTCTCTCCTGCGACACAGAGGGAGCCATTCAGGATTTCCTCCTTCCAAAACCAGAAATTTCTCTTTGCTTCATTAAAATCTTTTCACTACTTCCTTCACCCATGGGGAGTTAGTTAGTTGAACACTCACTTTTTTCATGAATGTCCCTTCCTCCCTCTCCGGAACATCTCATATTACTGATTCATACTCAGTAAATCAGTAATATGAGAAATTAGGCCAGGAGGACACGGAAGATGAGGGTTGAGTCCTCTGAAGTGAACAAGCACTTAGGGAAGGCTAAACTTAAGGGAATTTGACTCTGAGTGGCAAGACATGAATAGCTGCTGCCAAGGCACAGATGCAGGCATCGGGCTGAGGCACCAACTGGGCCCTTGGCATCCTCCTGCATCATCAGAGCTGTGTGAGAAACTCAGACCAAAGGAGGGCCGTGTTCAAAGGGAGAGGGCATTTTCTATGGATGGCTGCCAGCTATCTCTTGGCTTCTGTAAGTACAGGAACTCAACAAAGACAGAGACATGCCAGACAGGAGGTTTTGGTAAAAATCTGAACTGAACTGAATAGAAACTGGCTATTACGTATTAGTGTTTTCAGAGTTATGTCTGAGGAACAAAATACTTAAATAAAATAAAACCAAATCCTTAAAAAACATCCAGGTGTCCTCTGAGGGGGCATGGAAAACAAAACAAAACAAAAAGATAAGAGGGATTTTAGTTGTTCCAAAAACCCTCAGAGCCGGGCGGTGGTGGCGCATGCCTTTAATCCCAACACTTGGGAGGCAGAGGCAGGTGGATCTCTGTGAGTTCGAGGCCAGCCTGGTCTAGAAGAGCTAGTGCCAGGACAGGCTCCAAAGCTACAGAGAAACCCTGTCTCGAAAAATCAAAAAAAAAAAAACCCTCAGGAACAAAACTTCCCCTGGAGAATAGCAAGAGTTCATTGGGAAACTGTCTGTCTCCTGTTGCATCGTTTCAAGTTTTTCTAACTTGAGACTGGATGGTGTCAGCTGTAAGATTTTCATCTTTTACGCTCACAGTGAGATTCTAGCCTTTTTTCTTTTTATATTGAGAGATGGACACATGTTCCCTCCCTCTAGTTCTATTGGCTGTACAGCTTTGACCAAGAAAGAGGGTTGGATTTCATCAAAGAATTTCTCTCCATTTTATATTTCACCCACTTTTGATTGCTATTAAGTGCAATCTAGCTGGTTTGTGGTGTTTCAGGAACACTTTCCTTATTCTTCTGGGTTTTGTGTGTGTGTGTGTGTGTTTGTGTGTGTGTGTGTGTGTTTGGTTGGTTTTGTGAGACAGGGTTTATCTAGGGAACAGTCCTGGAATGTCCTTGGTAGGTGAGGCTGGCCTTGAACTCCCCCTGCCTCTCTGTCATTTCTTCCTACTTGGTGTGTGTTTGGTTGCTGTTTTGAGTTTTCAGATCTCCTGAAAAAAAGATCAAGATCATTTCTTTCCTAAACTCTGTGTCCTTGGGACACAAGCATTAAAGGGTGTGGCTACAGCTCCACTGGACCTCTTTGATATGGATATCTGCAGCCTTTCCTGTTGGAGTTGGGAAACTGAAAGTTGTTGACTTGAATTCACTCATTGCAAAAAAAAAAAAAAACAAAAAACAAAATCAAAAAACAAACAAAAAAAAACAAGAAACAAAAAAAAACCTTCCTTATTTATTTTATTATTTCACATTTTAACTTGATTTTTTTTCTTTTTTTGAGACAGGAATTGGCTTTTTATTTATGCTCCAGACAATCTATCTCACTACATGGCCCAGGACTTCTTTCTGAACGCTTCCATGATAGTAGTCAGCTGCCCAAATATACTGCTGCTGCTGCAATTTTAGAAAAAAATTAAATAAAAATAAATAACCTGAGATAAACAAAGAAAAAAAGGAAAGCACCTATTTTTCCTTCCTTCCTTCCTTCCTTCCTTCCTTCCTTCCTGTTTTCTTCTTTTATTATTTTTTATTTTTGGTTTCTCTGTATAATACTTTTAACTCACTATATAAACCAGGCTGTCATCTTGGTGACATTATGGTTTTGTTTTTTCTTATTTCTGGTCTGAAAATTGACAAATTGACATTTCTTCTCCCTCTCTCTTTCTCATTTAATTCATGTTTTATTTTATGTATTTATTCATTTATTTATTTATTTTTGTTTGTGTTTTGGTTTTGATTTTCAAGGCATGGTTTCTCTGTTGTCTTAGAACTAGCTCTTGTCGACCAGGCTGTCCTCAAACTCCCAGAGATCCAACTGCCTCTCTGCCAGATATGGAACCAGTCATCTTGGTTAGTTCAAAAGCCACCCCATAAACACATGTGCGCGTGTTTATGACATGAACACGTGAGACATGAACACGTGAGAAACAGGAAGGAACGAGGAGTGGTGTCCACTCTCTCACTAAATGCAGGCCTGCCTGCAGTGATTGAAAGAATCAGAAATGGAGAGATGGAATTTCTGGACTTTCCAGAAACCACATGGTGGAAATCTAGTGCTCTCTTCTGTTGACAGGGCCTAGATGTGCATATTTGCTGTTTTCTGGTTGAAGCTGGGAAACAGTACCTTCTTGCTGAAGTTGGATAATTGTTGAATTCAGCCATTTTCAGGTTTCATAGAAAACAAAACAAAACAAAAAAAAAGCCCCTTCTTTGTTTTATTTCACATTTTAATTTGTTTTTTTTTTTTTTTTTTGTTTTTTGAGACAGGACCTGTCTTTTTATTTGTGTTTCAGACAAACTATTTTACTACATGGCCCAGGACTTCTTCTTTCTGAACACTTATGCTGCAAATACAATCTTTTTTTTAAAATTAATTATTTATTATGTATACAGCACTCCTTCCATGCATGACTGCAGGCCAGACGACCCCATTACAGATGGTTGTGAGCCACCATATTGTTTCTAGGAATTGAACTCAGGACCTTTGGAAGAACAGTCAGTGCTCTTAACCTCTGAGCCATCTCTACAGCCCCTGAAAATATAATCTTAAAAGAAAAAGTAAAATTAAAATGAATGGCCTGGAATTAACAAAGACAAAAAAGGGGGAAAAAACCCTGCATTTTCTTGCTTGCTTGCTTTTTTTTTTTTTTCTCTTCTTTTAGTATTTTTTGAGGCACGATTTCTCTGTGTAACAGCCCTAGCTGTCCTGGAACTCAGTTTATAGACCAGGCTGTCTTGTTGGTAACGTTCTCTTTTTATTCTTATTTTTATTCTTATTTCCTATCTGTAAATCCACATTTCTCTCTCTCTCTCTCTCTCTCTCTCTCTCTCTCTCTCGCTTTCTCTCTCTCTCTCAATTTATTTATTTCTTGTTTGGTTTTGTGTTTTGCGTTATGAGACAGGGTTTCTCTGCTGATTTGGAGACTGTTCTTGGAACTAGCTCCTTTCTTGTAGACCACGCTGGCCTAAAACTCCCAGAGATCCTGCCTCTGCCAGATATGGAGCCAGTGCTCTTGAATGCCTTCATCTGGTGAGGTCAAAATATACCCTCCCCACACACACACCAAACACAAACACAGGCACAGGCACACCCAGAGACTCATAAATAAACTTTTAAATTAAGAGCCTGGAGAGCTAGTTTCTTGGCTCTTCCTGAGAAATTGGGTTCAATTCCCAGCACCTGCATGGTTAAATAAATCATAAAAAAAAATTCTTTAATAAATTGAAATTAAACTACACAACTGGAAACACTGTCTCAACTAAAAGTAAAATAAAATGTAAAAGAGTGCAGTGCTAAGTGCAGTTATGAAAATGTTTGGAAATATGACACCTTCCCTGTCTCCCCCACATACACAGGCACACCGAGAGAGAGGTTTAAATAAATGTGGTGGTGGCACATGCCTTTATTCCCAGCACACAGGGGGCAGAGGCAGGTGAATTTCTTGGGAGTTGGAAGCCAGCCTGGTCTACAAGAGCTAGTTCCAGATCAGCTAGGACTGTTACCCAGGGAAACCCTGTTTCGAAAAACAAGACAAAAAAATTAAAATTGAAGTAAATGTACAAGCCAAAGCTACAGGCCCTGGCCTCCACTCCTGTCCCTGAGGGCACCTGGTAAAAGTGAGAAGGCAGATTTCAGAGACTAGTAAAGTTCAAGGTCACCAGCCCTTCCTAACAGCTAGAACTCCTTGCTGAACCATTAAAGGGTGAGTCTAAGGCGGGCAGTGGTGGCACACGCCTTTAATCCCAGCACTCTGGAGGCAGAGGCAGGCAAATCTCTGGGAGTTCCAGGACAGGCACCAAAGCTACAGAGAAAACTTGTCTTGAAAAGCCAATAAATAAATAAATAAATAAATAAATAAATAAATAATATAAAGGGTGAGGCTACAACTTGATTGGTCTGCTTAGATATGTATTTTTTTTATTTTTTTTGTTTTTTTTTAGATATGCATATTTTTGTTATAGTCGTTTTTTTTTTAAATTTATTTATTATATTATGTGTATAGCATTCCTTCCACGTGTGCCTGCAAGCCAGAAGGGGGCACCAGGTCTCATTATAGATGGTTGTAAGCCACCATGTGGTTGCTGGGAATTGAACTCAGGACCTGTGGAAAAGCAGTCAGTGCTCTTAACCTCTGAGCCATCTCTCCAGCCCTGTTATAGTCGTTTTTGTTTTACTGGGCAGGAAAAGATATCCAAGTGGGAATTTTTCCACAGCTGCTTTAATTTTCTCAGACTCTGTATTTAGGATGAGAAGTGGGGTGTGGGGTAGGTTGTACAAACACAACTACTGAAGAAAAGAAACCCTAAGAAAGCAAGCGAGTGGTTGCCATGGTGAAATGTCTTTGAAAGGCATTTAGGTGACTGGGAACTGCCCTTGCTGCCTCCCTCCTTTCCTCCCTCTCACCAATCCATAATTGTGGCAGCCCCTTGGCCCACATAGTCCTTTCACTGATCGGTCAGACACACTCTTTGTTTTATTTTTTAATTTTTGAATTGTGGGTGAAGTCAATTAATTGAGCTCTTAGATTATTATCATCATCATCATTATTATTATTTGTTTATTTGTGGTTTTTCTACATAGGGATTCCCTTTGTATGCTTGTTTGCCCTGGAACTCACTTTGTAGACAAGGCTGGCCTCAGACTCACAGAGATCTAGCTGCCCCTGCCTCTACCTCTGCCTCCTAGTGCCGGAATAAAAGGCCTGTACTAAACACACTTTTAGTTTCTCTGTGTCTGTCGTCGCTTTGCCTGCAGAACAAGGTAGCCTCAAACTCACAGCGATCTGCCTGCCTCTGCCTCTCCTGATCTCTGAGGGCTGAGAACTGAGAATAAAGAAATGTGCTGCCACCATTACCCAGCTAGGCAGCTGCCCAAAATATACTGCTGCTGCGGCAGCAATAAAAAAAAAAAAATAACCTGAGATAAACAAAGAAAAAAAGGAAAACACCAGTTTTTCTTCCTTCTTTCCTTTTTTCCTTCTTTTCTTCCTTCCTTGTTTTTTTTCTGTTTTCTTCTTTTATTATTTTTTTGGTACAGGGTTTCTCTGTATAATACCTTTAACTCACTATATAAAACAGGCTGTCATCTTGGTGACATTATGGTTTTGTGTTTTTTCTTATTTCCTGTTTAATCATTTCTCTCTCTCTCTCTCTCTCTCTCTCTCTCTCTCTCTCTCTCACACACACACACACACACACATACAGAGATTTAATTTATGTTTTTTATTTTTGTTTGTGTTTTTGTTTTGATTTTCAAGGCAGGGTTTTCTCTGTTGCTTTGGAGCCTGTCTTTGGAACTAGCTCTCGTCGACCAGGCTGGCCTCAAACTCCCAGAGATCCACCTGCCTCTCTGCCAGATATGGAACCAGTCCTTTTGAATGCTTTCATCCTTCCTGGTCATTAAAAATTTGAAATGAAACTAAGTTCTACACAACTGGAAAGACTGTCTCAAATAAAAGTTAAGTAAAATGTTCTGAAATAGGGCACCTTCCCTGCCCCCCCCCCACCAAGGACACACTTGTGTGCAGACCAAGAGATACAAACAAAATTTGAAATGAAACTAAATGTACATGAAATTAACAGAATGAGATACTAAAAACTTAGTTGGATTGTCACTGTGGTGCACATCTTTTATTCTATCATCCAAGAGACAGAGACAGGTGTACCTCTGTGAATTCCCAGGTTTTGGAGAGAGGCCCCATCCCAAATTTAAAAAAAAAGAAGGAAGAAAAGAAGAAAGAAACATTATGAACTGTCTCCTTGTTTCTAGAAACTTGTTTTGATTTGCATTTCTCTGATGACTAAGCATGTTGAACATTTCCTTAAGTGTCTTTCAGCCATTTTAGATTCCTCGGTTGAGAGTTCTCTGTTTAAGTCTGTACTCCATTTTGTGAATTAGATTATTTGTTCTTGAGATGACCAATGTCTTGTGTTCTTTGTATGTTTTGGAGATCAGACAGACCTCTGTCTGATGTGGGGTTAGTGAAGATCTTTTTCCATTCTGTAAGGCCGTCATTTTGTCTTGTTGGCCGTGTTCTTTGCTTTACAGAAGCTTTTCAGTTTCAGGAGGTCTCTCTCACTTATTAATTGTTTCTCTCAGTGTCTGTGCTACTGGGGTTCTATTTAGGAAGCGGTCTCCTGTGCTGATGCGTTCAAATGCGTTTGATATTTTTATTTTTATATTCTTTTATTGTGGATGAAGTCAATTATTTGAACTCTCAAATATTTTTATTGTTATTATCTCTTTATTTGTTTGTTTATTTGTGGTTGTTCAACATAGGGTTTCGTTGTGTGCCCTTGTATGCGTATGCCCTGGGACTCACTTTGTAGACAAAACTGGCCTCAGACTCACAGAGAGCCATCTGCCTCTGCCTCCTAATGCTGGGATTAAAGGCTAAACAACCTTTTTTATATATTTATTTTCCTAATAATTTATTTTGTCGGCATTGGTGTTTTGCCTGCATGTATGTCTATCTGAGGGTGTCAGATCTTGGAGTTACAGACAGCTGTTGACTGCCATGTGGGTGGTAGGAATTGAACCTGGGTCCTCTGGAAGAGCAGTCAGCACTCTTAACTGCAGAGCCATCTCTCCAGCCCCCACCTTTTTTTTGAAAACAGGGTTTCTCTATGTCACTTTGCCTGTCCTGAATCTCAATCTGCAGAACAAGGTAGCTTTAAACTTACAGTGATCTGCCAGCCTTGGTCTCCCTGATCTTGAAGGTGTTTTATCATCTCTCTCTCTGTCTGGCTATCTATCTATCTATCTATCTATCTATCCATTCATTTATTAGTTTATGTATTTGTTTATGTGTTTATTTATGTATTTATTTATTTTTGTTTTCTGAGACAGGATTTCTCTCTAGCTTTTGAGTCTGTCCTGGATCCAGACCTGGTCACAGCTGTACCTGAAAATAAAATAAACAAACAAACAAAAACAAAAACAAAGCAAAGCAAAAGCCAGGCAGGACTCTCTGGTTGACCTTCCCTTTCCCCCTCCCCCATGGGCTCCTCAGAGGCAGTGAGGCCTCCGGCAGGGAATCCACAGAGCCTCTGCCCAAGGCTCTCCAGGGAACCCACTCTCTCCCTTTCCCCCAGCCCCAGGGCTGCCAGCCACATCTATCTCAGGCAGAGGTGGCGGGCACTCTGGCTATCCAGGATGTGACAGACACAGACACAGAGAAGCAGGGAGGAAAGTTGCCCACTCTCTCACTAGACGCAGGCATGCAGGAGGAACAATGAAAGAATGAGAACTGGAGAGATGGAATTTCTGGAATGTCCAGAAACCACATGGTGGGGATCTAGTGACCTCTTTTGGTGACAGGGAGTACAGCACAGATTTGGGTTCTTGTGCTCCTGAGATGTAACCCCCACAAGGCAGCAGCTCATAAGTGATTGTAAATCCAGTTTCACACGACTGCACATAAAATAAAGTTAAATAAATCATAAAAAAATTCTTTAAAAATTTGAAATTAAAATAAGTTCTACACAACCAGAAAGACTGTCTCAAATAAAAGTAAAATAAAATGTTCTAAAATAGGACAACTTCCCTGCCCCCCACCCCCACAGGGACACACTTGGTGCAGACCAAGAGATACAAACAAAATTTGAAATTAAACTAAATCTACAAGAAACTGACCCTGGTTATTGTGGTGCACATCTTTTATTCTATCATCAAAGAGACAGAGGCAGGTGGACCTCTGTGAATTTCCAGGCTTTATAGAGAGGCCCCCAACCCTAGAAACTGGACCATGGGAGTTTAGGACCTATAAGACAGTGCACGAGTCTTGTGATCTCACTTGGTAGATGAGTCTGGATTTTAACTCACAGATGTCCTTCTGCCTGTGTCTCCCACGTGCTGGGATAAAGGGTTCCCTAATTCTTGAATGGCATACTGAAAGTAGTTATTTCTACTTAGTTTGCGTTTGATTTTTTAAAAAAAATCCATGCCTATTTATTTATTTATTTTTGGTTTTTCACGACAGGGTTTCTCTGTAGCTTTGTAGATAGTGTTGGCTGGCTGGCTGGCTGGCTGGCTGGCTGGCTGGCTGGCTTTCAGTTCCCTGACAGAAATAAGCACATTATGGAGGAACCACAAAGTTGTTACACTATGTGGGTGTGATGAGGAGAGATTGTGAGTGTCCTGTCAGAACAAAGTTAGTCCCATAGTTGATGAAATTCATTATCCCAAAAATTCAGCAGAATATATCCCAAGTTTGCAAATGTGTGATCAGCTTGTGACAGGTTGGGCTGGAGATGCTGAGAACTGGGGAGCCCTCAATGCAAGACCAGATACTCGTTCCCATGAAGAGAGAGGGAGGGAGGGAGGGAGGGAGGGAGGGAGGGATCATTCATTCATTCATTCCTATACTCAAGTTTAAGAAAAGATGAGTGGCTATGGAGAGACCACTCACAGATATGAAAAATCATTTCCTAAAAATCAAATTTCTCAGTCACTATGCAACTGCTATGGTGCTTCTCCTAGATAGAACAAAACACACACACACACACACACACACACACACACACAAAGGTGAACCAGGGAAAAGCTTTCTAAGCCTTTAAGGATGCACCGTGACTTCAGAGACCTCAGGGAGTATAGGGATGGGTGCTTGATGCTTCAGACTCATGTCATTGAAGGACATAACATAGTCTGGATTCACAGAGATTCACAACACAGAGCCATTGTCACTTACCCAGAGCTAACAAGAAATTGCAGTCTCAGCCGGGCTGTGGTGTGTGCATGCCTTTAATCACAGCACACACACAGATCTCTGTGAATTCAAAGATGGCCTGATTTACAGAGTGAGTTTTAGGACAGCCCAAGATACACAAAGAAACCCTTTCTTGAAAAACAAAACAAAACAGCAAAAGAAAGAAAGAAAGAAATGGAAAAAGAAAAAAAAAAGGCAGTCTCTTCCCACTCTCTCATCCATGGGCTCTTAAAGAGCTCTCAAGCTGAACTGGAGACCAGGGTGTCATTCATAACTGGGAAGCTAGAAACCTTAGGGGACCACAGGAGTCAGACTGACTGCAGCACTTGATGCCTCAACCCTGCTAATGGCTGTGATATAAGGCATGGTAAAATATGGGCTTTGGGCCTTTCGGCCGTGGTAGCCATCTTTCAGTAACTCGCCAAAATGACAAACACAAAGGGAAAGAGGAGGGGCACTCGCTATATGTTCTCTAGGCCCTTTAGGAAACATGGAGTTGTTCCTTTGGCCACGAATCTACAAGAAGGGCGATATTATAGACATCAAGGGAATGGGCACTGTTCAAAAAGGAATGCCCCATAAATGTTACCACGGCAAAACCGGAAGAGTCTACAATGTCACCCAGCATGCTGTGGGCATCATTGTAAACAAGCCAGTTAAGGGCAAGATTCTTGCCAAGAGAATTAATGTGCGGATTGAACACATCAAGCACTCGAAGAGCAGAGACAGCTTTCTGAAGCGGGTGAAGGAGAACAACCAGAAGGAAAAGGAAGACAAAGAGAAGGGCACCTGGGTTCAGCTCAAGCGAACCCAGAGAAGCACACTTCGCGAGGACTAACAGGAAGGAGCCTTAGCTGCTGGAGCCCATTCCCTACGAATTCATGGCCTGATGTACAAAAAGAAATAACACAATTGGACTATTAAAAAAAAAATACGGGGGGCTGGAGAGATGGCTCAGTGGTTAAGAGCATTGCCTGCTCTTCCAAAGGTCCTGAGTTCAATTCCCGGCAACCACATGGTGGCTCACAACCATCTGTAAAGAGGTCTGGTGCCCTCTTCTGGCCTGCAGACATACACACAGACAGAATATTGTATACTTAATAAATAAATAAATAAATATTTAAAAAAAAATACGGGCTTTGGCAGAGCGCTACTCCCCTTTCTCTATTATTATTGCTACACAAAGAAAAGGACGGGGGGGGGGGGGGGGGGCGTGATGTGAAGTGCTGGTATTGAAATCTCACTGACTCCTTCCGCACTCCTTGTCAATTCCCGACTTTGTCAAATCAACTATCGTGAATCTTTGATGTGGGTTGGCCCTTTAGGAACTCAGAGAAACAAGACAGACCTATTTCATTCCAGAAACCTCCCAGTTCCTGAGCCCTAGCCCTGGAAGTCTCAAAGCCATCACATCCAGAAATCTCTCTAGTCCCTGCTAGTGGTGAACTCACTTCGTCTTCCCCAGGACCACTAATTATTTCTCCGTGTTTTCCTCTGAGATCTGAGGTCAGCTTTCTTCTTCCTCCCTCTGGCCTCTCCATGATCTCCATTCTCTAGACAACATGTCTAGAACTGAGTCTTATAGGCACCGAGAGAGTGTATCTTGAGGGCACTTGGCATTTCTAGGACACGAGTGACATCACAAAATTCCGAGAGCTCTCCGGGATACCGTAGAATTTCCAGAGAAGGGACTGCTGATGTCGTGAGGCACGGCCTTTACCTCCTTGCTAATATTTCTCCCCGAACTGACCAACCAACCGACTGACCGGAACCTGAGGTTTCCTTTCCAGGAGTCTCTCCTGCGACACAGAGGGAGCCATTCAGGATTTCCTCCTTCCAAAACCAGAAATTTCTCTTTGCTTCATTAAAATCTTTTCACTACTTCCTTCACCCATGGGGAGTTAGTTAGTTGAACACTCACTTTTTTCATGAATGTCCCTTCCTCCCTCTCCGGAACATCTCATATTACTGATTCATACTCAGTAAATCAGTAATATGAGAAATTAGGCCAGGAGGACACGGAAGATGAGGGTTGAGTCCTCTGAAGTGAACAAGCACTTAGGGAAGGCTAAACTTAAGGGAATTTGACTCTGAGTGGCAAGACATGAATAGCTGCTGCCAAGGCACAGATGCAGGCATCGGGCTGAGGCACCAACTGGGCCCTTGGCATCCTCCTGCATCATCAGAGCTGTGTGAGAAACTCAGACCAAAGGAGGGCCGTGTTCAAAGGGAGAGGGCATTTTCTATGGATGGCTGCCAGCTATCTCTTGGCTTCTGTAAGTACAGGAACTCAACAAAGACAGAGACATGCCAGACAGGAGGTTTTGGTAAAAATCTGAACTGAACTGAATAGAAACTGGCTATTACGTATTAGTGTTTTCAGAGTTATGTCTGAGGAACAAAATACTTAAATAAAATAAAACCAAATCCTTAAAAAACATCCAGGTGTCCTCTGAGGGGGCATGGAAAACAAAACAAAACAAAAAGATAAGAGGGATTTTAGTTGTTCCAAAAACCCTCAGAGCCGGGCGGTGGTGGCGCATGCCTTTAATCCCAACACTTGGGAGGCAGAGGCAGGTGGATCTCTGTGAGTTCGAGGCCAGCCTGGTCTAGAAGAGCTAGTGCCAGGACAGGCTCCAAAGCTACAGAGAAACCCTGTCTCGAAAAATCAAAAAAAAAAAAACCCTCAGGAACAAAACTTCCCCTGGAGAATAGCAAGAGTTCATTGGGAAACTGTCTGTCTCCTGTTGCATCGTTTCAAGTTTTTCTAACTTGAGACTGGATGGTGTCAGCTGTAAGATTTTCATCTTTTACGCTCACAGTGAGATTCTAGCCTTTTTTCTTTTTATATTGAGAGATGGACACATGTTCCCTCCCTCTAGTTCTATTGGCTGTACAGCTTTGACCAAGAAAGAGGGTTGGATTTCATCAAAGAATTTCTCTCCATTTTATATTTCACCCACTTTTGATTGCTATTAAGTGCAATCTAGCTGGTTTGTGGTGTTTCAGGAACACTTTCCTTATTCTTCTGGGTTTTGTGTGTGTGTGTGTGTGTTTGTGTGTGTGTGTGTGTGTTTGGTTGGTTTTGTGAGACAGGGTTTATCTAGGGAACAGTCCTGGAATGTCCTTGGTAGGTGAGGCTGGCCTTGAACTCCCCCTGCCTCTCTGTCATTTCTTCCTACTTGGTGTGTGTTTGGTTGCTGTTTTGAGTTTTCAGATCTCCTGAAAAAAAGATCAAGATCATTTCTTTCCTAAACTCTGTGTCCTTGGGACACAAGCATTAAAGGGTGTGGCTACAGCTCCACTGGACCTCTTTGATATGGATATCTGCAGCCTTTCCTGTTGGAGTTGGGAAACTGAAAGTTGTTGACTTGAATTCACTCATTGCAAAAAAAAAAAAAAACAAAAAACAAAATCAAAAAACAAACAAAAAAAAACAAGAAACAAAAAAAAACCTTCCTTATTTATTTTATTATTTCACATTTTAACTTGATTTTTTTTCTTTTTTTGAGACAGGAATTGGCTTTTTATTTATGCTCCAGACAATCTATCTCACTACATGGCCCAGGACTTCTTTCTGAACGCTTCCATGATAGTAGTCAGCTGCCCAAATATACTGCTGCTGCTGCAATTTTAGAAAAAAATTAAATAAAAATAAATAACCTGAGATAAACAAAGAAAAAAAGGAAAGCACCTATTTTTCCTTCCTTCCTTCCTTCCTTCCTTCCTTCCTTCCTTCCTGTTTTCTTCTTTTATTATTTTTTATTTTTGGTTTCTCTGTATAATACTTTTAACTCACTATATAAACCAGGCTGTCATCTTGGTGACATTATGGTTTTGTTTTTTCTTATTTCTGGTCTGAAAATTGACAAATTGACATTTCTTCTCCCTCTCTCTTTCTCATTTAATTCATGTTTTATTTTATGTATTTATTCATTTATTTATTTATTTTTGTTTGTGTTTTGGTTTTGATTTTCAAGGCATGGTTTCTCTGTTGTCTTAGAACTAGCTCTTGTCGACCAGGCTGTCCTCAAACTCCCAGAGATCCAACTGCCTCTCTGCCAGATATGGAACCAGTCATCTTGGTTAGTTCAAAAGCCACCCCATAAACACATGTGCGCGTGTTTATGACATGAACACGTGAGACATGAACACGTGAGAAACAGGAAGGAACGAGGAGTGGTGTCCACTCTCTCACTAAATGCAGGCCTGCCTGCAGTGATTGAAAGAATCAGAAATGGAGAGATGGAATTTCTGGACTTTCCAGAAACCACATGGTGGAAATCTAGTGCTCTCTTCTGTTGACAGGGCCTAGATGTGCATATTTGCTGTTTTCTGGTTGAAGCTGGGAAACAGTACCTTCTTGCTGAAGTTGGATAATTGTTGAATTCAGCCATTTTCAGGTTTCATAGAAAACAAAACAAAACAAAAAAAAAGCCCCTTCTTTGTTTTATTTCACATTTTAATTTGTTTTTTTTTTTGTTTTTTGTTTTTTGAGACAGGACCTGTCTTTTTATTTGTGTTTCAGACAAACTATTTTACTACATGGCCCAGGACTTCTTCTTTCTGAACACTTATGCTGCAAATACAATCTTTTTTTTAAAATTAATTATTTATTATGTATACAGCACTCCTTCCATGCATGACTGCAGGCCAGACGACCCCATTACAGATGGTTGTGAGCCACCATATTGTTTCTAGGAATTGAACTCAGGACCTTTGGAAGAACAGTCAGTGCTCTTAACCTCTGAGCCATCTCTACAGCCCCTGAAAATATAATCTTAAAAGAAAAAGTAAAATTAAAATGAATGGCCTGGAATTAACAAAGACAAAAAAGGGGGAAAAAACCCTGCATTTTCTTGCTTGCTTGCTTTTTTTTTTTTTTCTCTTCTTTTAGTATTTTTTGAGGCACGATTTCTCTGTGTAACAGCCCTAGCTGTCCTGGAACTCAGTTTATAGACCAGGCTGTCTTGTTGGTAACGTTCTCTTTTTATTCTTATTTCCTATCTGTAAATCCACATTTCTTCTCTCTCTCTCTCTCTCTCTCTCTCTCTCTCGCTTTCTCTCTCTCTCTCAATTTATTTATTTCTTGTTTGGTTTTGTGTTTTGCGTTATGAGACAGGGTTTCTCTGCTGATTTGGAGACTGTTCTTGGAACTAGCTCCTTTCTTGTAGACCACGCTGGCCTAAAACTCCCAGAGATCCTGCCTCTGCCAGATATGGAGCCAGTGCTCTTGAATGCCTTCATCTGGTGAGGTCAAAATATACCCTCCCCACACACACACCAAACACAAACACAGGCACAGGCACACCCAGAGACTCATAAATAAACTTTTAAATTAAGAGCCTGGAGAGCTAGTTTCTTGGCTCTTCCTGAGAAATTGGGTTCAATTCCCAGCACCTGCATGGTTAAATAAATCATAAAAAAAAATTCTTTAAGAAATTGAAATTAAACTACACAACTGGAAACACTGTCTCAACTAAAAGTAAAATAAAATGTAAAAGAGTGCAGTGCTAAGTGCAGTTATGAAAATGTTTGGAAATATGACACCTTCCCTGTCTCCCCCACATACACAGGCACACCGAGAGAGAGGTTTAAATAAATGTGGTGGTGGCACATGCCTTTATTCCCAGCACACAGGGGGCAGAGGCAGGTGAATTTCTTGGGAGTTGGAAGCCAGCCTGGTCTACAAGAGCTAGTTCCAGATCAGCTAGGACTGTTACCCAGGGAAACCCTGTTTCGAAAAACAAGACAAAAAAATTAAAATTGAAGTAAATGTACAAGCCAAAGCTACAGGCCCTGGCCTCCACTCCTGTCCCTGAGGGCACCTGGTAAAAGTGAGAAGGCAGATTTCAGAGACTAGTAAAGTTCAAGGTCACCAGCCCTTCCTAACAGCTAGAACTCCTTGCTGAACCATTAAAGGGTGAGTCTAAGGCGGGCAGTGGTGGCGCACGCCTTTAATCCCAGCACTCTGGAGGCAGAGGCAGGCAAATCTCTGGGAGTTCCAGGACAGGCACCAAAGCTACAGAGAAAACTTGTCTTGAAAAGCCAATAAATAAATAAATAAATAAATAAATAAATAAATAAATAATATAAAGGGTGAGGCTACAACTTGATTGGTCTGCTTAGATATGTATTTTTTTTATTTTTTTTGTTTTTTTTTAGATATGCATATTTTTGTTATAGTCGTTTTTTTTTTAAATTTATTTATTATATTATGTGTATAGCATTCCTTCCACGTGTGCCTGCAAGCCAGAAGGGGGCACCAGGTCTCATTATAGATGGTTGTAAGCCACCATGTGGTTGCTGGGAATTGAACTCAGGACCTGTGGAAAAGCAGTCAGTGCTCTTAACCTCTGAGCCATCTCTCCAGCCCTGTTATAGTCGTTTTTGTTTTACTGGGCAGGAAAAGATATCCAAGTGGGAATTTTTCCACAGCTGCTTTAATTTTCTCAGACTCTGTATTTAGGATGAGAAGTGGGGTGTGGGGTAGGTTGTACAAACACAACTACTGAAGAAAAGAAACCCCAAGAAAGCAAGCGAGTGGTTGCCATGGTGAAATGTCTTTGAAAGGCATTTAGGTGACTGGGAACTGCCCTTGCTGCCTCCCTCCTTTCCTCCCTCTCACCAATCCATAATTGTGGCAGCCCCTTGGCCCACATAGTCCTTTCACTGATCGGTCAGACACACTCTTTGTTTTATTTTTTAATTTTTGAATTGTGGGTGAAGTCAATTAATTGAGCTCTTAGATTATCATCATCATCATCATTATTATTATTTGTTTATTTGTGGTTTTTCTACATAGGGATTCCCTTTGTATGCTTGTTTGCCCTGGAACTCACTTTGTAGACAAGGCTGGCCTCAGACTCACAGAGATCTAGCTGCCCCTGCCTCTACCTCTGCCTCCTAGTGCCGGAATAAAAGGCCTGTACTAAACACACTTTTAGTTTCTCTGTGTCTGTCGTCGCTTTGCCTGCAGAACAAGGTAGCCTCAAACTCACAGCGATCTGCCTGCCTCTGCCTCTCCTGATCTCTGAGGGCTGAGAACTGAGAATAAAGAAATGTGCTGCCACCATTACCCAGCTAGGCAGCTGCCCAAAATATACTGCTGCTGCGGCAGCAATAAAAAAAAAAAAAATAACCTGAGATAAACAAAGAAAAAAAGGAAAACACCAGTTTTTCTTCCTTCTTTCCTTTTTTCCTTCTTTTCTTCCTTCCTTGTTTTTTTTCTGTTTTCTTCTTTTATTATTTTTTTGGTACAGGGTTTCTCTGTATAATACCTTTAACTCACTATATAAAACAGGCTGTCATCTTGGTGACATTATGGTTTTGTGTTTTTTCTTATTTCCTGTTTAATCATTTCTCTCTCTCTCTCTCTCTCTCTCTCTCTCTCTCTCTCTCTCTCTCACACACACACACACACACACACACATACAGAGATTTAATTTATGTTTTTTATTTTTGTTTGTGTTTTTGTTTTGATTTTCAAGGCAGGGTTTTCTCTGTTGCTTTGGAGCCTGTCTTTGGAACTAGCTCTCGTCGACCAGGCTGGCCTCAAACTCCCAGAGATCCACCTGCCTCTCTGCCAGATATGGAACCAGTCCTTTTGAATGCTTTCATCCTTCCTGGTCATTAAAAATTTGAAATGAAACTAAGTTCTACACAACTGGAAAGACTGTCTCAAATAAAAGTTAAGTAAAATGTTCTGAAATAGGGCACCTTCCCTGCCCCCCCCCACCAAGGACACACTTGTGTGCAGACCAAGAGATACAAACAAAATTTGAAATGAAACTAAATGTACATGAAATTAACAGAATGAGATACTAAAAACTTAGTTGGATTGTCACTGTGGTGCACATCTTTTATTCTATCATCCAAGAGACAGAGACAGGTGTACCTCTGTGAATTCCCAGGTTTTGGAGAGAGGCCCCATCCCAAATTTAAAAAAAAAGAAGGAAGAAAAGAAGAAAGAAACATTATGAACTGTCTCCTTGTTTCTAGAAACTTGTTTTGATTTGCATTTCTCTGATGACTAAGCATGTTGAACATTTCCTTAAGTGTCTTTCAGCCATTTTAGATTCCTCGGTTGAGAGTTCTCTGTTTAAGTCTGTACTCCATTTTGTGAATTAGATTATTTGTTCTTGAGATGACCAATGTCTTGTGTTCTTTGTATGTTTTGGAGATCAGACAGACCTCTGTCTGATGTGGGGTTAGTGAAGATCTTTTTCCATTCTGTAAGGCCGTCATTTTGTCTTGTTGGCCGTGTTCTTTGCTTTACAGAAGCTTTTCAGTTTCAGGAGGTCTCTCTCACTTATTAATTGTTTCTCTCAGTGTCTGTGCTACTGGGGTTCTATTTAGGAAGCGGTCTCCTGTGCTGATGCGTTCAAATGCGTTTGATATTTTTATTTTTATATTCTTTTATTGTGGATGAAGTCAATTATTTGAACTCTCAAATATTTTTATTGTTATTATCTCTTTATTTGTTTGTTTATTTGTGGTTGTTCAACATAGGGTTTCGTTGTGTGCCCTTGTATGCGTATGCCCTGGGACTCACTTTGTAGACAAAACTGGCCTCAGACTCACAAGAGAGCCATCTGCCTCTGCCTCCTAATGCTGGGATTAAAGGCTAAACAACCTTTTTTATATATTTATTTTCCTAATAATTTATTTTGTCGGCATTGGTGTTTTGCCTGCATGTATGTCTATCTGAGGGTGTCAGATCTTGGAGTTACAGACAGCTGTTGACTGCCATGTGGGTGGTAGGAATTGAACCTGGGTCCTCTGGAAGAGCAGTCAGCACTCTTAACTGCAGAGCCATCTCTCCAGCCCCCACCTTTTTTTTGAAAACAGGGTTTCTCTATGTCACTTTGCCTGTCCTGAATCTCAATCTGCAGAACAAGGTAGCTTTAAACTTACAGTGATCTGCCAGCCTTGGTCTCCCTGATCTTGAAGGTGTTTTATCATCTCTCTCTCTGTCTGGCTATCTATCTATCTATCTATCTATCTATCTATCTATCTATCCATTCATTTATTAGTTTATGTATTTGTTTATGTGTTTATTTATGTATTTATTTATTTTTGTTTTCTGAGACAGGATTTCTCTCTAGCTTTTGAGTCTGTCCTGGATCCAGACCTGGTCACAGCTGTACCTGAAAATAAAATAAACAAACAAACAAAAACAAGAACAAAGCAAAGCAAAAGCCAGGCAGGACTCTCTGGTTGACCTTCCCTTTCCCCCTCCCCCATGGGCTCCTCAGAGGCAGTGAGGCCTCCGGCAGGGAATCCACAGAGCCTCTGCCCAAGGCTCTCCAGGGAACCCACTCTCTCCCTTTCCCCCAGCCCCAGGGCTGCCAGCCACATCTATCTCAGGCAGAGGTGGCGGGCACTCTGGCTATCCAGGATGTGACAGACACAGACACAGAGAAGCAGGGAGGAAAGTTGCCCACTCTCTCACTAGACGCAGGCATGCAGGAGGAACAATGAAAGAATGAGAACTGGAGAGATGGAATTTCTGGAATGTCCAGAAACCACATGGTGGGGATCTAGTGACCTCTTTTGGTGACAGGGAGTACAGCACAGATTTGGGTTCTTGTGCTCCTGAGATGTAACCCCCACAAGGCAGCAGCTCATAAGTGATTGTAAATCCAGTTTCACACGACTGCACATAAAATAAAGTTAAATAAATCATAAAAAAATTCTTTAAAATTTTAAATTAAAATAAGTTCTACACAACCAGAAAGACTGTCTCAAATAAAAGTAAAATAAAATGTTCTAAAATAGGACAACTTCCCTGCCCCCCACCCCCACAGGGACACACTTGGTGCAGACCAAGAGATACAAACAAAATTTGAAATTAAACTAAATCTACAAGAAACTGACCCTGGTTATTGTGGTGCACATCTTTTATTCTATCATCAAAGAGACAGAGGCAGGTGGACCTCTGTGAATTTCCAGGCTTTATAGAGAGGCCCCCAACCCTAGAAACTGGACCATGGGAGTTTAGGACCTATAAGACAGTGCACGAGTCTTGTGATCTCACTTGGTAGATGAGTCTGGATTTTAACTCACAGATGTCCTTCTGCCTGTGTCTCCCACATGCTGGGATAAAGGGTTCCCTAATTCTTGAATGGCATACTGAAAGTAGTTATTTCTACTTAGTTTGCGTTTGATTTTTTAAAAAAAATCCATGCCTATTTATTTATTTATTTTTGGTTTTTCACGACAGGGTTTCTCTGTAGCTTTGTAGATAGTGTTGGCTGGCTGGCTGGCTGGCTGGCTGGCTGGCTGGCTGGCTGGCTTTCAGTTCCCTGACAGAAATAAGCACATTATGGAGGAACCACAAAGTTGTTACACTATGTGGGTGTGATGAGGAGAGATTGTGAGTGTCCTGTCAGAACAAAGTTAGTCCCATAGTTGATGAAATTCATTATCCCAAAAATTCAGCAGAATATATCCCAAGTTTGCAAATGTGTGATCAGCTTGTGACAGGTTGGGCTGGAGATGCTGAGAACTGGGGAGCCCTCAATGCAAGACCAGATACTCGTTCCCATGAAGAGAGAGGGAGGGAGGGAGGGAGGGAGGGATCATTCATTCATTCATTCCTATACTCAAGTTTAAGAAAAGATGAGTGGCTATGGAGAGACCACTCACAGATATGAAAAATCATTTCCTAAAAATCAAATTTCTCAGTCACTATGCAACTGCTATGGTGCTTCTCCTAGATAGAACAAAACACACACACACACACACACACACACACACACACAAAGGTGAACCAGGGAAAAGCTTTCTAAGCCTTTAAGGATGCACCGTGACTTCAGAGACCTCAGGGAGTATAGGGATGGGTGCTTGATGCTTCAGACTCATGTCATTGAAGGACATAACATAGTCTGGATTCACAGAGATTCACAACACAGAGCCATTGTCACTTACCCAGAGCTAACAAGAAATTGCAGTCTCAGCCGGGCTGTGGTGTGTGCATGCCTTTAATCACAGCACACACACAGATCTCTGTGAATTCAAAGATGGCCTGATTTACAGAGTGAGTTTTAGGACAGCCCAAGATACACAAAGAAACCCTTTCTTGAAAAACAAAACAGCAAAAGAAAGAAAGAAAGAAATGGAAAAAGAAAAAAAAAGGCAGTCTCTTCCCACTCTCTCATCCATTGGCTCTTAAAGAGCTCTCAAGCTGAACTGGAGACCAGGGTGTCATTCATAACTGGGAAGCTAGAAACCTTAGGGGACCACAGGAGTCAGACTGACTGCAGCACTTGATGCCTCAACCCTGCTAATGGCTGTGATATAAGGCATGGTAAAATATGGGCTTTGGGCCTTTCGGCCGTGGTAGCCATCTTTCAGTAACTCGCCAAAATGACAAACACAAAGGGAAAGAGGAGGGGCACTCGCTATATGTTCTCTAGGCCCTTTAGGAAACATGGAGTTGTTCCTTTGGCCACGAATCTACAAGAAGGGCGATATTATAGACATCAAGGGAATGGGCACTGTTCAAAAAGGAATGCCCCATAAATGTTACCACGGCAAAACCGGAAGAGTCTACAATGTCACCCAGCATGCTGTGGGCATCATTGTAAACAAGCCAGTTAAGGGCAAGATTCTTGCCAAGAGAATTAATGTGCGGATTGAACACATCAAGCACTCGAAGAGCAGAGACAGCTTTCTGAAGCGGGTGAAGGAGAACAACCAGAAGGAAAAGGAAGACAAAGAGAAGGGCACCTGGGTTCAGCTCAAGCGAACCCAGAGAAGCACACTTCGCGAGGACTAACAGGAAGGAGCCTTAGCTGCTGGAGCCCATTCCCTACGAATTCATGGCCTGATGTACAAAAAGAAATAACACAATTGGACTATTAAAAAAAAAATACGGGGGGCTGGAGAGATGGCTCAGTGGTTAAGAGCATTGCCTGCTCTTCCAAAGGTCCTGAGTTCAATTCCCGGCAACCACATGGTGGCTCACAACCATCTGTAAAGAGGTCTGGTGCCCTCTTCTGGCCTGCAGACATACACACAGACAGAATATTGTATACTTAATAAATAAATAAATAAATATTTAAAAAAAAATACGGGCTTTGGCAGAGCGCTACTCCCCTTTCTCTATTATTATTGCTACACAAAGAAAAGGACCGGGGGGGGGGGGGGGGGGCGTGATGTGAAGTGCTGGTATTGAAATCTCACTGACTCCTTCCGCACTCCTTGTCAATTCCCGACTTTGTCAAATCAACTATCGTGAATCTTTGATGTGGGTTGGCCCTTTAGGAACTCAGAGAAACAAGACAGACCTATTTCATTCCAGAAACCTCCCAGTTCCTGAGCCCTAGCCCTGGAAGTCTCAAAGCCATCACATCCAGAAATCTCTCTAGTCCCTGCTAGTGGTGAACTCACTTCGTCTTCCCCAGGACCACTAATTATTTCTCCGTGTTTTCCTCTGAGATCTGAGGTCAGCTTTCTTCTTCCTCCCTCTGGCCTCTCCATGATCTCCATTCTCTAGACAACATGTCTAGAACTGAGTCTTATAGGCACCGAGAGAGTGTATCTTGAGGGCACTTGGCATTTCTAGGACACGAGTGACATCACAAAATTCCGAGAGCTCTCCGGGATACCGTAGAATTTCCAGAGAAGGGACTGCTGATGTCGTGAGGCACGGCCTTTACCTCCTTGCTAATATTTCTCCCCGAACTGACCAACCGACCGACTGACCGGAACCTGAGGTTTCCTTTCCAGGAGTCTCTCCTGCGACACAGAGGGAGCCTTTCAGGATTTCCTCCTTCCAAAACCAGAAATTTCTCTTTGCTTCATTAAAATCTTTTCACTACTTCCTTCACCCATGGGGAGTTAGTTAGTTGAACACTCACTTTTTTCATGAATGTCCCTTCCTCCCTCTCCGGAACATCTCATATTACTGATTCATACTCAGTAAATCAGTAATATGAGAAATTAGGCCAGGAGGACACGGAAGATGAGGGTTGAGTCCTCTGAAGTGAACAAGCACTTAGGGAAGGCTAAACTTAAGGGAATTTGACTCTGAGTGGCAAGACATGAATAGCTGCTGCCAAGGCACAGATGCAGGCATCGGGCTGAGGCACCAACTGGGCCCTTGGCATCCTCCTGCATCATCAGAGCTGTGTGAGAAACTCAGACCAAAGGAGGGCCGTGTTCAAAGGGAGAGGGCATTTTCTATGGATGGCTGCCAGCTATCTCTTGGCTTCTGTAAGTACAGGAACTCAACAATGACAGAGACATGCCAGACAGGAGGTTTTGGTAAAAATCTGAACTGAACTGAATAGAAACTGGCTATTACGTATTAGTGTTTTCAGAGTTATGTCTGAGGAACAAAATACTTAAATAAAATAAAACCAAATCCTTAAAAAACATCCAGGTGTCCTCTGAGGGGGCATGGAAAACAAAACAAAACAAAAAGATAAGAGGGATTTTAGTTGTTCCAAAAACCCTCAGAGCCGGGCGGTGGTGGCGCATGCCTTTAATCCCAACACTTGGGAGGCAGAGGCAGGTGGATCTCTGTGAGTTCGAGGCCAGCCTGGTCTAGAAGAGCTAGTGCCAGGACAGGCTCCAAAGCTACAGAGAAACCCTGTCTCGAAAAATCAAAAAAAAAAAAAAAACCCTCAGGAACAAAACTTCCCCTGGAGAATAGCAAGAGTTCATTGGGAAACTGTCTGTCTCCTGTTGCATCGTTTCAAGTTTTTCTAACTTGAGACTGGATGGTGTCAGCTGTAAGATTTTCATCTTTTACGCTCACAGTGAGATTCTAGCCTTTTTTCTTTTTATATTGAGAGATGGACACATGTTCCCTCCCTCTAGTTCTATTGGCTGTACAGCTTTGACCAAGAAAGAGGGTTGGATTTCATCAAAGAATTTCTCTCCATTTTATATTTCACCCACTTTTGATTGCTATTAAGTGCAATCTAGCTGGTTTGTGGTGTTTCAGGAACACTTTCCTTATTCTTCTGGGTTTTGTGTGTGTGTGTGTGTTTGTGTGTGTGTGTGTGTGTTTGGTTGGTTTTGTGAGACAGGGTTTATCTAGGGAACAGTCCTGGAATGTCCTTGGTAGGTGAGGCTGGCCTTGAACTCCCCCTGCCTCTCTGTCATTTCTTCCTACTTGGTGTGTGTTTGGTTGCTGTTTTGAGTTTTCAGATCTCCTGAAAAAAAGATCAAGATCATTTCTTTCCTAAACTCTGTGTCCTTGGGACACAAGCATTAAAGGGTGTGGCTACAGCTCCACTGGACCTCTTTGATATGGATATCTGCAGCCTTTCCTGTTGGAGTTGGGAAACTGAAAGTTGTTGACTTGAATTCACTCATTGCAAAAAAAAAAAAAAAAACAAAAAACAAAATCAAAAAACAAACAAAAAAAAACAAGAAACAAAAAAAAACCTTCCTTATTTATTTTATTATTTCACATTTTAACTTGATTTTTTTTCTTTTTTTGAGACAGGAATTGGCTTTTTATTTATGCTCCAGACAATCTATCTCACTACATGGCCCAGGACTTCTTTCTGAACGCTTCCATGATAGTAGTCAGCTGCCCAAATATACTGCTGCTGCTGCAATTTTAGAAAAAAATTAAATAAAAATAAATAACCTGAGATAAACAAAGAAAAAAAGGAAAGCACCTATTTTTCCTTCCTTCCTTCCTTCCTTCCTTCCTTCCTGTTTTCTTCTTTTATTATTTTTTATTTTTGGTTTCTCTGTATAATACTTTTAACTCACTATATAAACCAGGCTGTCATCTTGGTGACATTATGGTTTTGTTTTTTCTTATTTCTGGTCTGAAAATTGACAAATTGACATTTCTTCTCCCTCTCTCTTTCTCATTTAATTCATGTTTTATTTTATGTATTTATTCATTTATTTATTTATTTTTGTTTGTGTTTTGGTTTTGATTTTCAAGGCATGGTTTCTCTGTTGTCTTAGAACTAGCTCTTGTCGACCAGGCTGTCCTCAAACTCCCAGAGATCCAACTGCCTCTCTGCCAGATATGGAACCAGTCATCTTGGTTAGTTCAAAAGCCACCCCATAAACACATGTGCGCGTGTTTATGACATGAACACGTGAGACATGAACACGTGAGAAACAGGAAGGAACGAGGAGTGGTGTCCACTCTCTCACTAAATGCAGGCCTGCCTGCAGTGATTGAAAGAATCAGAAATGGAGAGATGGAATTTCTGGACTTTCCAGAAACCACATGGTGGAAATCTAGTGCTCTCTTCTGTTGACAGGGCCTAGATGTGCATATTTGCTGTTTTCTGGTTGAAGCTGGGAAACAGTACCTTCTTGCTGAAGTTGGATAATTGTTGAATTCAGCCATTTTCAGGTTTCATAGAAAACAAAACAAAACAAAAAAAAAGCCCCTTCTTTGTTTTATTTCACATTTTAATTTGTTTTTTTTTTTTTTTTTTGTTTTTTGAGACAGGACCTGTCTTTTTATTTGTGTTTCAGACAAACTATTTTACTACATGGCCCAGGACTTCTTCTTTCTGAACACTTATGCTGCAAATACAATCTTTTTTTTAAAATTAATTATTTATTATGTATACAGCACTCCTTCCATGCATGACTGCAGGCCAGACGACCCCATTACAGATGGTTGTGAGCCACCATATTGTTTCTAGGAATTGAACTCAGGACCTTTGGAAGAACAGTCAGTGCTCTTAACCTCTGAGCCATCTCTACAGCCCCTGAAAATATAATCTTAAAAGAAAAAGTAAAATTAAAATGAATGGCCTGGAATTAACAAAGACAAAAAAGGGGGAAAAAACCCTGCATTTTCTTGCTTGCTTGCTTTTTTTTTTTTTTCTCTTCTTTTAGTATTTTTTGAGGCACGATTTCTCTGTGTAACAGCCCTAGCTGTCCTGGAACTCAGTTTATAGACCAGGCTGTCTTGTTGGTAACGTTCTCTTTTTATTCTTATTTCCTATCTGTAAATCCACATTTCTTCTCTCTCTCTCTCTCTCTCTCTCTCTCTCTCTCTCTCTCTCGCTTTCTCTCTCTCTCTCAATTTATTTATTTCTTGTTTGGTTTTGTGTTTTGCGTTATGAGACAGGGTTTCTCTGCTGATTTGGAGACTGTTCTTGGAACTAGCTCCTTTCTTGTAGACCACGCTGGCCTAAAACTCCCAGAGATCCTGCCTCTGCCAGATATGGAGCCAGTGCTCTTGAATGCCTTCATCTGGTGAGGTCAAAATATACCCTCCCCACACACACACCAAACACAAACACAGGCACAGGCACACCCAGAGACTCATAAATAAACTTTTAAATTAAGAGCCTGGAGAGCTAGTTTCTTGGCTCTTCCTGAGAAATTGGGTTCAATTCCCAGCACCTGCATGGTTAAATAAATCATAAAAAAAAATTCTTTAAGAAATTGAAATTAAACTACACAACTGGAAACACTGTCTCAACTAAAAGTAAAATAAAATGTAAAAGAGTGCAGTGCTAAGTGCAGTTATGAAAATGTTTGGAAATATGACACCTTCCCTGTCTCCCCCACATACACAGGCACACCGAGAGAGAGGTTTAAATAAATGTGGTGGTGGCACATGCCTTTATTCCCAGCACACAGGGGGCAGAGGCAGGTGAATTTCTTGGGAGTTGGAAGCCAGCCTGGTCTACAAGAGCTAGTTCCAGATCAGCTAGGACTGTTACCCAGGGAAACCCTGTTTCGAAAAACAAGACAAAAAAATTAAAATTGAAGTAAATGTACAAGCCAAAGCTACAGGCCCTGGCCTCCACTCCTGTCCCTGAGGGCACCTGGTAAAAGTGAGAAGGCAGATTTCAGAGACTAGTAAAGTTCAAGGTCACCAGCCCTTCCTAACAGCTAGAACTCCTTGCTGAACCATTAAAGGGTGAGTCTAAGGCGGGCAGTGGTGGCGCACGCCTTTAATCCCAGCACTCTGGAGGCAGAGGCAGGCAAATCTCTGGGAGTTCCAGGACAGGCACCAAAGCTACAGAGAAAACTTGTCTTGAAAAGCCAATAAATAAATAAATAAATAAATAAATAAATAATATAAAGGGTGAGGCTACAACTTGATTGGTCTGCTTAGATATGTATTTTTTTTATTTTTTTTGTTTTTTTTTAGATATGCATATTTTTGTTATAGTCGTTTTTTTTTTAAATTTATTTATTATATTATGTGTATAGCATTCCTTCCACGTGTGCCTGCAAGCCAGAAGGGGGCACCAGGTCTCATTATAGATGGTTGTAAGCCACCATGTGGTTGCTGGGAATTGAACTCAGGACCTGTGGAAAAGCAGTCAGTGCTCTTAACCTCTGAGCCATCTCTCCAGCCCTGTTATAGTCGTTTTTGTTTTACTGGGCAGGAAAAGATATCCAAGTGGGAATTTTTCCACAGCTGCTTTAATTTTCTCAGACTCTGTATTTAGGATGAGAAGTGGGGTGTGGGGTAGGTTGTACAAACACAACTACTGAAGAAAAGAAACCCCAAGAAAGCAAGCGAGTGGTTGCCATGGTGAAATGTCTTTGAAAGGCATTTAGGTGACTGGGAACTGCCCTTGCTGCCTCCCTCCTTTCCTCCCTCTCACCAATCCATAATTGTGGCAGCCCCTTGGCCCACATAGTCCTTTCACTGATCGGTCAGACACACTCTTTGTTTTATTTTTTAATTTTTGAATTGTGGGTGAAGTCAATTAATTGAGCTCTTAGATTATCATCATCATCATCATTATTATTATTTGTTTATTTGTGGTTTTTCTACATAGGGATTCCCTTTGTATGCTTGTTTGCCCTGGAACTCACTTTGTAGACAAGGCTGGCCTCAGACTCACAGAGATCTAGCTGCCCCTGCCTCTACCTCTGCCTCCTAGTGCCGGAATAAAAGGCCTGTACTAAACACACTTTTAGTTTCTCTGTGTCTGTCGTCGCTTTGCCTGCAGAACAAGGTAGCCTCAAACTCACAGCGATCTGCCTGCCTCTGCCTCTCCTGATCTCTGAGGGCTGAGAACTGAGAATAAAGAAATGTGCTGCCACCATTACCCAGCTAGGCAGCTGCCCAAAATATACTGCTGCTGCGGCAGCAATAAAAAAAAAAAATAACCTGAGATAAACAAAGAAAAAAAGGAAAACACCAGTTTTTCTTCCTTCTTTCCTTTTTTCCTTCTTTTCTTCCTTCCTTGTTTTTTTTCTGTTTTCTTCTTTTATTATTTTTTTGGTACAGGGTTTCTCTGTATAATACCTTTAACTCACTATATAAAACAGGCTGTCATCTTGGTGACATTATGGTTTTGTGTTTTTTCTTATTTCCTGTTTAATCATTTCTCTCTCTCTCTCTCTCTCTCTCTCTCTCTCTCACACACACACACACACACACACACACACATACAGAGATTTAATTTATGTTTTTTATTTTTGTTTGTGTTTTTGTTTTGATTTTCAAGGCAGGGTTTTCTCTGTTGCTTTGGAGCCTGTCTTTGGAACTAGCTCTCGTCGACCAGGCTGGCCTCAAACTCCCAGAGATCCACCTGCCTCTCTGCCAGATATGGAACCAGTCCTTTTGAATGCTTTCATCCTTCCTGGTCATTAAAAATTTGAAATGAAACTAAGTTCTACACAACTGGAAAGACTGTCTCAAATAAAAGTTAAGTAAAATGTTCTGAAATAGGGCACCTTCCCTGCCCCCCCCCCACCAAGGACACACTTGTGTGCAGACCAAGAGATACAAACAAAATTTGAAATGAAACTAAATGTACATGAAATTAACAGAATGAGATACTAAAAACTTAGTTGGATTGTCACTGTGGTGCACATCTTTTATTCTATCATCCAAGAGACAGAGACAGGTGTACCTCTGTGAATTCCCAGGTTTTGGAGAGAGGCCCCATCCCAAATTTAAAAAAAAAAGAAGGAAGAAAAGAAGAAAGAAACATTATGAACTGTCTCCTTGTTTCTAGAAACTTGTTTTGATTTGCATTTCTCTGATGACTAAGCATGTTGAACATTTCCTTAAGTGTCTTTCAGCCATTTTAGATTCCTCGGTTGAGAGTTCTCTGTTTAAGTCTGTACTCCATTTTGTGAATTAGATTATTTGTTCTTGAGATGACCAATGTCTTGTGTTCTTTGTATGTTTTGGAGATCAGACAGACCTCTGTCTGATGTGGGGTTAGTGAAGATCTTTTTCCATTCTGTAAGGCCGTCATTTTGTCTTGTTGGCCGTGTTCTTTGCTTTACAGAAGCTTTTCAGTTTCAGGAGGTCTCTCTCACTTATTAATTGTTTCTCTCAGTGTCTGTGCTACTGGGGTTCTATTTAGGAAGCGGTCTCCTGTGCTGATGCGTTCAAATGCGTTTGATATTTTTATTTTTATATTCTTTTATTGTGGATGAAGTCAATTATTTGAACTCTCAAATATTTTTATTGTTATTATCTCTTTATTTGTTTGTTTATTTGTGGTTGTTCAACATAGGGTTTCGTTGTGTGCCCTTGTATGCGTATGCCCTGGGACTCACTTTGTAGACAAAACTGGCCTCAGACTCACAGAGAGCCATCTGCCTCTGCCTCCTAATGCTGGGATTAAAGGCTAAACAACCTTTTTTATATATTTATTTTCCTAATAATTTATTTTGTCGGCATTGGTGTTTTGCCTGCATGTATGTCTATCTGAGGGTGTCAGATCTTGGAGTTACAGACAGCTGTTGACTGCCATGTGGGTGGTAGGAATTGAACCTGGGTCCTCTGGAAGAGCAGTCAGCACTCTTAACCACAGAGCCATCTCTCCAGCCCCCACCTTTTTTTTGAAAACAGGGTTTCTCTATGTCACTTTGCCTGTCCTGAATCTCAATCTGCAGAACAAGGTAGCTTTAAACTTACAGTGATCTGCCAGCCTTGGTCTCCCTGATCTTGAAGGTGTTTTATCATCTCTCTCTCTGTCTGGCTATCTCTCTCTCTGTCTGGCTATCTATCTATCTATCTATCCATTCATTTATTAGTTTATGTATTTGTTTATGTGTTTATTTATGTATTTATTTATTTTTGTTTTCTGAGACAGGATTTCTCTCTAGCTTTTTTTTTTTTTTTTTTTTTTTTAAATATTTGTATGCTTTATTTACCTTTATTTTATGTGCATTGGTGTGAAGGTGTCAGATCCCCTGCAACTGGATCTTCGGACAGTTGTGAGCTGCCATGTGGGTGCTGGGAATTGAACCCGGGTTCTCTGGAAGAGCAGTCAGTGCTCTTAACCACTGAGCCATATCTCCAGCCCCCTCTCTCTAGCTTTTGAGTCTGTCCTGGATCCAGACCTGGTCACAGCTGTACCTGAAAATAAAATAAACAAACAAACAAAAACAAAAACAAAGCAAAGCAAAAGCCAGGCAGGACTCTCTGGTTGACCTTCCCTTTCCCCCTCCCCCATGGGCTCCTCAGAGGCAGTGAGGCCTCCGGCAGGGAATCCACAGAGCCTCTGCCCAAGGCTCTCCAGGGAACCCACTCTCTCCCTTTCCCCCAGCCCCAGGGCTGCCAGCCACATCTATCTCAGGCAGAGGTGGCGGGCACTCTGGCTATCCAGGATGTGACAGACACAGACACAGAGAAGCAGGGAGGAAAGTTGCCCACTCTCTCACTAGACGCAGGCATGCAGGAGGAACAATGAAAGAATGAGAACTGGAGAGATGGAATTTCTGGAATGTCCAGAAACCACATGGTGGGGATCTAGTGACCTCTTTTGGTGACAGGGAGTACAGCACAGATTTGGGTTCTTGTGCTCCTGAGATGTAACCCCCACAAGGCAGCAGCTCATAAGTGATTGTAAATCCAGTTTCACACGACTGCACATAAAATAAAGTTAAATAAATCATAAAAAAATTCTTTAAAAATTTGAAATTAAAATAAGTTCTACACAACCAGAAAGACTGTCTCAAATAAAAGTAAAATAAAATGTTCTAAAATAGGACAACTTCCCTGCCCCCCACCCCCACAGGGACACACTTGGTGCAGACCAAGAGATACAAACAAAATTTGAAATTAAACTAAATCTACAAGAAACTGACCCTGGTTATTGTGGTGCACATCTTTTATTCTATCATCAAAGAGACAGAGGCAGGTGGACCTCTGTGAATTTCCAGGCTTTATAGAGAGGCCCCCAACCCTAGAAACTGGACCATGGGAGTTTAGGACCTATAAG
This sequence comes from Microtus oregoni, assembly GCF_018167655.1. Taxonomy (NCBI): domain Eukaryota; kingdom Metazoa; phylum Chordata; class Mammalia; order Rodentia; family Cricetidae; genus Microtus; species Microtus oregoni. Next base: position 107,291 of record NW_024543838.1, on the reverse strand, counting down.
ACAGTGCACGAGTCTTGTGATCTCACTTGGTAGATGAGTCTGGATTTTAACTCACAGATGTCCTTCTGCCTGTGTCTCCCACGTGCTGGGATAAAGGGTTCCCTAATTCTTGAATGGCATACTGAAAGTAGTTATTTCTACTTAGTTTGCGTTTGATTTTTTAAAAAAAATCCATGCCTATTTATTTATTTATTTTTGGTTTTTCACGACAGGGTTTCTCTGTAGCTTTGTAGATAGTGTTGGCTGGCTGGCTGGCTGGCTGGCTGGCTGGCTGGCTTTCAGTTCCCTGACAGAAATAAGCACATTATGGAGGAACCACAAAGTTGTTACACTATGTGGGTGTGATGAGGAGAAATTGTGAGTGTCCTGTCAGAACAAAGTTAGTCCCATAGTTGATGAAATTCATTATCCCAAAAATTCAGCAGAATATATCCCAAGTTTGCAAATGTGATCAGCTTGTGACAGGTTGGGCTGGAGATGCTGAGAACTGGGGAGCCCTCAATGCAAGACCAGATACTCGTTCTCATGAAGAGAGAGGGAGGGAGGGAGGGATCATTCATTCATTCATTCCTATACTCAAGTTTAAGAAAAGATGAGTGGCTATGGAGAGACCACTCACAGATATGAAAAATCATTTCCTAAAAATCAAATTTCTCAGTCACTATGCAACTGCTATGGTGCTTCTCCTAGATAGAACAAAACACACACACACACACACACACACACACACACACAAAGGTGAACCAGGGAAAAGCTTTCTAAGCCTTTAAGGATGCACCGTGACTTCAGAGACCTCAGGGAGTATAGGGATGGGTGCTTGATGCTTCAGACTCATGTCATTGAAGGACATAACATAGTCTGGATTCACAGAGATTCACAACACAGAGCCATTGTCACTTACCCAGAGCTAACAAGAAATTGCAGTCTCAGCCGGGCTGTGGTGTGTGCATGCCTTTAATCACAGCACACACACAGATCTCTGTGAATTCAAAGATGGCCTGATTTACAGAGTGAGTTTTAGGACAGCCCAAGATACACAAAGAAACCCTTTCTTGAAAAACAAAACAAAACAGCAAAAGAAAGAAAGAAAGAAATGGAAAAAGAAAAAAAAAAGGCAGTCTTTTCCCACTCTCTCATCCATGGGCTCTTAAAGAGCTCTCAAGCTGAACTGGAGACCAGGGTGTCATTCATAACTGGGAAGCTAGAAACCTTAGGGGACCACAGGAGTCAGACTGACTGCAGCACTTGATGCCTCAACCCTGCTAATGGCTGTGATATAAGGCATGGTAAAATATGGGCTTTGGGCCTTCGGCCGGGGTAGCCATCTTTCAGTAACTCGCCAAAATGACAAACACAAAGGGAAAGAGGAGGGGCACTCGCTATATGTTCTCTAGGCCCTTTAGGAAACATGGAGTTGTTCCTTTGGCCACGAATCTACAAGAAGGGCGATATTATAGACATCAAGGGAATGGGCACTGTTCAAAAAGGAATGCCCCATAAATGTTACCACGGCAAAACCGGAAGAGTCTACAATGTCACCCAGCATGCTGTGGGCATCATTGTAAACAAGCCAGTTAAGGGCAAGATTCTTGCCAAGAGAATTAATGTGCGGATTGAACACATCAAGCACTCGAAGAGCAGAGACAGCTTTCTGAAGCGGGTGAAGGAGAACAACCAGAAGGAAAAGGAAGACAAAGAGAAGGGCACCTGGGTTCAGCTCAAGCGAACCCAGAGAAGCACACTTCGCGAGGACTAACAGGAAGGAGCCTTAGCTGCTGGAGCCCATTCCCTACGAATTCATGGCCTGATGTACAAAAAGAAATAACACACCTGGACTATTAAAAAAAAAATACGGGGGGCTGGAGAGATGGCTCAGTGGTTAAGAGCATTGCCTGCTCTTCCAAAGGTCCTGAGTTCAATTCCCGGCAACCACATGGTGGCTCACAACCATCTGTAAAGAGGTCTGGTGCCCTCTTCTGGCCTGCAGACATACACACAGACAGAATATTGTATACTTAATAAATAAATAAATAAATATTTAAAAAAAAATACGGGCTTTGGCAGAGCGCTACTCCCCTTTCTCTATTATTATTGCTACACAATGAAAAGGACCGGGGGGGGGGGGGGGGGGGGCGTGATGTGCAGTGCTGGTATTGAAATCTCACTGACTCCTTCCGCACTCCTTGTCAATTCCCGACTTTGTCAAATCAACTATCGTGAATCTTTGATGTGGGTTGGCCCTTTAGGAACTCAGAGAAACAAGACAGACCTATTTCATTCCAGAAACCTCCCAGTTCCTGAGCCCTAGCCCTGGAAGTCTCAAAGCCATCACATCCAGAAATCTCTCTAGTCCCTGCTAGTGGTGAACTCACTTCGTCTTCCCCAGGACCACTAATTATTTCTCCGTGTTTTCCTCTGAGATCTGAGGTCAGCTTTCTTCTTCCTCCCTCTGGCCTCTCCATGATCTCCATTCTCTAGACAACATGTCTAGAACTGAGTCTTATAGGCACCGAGAGAGTGTATCTTGAGGGCACTTGGCATTTCTAGGACACGAGTGACATCACAAAATTCCGAGAGCTCTCCGGGATACCGTAGAATTTCCAGAGAAGGGACTGCTGATGTCGTGAGGCACGGCCTTTACCTCCTTGCTAATATTTCTCCCCGAACTGACCAACCGACCGACTGACCAGAACCTGAGGTTTCCTTTCCAGGAGTCTCTCCTGCGACACAGAGGGAGCCATTCAGGATTTCCTCCTTCCAAAACCAGAAATTTCTCTCTGCTTCATTAAAATCTTTTCACTACTTCCTTCACCCATGGGGAGTTAGTTAGTTGAACACTCACTTTTTTCATGAATGTCCCTTCCTCCCTCTCCGGAACATCTCATATTACTGATTCATACTCAGTAAATCAGTAATATGAGAAATTAGGCCAGGAGGACACGGAAGATGAGGGTTGAGTCCTCTGAAGTGAACAAGCACTTAGGGAAGGCTAAACTTAAGGGAATTTGACTCTGAGTGGCAAGACATGAATAGCTGCTGCCAAGGCACAGATGCAGGCATCGGGCTGAGGCACCAACTGGGCCCTTGGCATCCTCCTGCATCATCAGAGCTGTGTGAGAAACTCAGACCAAAGGAGGGCCGTGTTCAAAGGGAGAGGGCATTTTCTATGGATGGCTGCCAGCTATCTCTTGGCTTCTGTAAGTACAGGAACTCAACAAAGACAGAGACATGCCAGACAGGAGGTTTTGGTAAAAATCTGAACTGAACTGAATAGAAACTGGCTATTACGTATTAGTGTTTTCAGAGTTATGTCTGAGGAACAAAATACTTAAATAAAATAAAACCAAATCCTTAAAAAATATCCAGGTGTCCTCTGAGGGGGCATGGAAACCAAAACAAAACAAAAAGATAAGAGGGATATTAGTTGTTCCAAAAACCCTCAGAGCCGGGTGGTGGTGGCGCATGCCTTTAATCCCAACACTTGGGAGGCAGAGGCAGGTGGATCTCTGTGAGTTCGAGGCCAGCCTGGTCTAGAAGAGCTAGTGCCAGGACAGGCTCCAAAGCTACAGAGAAACCCTGTCTCGAAAAATCAAAAAAAAAAAAAAACCCTCAGGAACAAAACTTCCCCTGGAGAATAGCAAGAGTTCATTGGGAAACTGTCTGTCTCCTGTTGCATCGTTTCAAGTTTTTCTAACTTGAGACTGGATGGTGTCAGCTGTAAGATTTTCATCTTTTACGCTCACAGTGAGATTCTAGCCTTTTTTCTTTTTTTATTGAGAGATGGACACATGTTCCCTCCCTCTAGTTCTATTGGCTGTACAGCTTTGACCAAGAAAGAGGGTTGGATTTCATCAAAGAATTTCTCTCCATTTTATATTTCACCCACTTTTGATTGCTATTAAGTGCAATCTAGCTGGTTTGTGGTGTTTCAGGAACACTTTCCTTATTCTTCTGTTTTTTGTGTGTGTGTGTGTTTGTGTGTGTGTGTGTGTGTTTGGTTGGTTTTGTGAGACAGGGTTTATCTAGGGAACAGTCCTGGAATGTCCTTGGTAGGTGAGGCTGGCCTTGAACTCCCCCTGCCTCTCTGTCATTTCTTCCTACTTGGTGTGTGTTTGGTTGCTGTTTTGAGTTTTCAGATCTCCTGAAAAAAAGATCAAGATCATTTCTTTCCTAAACTCTGTGTCCTTGGGACACAAGCATTAAAGGGTGTGGCTACAGCTCCACTGGACCTCTTTGATATGGATATCTGCAGCCTTTCCTGTTGGAGTTGGGAAACTGAAAGTTGTTGACTTGAATTCACTCATTGCAAAAAAAAAAAAAAAAAAAAACAAAATCAAAAAACAAACAAAAAAAAAACAAGAAACAAAAAAAAACCTTCCTTATTTATTTTATTATTTCACATTTTAACTTGATTTTTTTTCTTTTTTTGAGACAGGAATTGGCTTTTTATTTATGCTCCAGACAATCTATCTCACTACATGGCCCAGGACTTCTTTCTGAACGCTTCCATGATAGTAGTCAGCTGCCCAAATATACTGCTGCTGCTGCAATTTTAGAAAAAAATTAAATAAAAATAAATAACCTGAGATAAACAAAGAAAAAAAGGAAAGCACCTATTTTTCCTTCCTTCCTTCCTTCCTTCCTTCCTTCCTGTTTTCTTCTTTTATTATTTTTTATTTTTGGTTTCTCTGTATAATACTTTTAACTCACTATATAAACCAGGCTGTCATCTTGGTGACATTATGGTTTTGTTTTTTCTTATTTCTGGTCTGAAAATTGACAAATTGACATTTCTTCTCCCTCTCTCTTTCTCATTTAATTCATGTTTTATTTTATGTATGTATTTATTTATTTATTTATTTATTTTTGTTTGTGTTTTGGTTTTGATTTTCAAGGCATGGTTTCTCTGTTGTCTTAGAACTAGCTCTTGTCGACCAGGCTGTCCTCAAACTCCCAGAGATCCAACTGCCTCTCTGCCAGATATGGAACCAGTCATCTTGGTTAGTTCAAAAGCCACCCCATAAACACATGTGCGCGTGTTTATGACATGAACACGTGAGACATGAACACGTGAGAAACAGGAAGGAACGAGGAGTGGTGTCCACTCTCTCACTAAATGCAGGCCTGCCTGCAGTGATTGAAAGAATCAGAAATGGAGAGATGGAATTTCTGGACTTTCCAGAAACCACATGGTGGAAATCTAGTGCCCTCTTCTGTTGACAGGGCCTAGATGTGCATATTTGCTGTTTTCTGGTTGAAGCTGGGAAACAGTACCTTCTTGCTGAAGTTGGATAATTGTTGAATTCAGCCATTTTCAGGTTTCATAGAAAACAAAACAAAAGAAAAAGCCCCTTCTTGGTTTTATTTCACATTTTAATTTGTTTTTTTTTTTTTTTTTTTTTGGTTTTTGAGACAGGACCTGTCTTTTTATTTGTGTTTCAGACAAACTATTTTACTACATGGCCCAGGACTTCTTCTTTCTGAACACTTATGCTGCAAATACAATCTTTTTTTTAAAATTAATTATTTATTATGTATACAGCACTCCTTCCATGCATGACTGCAGGCCAGACGACCCCATTACAGATGGTTGTGAGCCACCATATTGTTTCTAGGAATTGAACTCAGGACCTTTGGAAGAACAGTCAGTGCTCTTAACCTCTGAGCCATCTCTACAGCCCCTGAAAATATAATCTTAAAAGAAAAAGTAAAATTAAAATGAATGGCCTGGAATTAACAAAGACAAAAAAGGGGGAAAAAACCCTGCATTTTCTTGCTTGCTTGCTTTTTTTTTTTTTCTCTTCTTTTAGTATTTTTTGAGGCACGATTTCTCTGTGTAACAGCCCTAGCTGTCCTGGAACTCAGTTTATAGACCAGGCTGTCTTGTTGGTAACGTTCTCTTTTTATTCTTATTTCCTATCTGTAAATCCACATTTCTTCTCTCTCTCTCTCTCTCTCTCTCTCTCTCTCTCTCTCGCTTTCTCTCTCTCTCTCAATTTATTTATTTCTTGTTTGGTTTTGTGTTTTGCGTTATGAGACAGGGTTTCTCTGCTGATTTGGAGACTGTTCTTGGAACTAGCTCCTTTCTTGTAGACCACGCTGGCCTAAAACTCCCAGAGATCCTGCCTCTGCCAGATATGGAGCCAGTGCTCTTGAATGCCTTCATCTGGTGAGGTCAAAATATACCCTCCCCACACACACACCAAACACAAACACAGGCACAGGCACACCCAGAGACTCATAAATAAACTTTTAAATTAAGAGCCTGGAGAGCTAGTTTCTTGGCTCTTCCTGAGAAATTGGGTTCAATTCCCAGCACCTGCATGGTTAAATAAATCATAAAAAAAAATTCTTTAATAAATTGAAATTAAACTACACAACTGGAAACACTGTCTCAACTAAAAGTAAAATAAAATGTAAAAGAGTGCAGTGCTAAGTGCAGTTATGAAAATGTTTGGAAATATGACACCTTCCCTGTCTCCCCCACATACACAGGCACACCGAGAGAGAGGTTTAAATAAATGTGGTGGTGGCACATGCCTTTATTCCCAGCACACAGGGGGCAGAGGCAGGTGAATTTCTTGGGAGTTGGAAGCCAGCCTGGTCTACAAGAGCTAGTTCCAGATCAGCTAGGACTGTTACCCAGGGAAACCCTGTTTCGAAAAACAAGACAAAAAAATTAAAATTGAAGTAAATGTACAAGCCAAAGCTACAGGCCCTGGCCTCCACTCCTGTCCCTGAGGGCACCTGGTAAAAGTGAGAAGGCAGATTTCAGAGACTAGTAAAGTTCAAGGTCACCAGCCCTTCCTAACAGCTAGAACTCCTTGCTGAACCATTAAAGGGTGAGTCTAAGGCGGGCAGTGGTGGCGCACGCCTTTAATCCCAGCACTCTGGAGGCAGAGGCAGGCAAATCTCTGGGAGTTCCAGGACAGGCACCAAAGCTACAGAGAAAACTTGTCTTGAAAAGCCAATAAATAAATAAATAAATAAATAAATAAATAAATAAATAATATAAAGGGTGAGGCTACAACTTGATTGGTCTGCTTAGATATGTATTTTTTTTATTTTTTTTGTTTTTTTTTAGATATGCATATTTTTGTTATAGTCGTTTTTTTTTTAAATTTATTTATTATATTATGTGTATAGCATTCCTTCCACGTGTGCCTGCAAGCCAGAAGGGGGCACCAGGTCTCATTATAGATGGTTGTAAGCCACCATGTGGTTGCTGGGAATTGAACTCAGGACCTGTGGAAAAGCAGTCAGTGCTCTTAACCTCTGAGCCATCTCTCCAGCCCTGTTATAGTCGTTTTTGTTTTACTGGGCAGGAAAAGATATCCAAGTGGGAATTTTTCCACAGCTGCTTTAATTTTCTCAGACTCTGTATTTAGGATGAGAAGTGGGGTGTGGGGTAGGTTGTACAAACACAACTACTGAAGAAAAGAAACCCCAAGAAAGCAAGCGAGTGGTTGCCATGGTGAAATGTCTTTGAAAGGCATTTAGGTGACTGGGAACTGCCCTTGCTGCCTCCCTCCTTTCCTCCCTCTCACCAATCCATAATTGTGGCAGCCCCTTGGCCCACATAGTCCTTTCACTGATCGGTCAGACACACTCTTTGTTTTATTTTTTAATTTTTGAATTGTGGGTGAAGTCAATTAATTGAGCTCTTAGATTATTATCATCATCATCATTATTATTATTTGTTTATTTGTGGTTTTTCTACATAGGGATTCCCTTTGTATGCTTGTTTGCCCTGGAACTCACTTTGTAGACAAGGCTGGCCTCAGACTCACAGAGATCTAGCTGCCCCTGCCTCTACCTCTGCCTCCTAGTGCCGGAATAAAAGGCCTGTACTAAACACACTTTTAGTTTCTCTGTGTCTGTCGTCGCTTTGCCTGCAGAACAAGGTAGCCTCAAACTCACAGCGATCTGCCTGCCTCTGCCTCTCCTGATCTCTGAGGGCTGAGAACTGAGAATAAAGAAATGTGCTGCCACCATTACCCAGCTAGGCAGCTGCCCAAAATATACTGCTGCTGCGGCAGCAATAAAAAAAAAAAATAACCTGAGATAAACAAAGAAAAAAAGGAAAACACCAGTTTTTCTTCCTTCTTTCCTTTTTTCCTTCTTTTCTTCCTTCCTTGTTTTTTTTCTGTTTTCTTCTTTTATTATTTTTTTGGTACAGGGTTTCTCTGTATAATACCTTTAACTCACTATATAAAACAGGCTGTCATCTTGGTGACATTATGGTTTTGTGTTTTTTCTTATTTCCTGTTTAATCATTTCTCTCTCTCTCTCTCTCTCTCTCTCTCTCTCTCTCTCTCTCACACACACACACACACACACACACACATACAGAGATTTAATTTATGTTTTTTATTTTTGTTTGTGTTTTTGTTTTGATTTTCAAGGCAGGGTTTTCTCTGTTGCTTTGGAGCCTGTCTTTGGAACTAGCTCTCGTCGACCAGGCTGGCCTCAAACTCCCAGAGATCCACCTGCCTCTCTGCCAGATATGGAACCAGTCCTTTTGAATGCTTTCATCCTTCCTGGTCATTAAAAATTTGAAATGAAACTAAGTTCTACACAACTGGAAAGACTGTCTCAAATAAAAGTTAAGTAAAATGTTCTGAAATAGGGCACCTTCCCTGCCCCCCCCCCCACCAAGGACACACTTGTGTGCAGACCAAGAGATACAAACAAAATTTGAAATGAAACTAAATGTACATGAAATTAACAGAATGAGATACTAAAAACTTAGTTGGATTGTCACTGTGGTGCACATCTTTTATTCTATCATCCAAGAGACAGAGACAGGTGTACCTCTGTGAATTCCCAGGTTTTGGAGAGAGGCCCCATCCCAAATTTAAAAAAAAAGAAGGAAGAAAAGAAGAAAGAAACATTATGAACTGTCTCCTTGTTTCTAGAAACTTGTTTTGATTTGCATTTCTCTGATGACTAAGCATGTTGAACATTTCCTTAAGTGTCTTTCAGCCATTTTAGATTCCTCGGTTGAGAGTTCTCTGTTTAAGTCTGTACTCCATTTTGTGAATTAGATTATTTGTTCTTGAGATGACCAATGTCTTGTGTTCTTTGTATGTTTTGGAGATCAGACAGACCTCTGTCTGATGTGGGGTTAGTGAAGATCTTTTTCCATTCTGTAAGGCCGTCATTTTGTCTTGTTGGCCGTGTTCTTTGCTTTACAGAAGCTTTTCAGTTTCAGGAGGTCTCTCTCACTTATTAATTGTTTCTCTCAGTGTCTGTGCTACTGGGGTTCTATTTAGGAAGCGGTCTCCTGTGCTGATGCGTTCAAATGCGTTTGATATTTTTATTTTTATATTCTTTTATTGTGGATGAAGTCAATTATTTGAACTCTCAAATATTTTTATTGTTATTATCTCTTTATTTGTTTGTTTATTTGTGGTTGTTCAACATAGGGTTTCGTTGTGTGCCCTTGTATGCGTATGCCCTGGGACTCACTTTGTAGACAAAACTGGCCTCAGACTCACAGAGAGCCATCTGCCTCTGCCTCCTAATGCTGGGATTAAAGGCTAAACAACCTTTTTTATATATTTATTTTCCTAATAATTTATTTTGTCGGCATTGGTGTTTTGCCTGCATGTATGTCTATCTGAGGGTGTCAGATCTTGGAGTTACAGACAGCTGTTGACTGCCATGTGGGTGGTAGGAATTGAACCTGGGTCCTCTGGAAGAGCAGTCAGCACTCTTAACCACAGAGCCATCTCTCCAGCCCCCACCTTTTTTTTGAAAACAGGGTTTCTCTATGTCACTTTGCCTGTCCTGAATCTCAATCTGCAGAACAAGGTAGCTTTAAACTTACAGTGATCTGCCAGCCTTGGTCTCCCTGATCTTGAAGGTGTTTTATCATCTCTCTCTCTGTCTGGCTATCTCTCTCTCTGTCTGGCTATCTATCTATCTATCTATCCATTCATTTATTAGTTTATGTATTTGTTTATGTGTTTATTTATGTATTTATTTATTTTTGTTTTCTGAGACAGGATTTCTCTCTAGCTTTTTTTTTTTTTTTTTTTTTTAAATATTTGTATGCTTTATTTAACTTTATTTTATGTGCATTGGTGTGAAGGTGTCAGATCCCCTGCAACTGGATCTTCGGACAGTTGTGAGCTGCCATGTGGGTGCTGGGAATTGAACCCGGGTTCTCTGGAAGAGCAGTCAGTGCTCTTAACCACTGAGCCATATCTCCAGCCCCCTCTCTCTAGCTTTTGAGTCTGTCCTGGATCCAGACCTGGTCACAGCTGTACCTGAAAATAAAATAAACAAACAAACAAAAACAAAAACAAAGCAAAGCAAAAGCCAGGCAGGACTCTCTGGTTGACCTTCCCTTTCCCCCTCCCCCATGGGCTCCTCAGAGGCAGTGAGGCCTCCGGCAGGGAATCCACAGAGCCTCTGCCCAAGGCTCTCCAGGGAACCCACTCTCTCCCTTTCCCCCAGCCCCAGGGCTGCCAGCCACATCTATCTCAGGCAGAGGTGGCGGGCACTCTGGCTATCCAGGATGTGACAGACACAGACACAGAGAAGCAGGGAGGAAAGTTGCCCACTCTCTCACTAGACGCAGGCATGCAGGAGGAACAATGAAAGAATGAGAACTGGAGAGATGGAATTTCTGGAATGTCCAGAAACCACATGGTGGGGATCTAGTGACCTCTTTTGGTGACAGGGAGTACAGCACAGATTTGGGTTCTTGTGCTCCTGAGATGTAACCCCCACAAGGCAGCAGCTCATAAGTGATTGTAAATCCAGTTTCACACGACTGCACATAAAATAAAGTTAAATAAATCATAAAAAAATTCTTTAAAAATTTGAAATTAAAATAAGTTCTACACAACCAGAAAGACTGTCTCAAATAAAAGTAAAATAAAATGTTCTAAAATAGGACAACTTCCCTGCCCCCCACCCCCACAGGGACACACTTGGTGCAGACCAAGAGATACAAACAAAATTTGAAATTAAACTAAATCTACAAGAAACTGACCCTGGTTATTGTGGTGCACATCTTTTATTCTATCATCAAAGAGACAGAGGCAGGTGGACCTCTGTGAATTTCCAGGCTTTATAGAGAGGCCCCCAACCCTAGAAACTGGACCATGGGAGTTTAGGACCTATAAGACAGTGCACGAGTCTTGTGATCTCACTTGGTAGATGAGTCTGGATTTTAACTCACAGATGTCCTTCTGCCTGTGTCTCCCACGTGCTGGGATAAAGGGTTCCCTAATTCTTGAATGGCATACTGAAAGTAGTTATTTCTACTTAGTTTGCGTTTGATTTTTTAAAAAAAATCCATGCCTATTTATTTATTTATTTTTGGTTTTTCACGACAGGGTTTCTCTGTAGCTTTGTAGATAGTGTTGGCTGGCTGGCTGGCTGGCTGGCTGGCTGGCTGGCTTTCAGTTCCCTGACAGAAATAAGCACATTATGGAGGAACCACAAAGTTGTTACACTATGTGGGTGTGATGAGGAGAGATTGTGAGTGTCCTGTCAGAACAAAGTTAGTCCCATAGTTGATGAAATTCATTATCCCAAAAATTCAGCAGAATATATCCCAAGTTTGCAAATGTGTGATCAGCTTGTGACAGGTTGGGCTGGAGATGCTGAGAACTGGGGAGCCCTCAATGCAAGACCAGATACTCATTCCCATGAAGAGAGAGGGAGGGAGGGAGGGAGGGAGGGATCATTCATTCATTCATTCCTATACTCAAGTTTAAGAAAAGATGAGTGGCTATGGAGAGACCACTCACAGATATGAAAAATCATTTCCTAAAAATCAAATTTCTCAGTCACTATGCAACTGCTATGGTGCTTCTCCTAGATAGAACAAAACACACACACACACACACACACACACACACACACACACACAAAGGTGAACCAGGGAAAAGCTTTCTAAGCCTTTAAGGATGCACCGTGACTTCAGAGACCTCAGGGAGTATAGGGATGGGTGCTTGATGCTTCAGACTCATGTCATTGAAGGACATAACATAGTCTGGATTCACAGAGATTCACAACACAGAGCCATTGTCACTTACCCAGAGCTAACAAGAAATTGCAGTCTCAGCCGGGCTGTGGTGTGATGCCTTTAATCACAGCACACACACAGATCTCTGTGAATTCAAAGATGGCCTGATTTACAGAGTGAGTTTTAGGACAGCCCAAGATACACAAAGAAACCCTTTCTTGAAAAACAAAACAAAACAGCAAAAGAAAGAAAGAAAGAAATGGAAAAAGAAAAAAAAAAGGCAGTCTTTTCCCACTCTCTCATCCATGGGCTCTTAAAGAGCTCTCAAGCTGAACTGGAGACCAGGGTGTCATTCATAACTGGGAAGCTAGAAACCTTAGGGGACCACAGGAGTCAGACTGACTGCAGCACTTGATGCCTCAACCCTGCTAATGGCTGTGATATAAGGCATGGTAAAATATGGGCTTTGAGCCTTTCGGCCGTGGTAGCCATCTTTCAGTAACTCGCCAAAATGACAAACACAAAGGGAAAGAGGAGGGGCACTCGCTATATGTTCTCTAGGCCCTTTAGGAAACATGGAGTTGTTCCTTTGGCCACGAATCTACAAGAAGGGCGATATTATAGACATCAAGGGAATGGGCACTGTTCAAAAAGGAATGCCCCATAAATGTTACCACGGCAAAACCGGAAGAGTCTACAATGTCACCCAGCATGCTGTGGGCATCATTGTAAACAAGCCAGTTAAGGGCAAGATTCTTGCCAAGAGAATTAATGTGCGGATTGAACACATCAAGCACTCGAAGAGCAGAGACAGCTTTCTGAAGCGGGTGAAGGAGAACGACCAGAAGGAAAAGGAAGACAAAGAGAAGGGCACCTGGGTTCAGCTCAAGCGAACCCAGAGAAGCACACTTCGCGAGGACTAACGGGAAGGAGCCTGAGCTGCTGGAGCCCATTCCCTACGAATTCATGGCCTGATGTACAAAAAGAAATAACACACCTGGACTATTAAAAAAAAAATACGGGGGGCTGGAGAGATGGCTCAGTGGTTAAGAGCATTGCCTGCTCTTCCAAAGGTCCTGAGTTCAATTCCCGGCAACCACATGGTGGCTCACAACCATCTGTAAAGAGGTCTGGTGCCCTCTTCTGGCCTGCAGACATACACACAGACAGAATATTGTATACTTAATAAATAAATAAATAAATAAATATTTAAAAAAAAATACGGGCTTTGGCAGAGCGCTACTCCCCTTTCTCTATTATTATTGCTACACAACGAAAAGGACGGGGGGGGGGGGGGTGATGTGCAGTGCTGGTATTGAAATCTCACTGACTCCTTCCGCACTCCTTGTCAATTCCCGACTTTGTCAAATCAACTGTCGTGAATCTTTGATGTGGGTTGGCCCTTTAGGAACTCAGAGAAACAAGACAGACCTATTTCATTCCAGAAACCTCCCAGTTCCTGAGCCCTAGCCCTGGAAGTCTCAAAGCCATCACATCCAGAAATCTCTCTAGTCCCTGCTAGTGGTGAACTCACTTCGTCTTCCCCAGGACCACTAATTATTTCTCCGTGTTTTCCTCTGAGATCTGAGGTCAGCTTTCTTCTTCCTCCCTCTGGCCTCTCCATGATCTCCATTCTCTAGACAACATGTCTAGAACTGAGTCTTATAGGCACCGAGAGAGTGTATCTTGAGGGCACTTGGCATTTCTAGGACACGAGTGACATCACAAAATTCCGAGAGCTCTCCGGGATACCGTAGAATTTCCAGAGAAGGGACTGCTGATGTCGTGAGGCACGGCCTTTACCTCCTTGCTAATATTTCTCCCCGAACTGACCAACCGACCGACTGACCGGAACCTGAGGTTTCCTTTCCAGGAGTCTCTCCTGCGACACAGAGGGAGCCATTCAGGATTTCCTCCTTCCAAAACCAGAAATTTCTCTCTGCTTCATTAAAATCTTTTCACTACTTCCTTCACCCATGGGGAGTTAGTTAGTTGAACACTCACTTTTTTCATGAATGTCCCTTCCTCCCTCTCCGGAACATCTCATATTACTGATTCATACTCAGTAAATCAGTAATATGAGAAATTAGGCCAGGAGGACACGGAAGATGAGGGTTGAGTCCTCTGAAGTGAACAAGCACTTAGGGAAGGCTAAACTTAAGGGAATTTGACTCTGAGTGGCAAGACATGAATAGCTGCTGCCAAGGCACAGATGCAGGCATCGGGCTGAGGCACCAACTGGGCCCTTGGCATCCTCCTGCATCATCAGAGCTGTGTGAGAAACTCAGACCAAAGGAGGGCCGTGTTCAAAGGGAGAGGGCATTTTCTATGGATGGCTGCCAGCTATCTCTTGGCTTCTGTAAGTACAGGAACTCAACAAAGACAGAGACATGCCAGACAGGAGGTTTTGGTAAAAATCTGAACTGAACTGAATAGAAACTGGCTATTACGTATTAGTGTTTTCAGAGTTATGTCTGAGGAACAAAATACTTAAATAAAATAAAACCAAATCCTTAAAAAATATCCAGGTGTCCTCTGAGGGGGCATGGAAACCAAAACAAAACAAAAAGATAAGAGGGATATTAGTTGTTCCAAAAACCCTCAGAGCCGGGTGGTGGTGGCGCATGCCTTTAATCCCAACACTTGGGAGGCAGAGGCAGGTGGATCTCTGTGAGTTCGAGGCCAGCCTGGTCTAGAAGAGCTAGTGCCAGGACAGGCTCCAAAGCTAAAGAGAAACCCTGTCTCGAAAAATCAAAAAAAAAAAAAAACCCTCAGGAACAAAACTTCCCCTGGAGAATAGCAAGAGTTCATTGGGAAACTGTCTGTCTCCTGTTGCATCGTTTCAAGTTTTTCTAACTTGAGACTGGATGGTGTCAGCTGTAAGATTTTCATCTTTTACGCTCACAGTGAGATTCTAGCCTTTTTTCTTTTTTTATTGAGAGATGGACACATGTTCCCTCCCTCTAGTTCTATTGGCTGTACAGCTTTGACCAAGAAAGAGGGTTGGATTTCATCAAAGAATTTCTCTCCATTTTATATTTCACCCACTTTTGATTGCTATTAAGTGCAATCTAGCTGGTTTGTGGTGTTTCAGGAACACTTTCCTTATTCTTCTGTTTTTTTTTGTGTGTGTGTGTTTGTGTGTGTGTGTGTGTGTTTGGTTGGTTTTGTGAGACAGGGTTTATCTAGGGAACAGTCCTGGAATGTCCTTGGTAGGTGAGGCTGGCCTTGAACTCCCCCTGCCTCTCTGTCATTTCTTCCTACTTGGTGTGTGTTTGGTTGCTGTTTTGAGTTTTCAGATCTCCTGAAAAAAAGATCAAGATCATTTCTTTCCTAAACTCTGTGTCCTTGGGACACAAGCATTAAAGGGTGTGGCTACAGCTCCACTGGACCTCTTTGATATGGATATCTGCAGCCTTTCCTGTTGGAGTTGGGAAACTGAAAGTTGTTGACTTGAATTCACTCATTGCAAAAAAAAAAAAAAAAAAAAAACAAAATCAAAAAACAAACAAAAAAAAAACAAGAAACAAAAAAAAACCTTCCTTATTTATTTTATTATTTCACATTTTAACTTGATTTTTTTTCTTTTTTTGAGACAGGAATTGGCTTTTTATTTATGCTCCAGACAATCTATCTCACTACATGGCCCAGGACTTCTTTCTGAACGCTTCCATGATAGTAGTCAGCTGCCCAAATATACTGCTGCTGCTGCAATTTTAGAAAAAAATTAAATAAAAATAAATAACCTGAGATAAACAAAGAAAAAAAGGAAAGCACCTATTTTTCCTTCCTTCCTTCCTTCCTTCCTTCCTTCCTTCCTTCCTTCCTGTTTTCTTCTTTTATTATTTTTTATTTTTGGTTTCTCTGTATAATACTTTTAACTCACTATATAAACCAGGCTGTCATCTTGGTGACATTATGGTTTTGTTTTTTCTTATTTCTGGTCTGAAAATTGACAAATTGACATTTCTTCTCCCTCTCTCTTTCTCATTTAATTCATGTTTTATTTTATGTATTTATTCATTTATTTATTTATTTTTGTTTGTGTTTTGGTTTTGATTTTCAAGGCATGGTTTCTCTGTTGTCTTAGAACTAGCTCTTGTCGACCAGGCTGTCCTCAAACTCCCAGAGATCCAACTGCCTCTCTGCCAGATATGGAACCAGTCATCTTGGTTAGTTCAAAAGCCACCCCATAAACACATGTGCGCGTGTTTATGACATGAACACGTGAGACATGAACACGTGAGAAACAGGAAGGAACGAGGAGTGGTGTCCACTCTCTCACTAAATGCAGGCCTGCCTGCAGTGATTGAAAGAATCAGAAATGGAGAGATGGAATTTCTGGACTTTCCAGAAACCACATGGTGGAAATCTAGTGCTCTCTTCTGTGGACAGGGCCTAGATGTGCATATTTGCTGTTTTCTGGTTGAAGCTGGGAAACAGTACCTTCTTGCTGAAGTTGGATAATTGTTGAATTCAGCCATTTTCAGGTTTCATAGAAAACAAAACAAAACAAAAAAAAAGCCCCTTCTTTGTTTTATTTCACATTTTAATTTGTTTTTTTTTTTTTTTTTTGTTTTTTTGTTTTGTGAGACAGGACCTGTCTTTTTATTTGTGTTTCAGACAAACTATTTTACTACATGGCCCAGGACTTCTTCTTTCTGAACACTTATGCTGCAAATACAATCTTTTTTTTAAAATTAATTATTTATTATGTATACAGCACTCCTTCCATGCATGACTGCAGGCCAGACCACCCCATTACAGATGGTTGTGAGCCACCATATTGTTGCTAGGAATTGAACTCAGGACCTTTGGAAGAACAGTCAGTGCTCTTAACCTCTGAGCCATCTCTACAGCCCCTGAAAATATAATCTTAAAAGAAAAAGTAAAATTAAAATGAATGGCCTGGAATTAACAAAGACAAAAAAGGGGGAAAAAACCCTGCATTTTCTTGCTTGCTTGCTTTTTTTTTTTTTTTCTCTTCTTTTAGTATTTTTTGAGGCACGATTTCTCTGTGTAACAGCCCTAGCTGTCCTGGAACTCAGTTTATAGACCAGGCTGTCTTGTTGGTAACGTTCTCTTTTTATTCTTATTTTTATTCTTATTTCCTATCTGTAAATCCACATTTCTTCTCTCTCTCTCTCTCTCTCTCTCTCTCTCTCTCGCTTTCTCTCTCTCTCTCAATTTATTTATTTCTTGTTTGGTTTTGTGTTTTGCATTATGAGACAGGGTTTCTCTGCTGATTTGGAGACTGTTCTTGGAACTAGCTCCTTTCTTGTAGACCACGCTGGCCTAAAACTCCCAGAGATCCTGCCTCTGCCAGATATGGAGCCAGTGCTCTTGAATGCCTTCATCTGGTGAGGTCAAAATATACCCTCCCCACACACACACCAAACACAAACACAGGCACAGGCACACCCAGAGACTCATAAATAAACTTTTAAATTAAGAGCCTGGAGAGCTAGTTTCTTGGCTCTTCCTGAGAAATTGGGTTCAATTCCCAGCACCTGCATGGTTAAATAAATCATAAAAAAAAATTCTTTAAGAAATTGAAATTAAACTACACAACTGGAAACACTGTCTCAACTAAAAGTAAAATAAAATGTAAAAGAGTGCAGTGCTAAGTGCAGTTATGAAAATGTTTGGAAATATGACACCTTCCCTGTCTCCCCCACATACACAGGCACACCGAGAGAGAGGTTTAAATAAATGTGGTGGTGGCACATGCCTTTATTCCCAGCACACAGGGGGCAGAGGCAGGTGAATTTCTTGGGAGTTGGAAGCCAGCCTGGTCTACAAGAGCTAGTTCCAGATCAGCTAGGACTGTTACCCAGGGAAACCCTGTTTCGAAAAACAAGACAAAAAAATTAAAATTGAAGTAAATGTACAAGCCAAAGCTACAGGCCCTGGCCTCCACTCCTGTCCCTGAGGGCACCTGGTAAAAGTGAGAAGGCAGATTTCAGAGACTAGTAAAGTTCAAGGTCACCAGCCCTTCCTAACAGCTAGAACTCCTTGCTGAACCATTAAAGGGTGAGTCTAAGGCGGGCAGTGGTGGCGCACGCCTTTAATCCCAGCACTCTGGAGGCAGAGGCAGGCAAATCTCTGGGAGTTCCAGGACAGGCACCAAAGCTACAGAGAAAACTTGTCTTGAAAAGCCAATAAATAAATAAATAAATAAATAAATAAATAATATAAAGGGTGAGGCTACAACTTGATTGGTCTGCTTAGATATGTATTTTTTTTATTTTTTTTGTTTTTTTTTAGATATGCATATTTTTGTTATAGTCGTTTTTTTTTTAAATTTATTTATTATATTATGTGTATAGCATTCCTTCCACGTGTGCCTGCAAGCCAGAAGGGGGCACCAGGTCTCATTATAGATGGTTGTAAGCCACCATGTGGTTGCTGGGAATTGAACTCAGGACCTGTGGAAAAGCAGTCAGTGCTCTTAACCTCTGAGCCATCTCTCCAGCCCTGTTATAGTCGTTTTTGTTTTACTGGGCAGGAAAAGATATCCAAGTGGGAATTTTTCCACAGCTGCTTTAATTTTCTCAGACTCTGTATTTAGTATGAGAAGTGGGGTGTGGGGTAGGTTGTACAAACACAACTACTGAAGAAAAGAAACCCCAAGAAAGCAAGCGAGTGGTTGCCATGGTGAAATGTCTTTGAAAGGCATTTAGGTGACTGGGAACTGCCCTTGCTGCCTCCCTCCTTTCCTCCCTCTCACCAATCCATAATTGTGGCAGCCCCTTGGCCCACATAGTCCTTTCACTGATCGGTCAGACACACTCTTTGTTTTATTTTTTAATTTTTGAATTGTGGGTGAAGTCAATTAATTGAGCTCTTAGATTATTATCATCATCATCATTATTATTATTTGTTTATTTGTGGTTTTTCTACATAGGGATTCCCTTTGTATGCTTGTTTGCCCTGGAACTCACTTTGTAGACAAGGCTGGCCTCAGACTCACAGAGATCTAGCTGCCCCTGCCTCTACCTCTGCCTCCTAGTGCCGGAATAAAAGGCCTGTACTAAACACACTTTTAGTTTCTCTGTGTCTGTCGTCGCTTTGCCTGCAGAACAAGGTAGCCTCAAACTCACAGCGATCTGCCTGCCTCTGCCTCTCCTGATCTCTGAGGGCTGAGAACTGAGAATAAAGAAATGTGCTGCCACCATTACCCAGCTAGGCAGCTGCCCAAAATATACTGCTGCTGCGGCAGCAATAAAAAAAAAAAAAAAAACCTGAGATAAACAAAGAAAAAAAGGAAAACACCAGTTTTTCTTCCTTCTTTCCTTTTTTCCTTCTTTTCTTCCTTCCTTGTTTTTTTTCTGTTTTCTTCTTTTATTATTTTTTTGGTACAGGGTTTCTCTGTATAATACCTTTAACTCACTATATAAAACAGGCTGTCATCTTGGTGACATTATGGTTTTGTGTTTTTTCTTATTTCCTGTTTAATCATTTCTCTCTCTCTCTCTCTCTCTCTCTCTCTCTCTCTCACACACACACACACACACACATACAGAGATTTAATTTATGTTTTTTATTTTTGTTTGTGTTTTTGTTTTGATTTTCAAGGCAGGGTTTTCTCTGTTGCTTTGGAGCCTGTCTTTGGAACTAGCTCTCGTCGACCAGGCTGGCCTCAAACTCCCAGAGATCCACCTGCCTCTCTGCCAGATATGGAACCAGTCCTTTTGAATGCTTTCATCCTTCCTGGTCATTAAAAATTTGAAATGAAACTAAGTTCTACACAACTGGAAAGACTGTCTCAAATAAAAGTTAAGTAAAATGTTCTGAAATAGGGCACCTTCCCTGCCCCCCCACCCCACCAAGGACACACTTGGGTGCAGACCAAGAGATACAAACAAAATTTGAAATGAAACTAAATGTACATGAAATTAACAGAATGAGATACTAAAAACTTAGTTGGATTGTCACTGTGGTGCACATCTTTTATTCTATCATCCAAGAGACAGAGACAGGTGTACCTCTGTGAATTCCCAGGTTTTGGAGAGAGGCCCCATCCCAAATTTAAAAAAAAAGAAGGAAGAAAAGAAGAAAGAAACATTATGAACTGTCTCCTTGTTTCTAGAAACTTGTTTTGATTTGCATTTCTCTGATGACTAAGCATGTTGAACATTTCCTTAAGTGTCTTTCAGCCATTTTAGATTCCTCGGTTGAGAGTTCTCTGTTTAAGTCTGTACTCCATTTTGTGAATTAGATTATTTGTTCTTGAGATGACCAATGTCTTGTGTTCTTTGTATGTTTTGGAGATCAGACAGACCTCTGTCTGATGTGGGGTTAGTGAAGATCTTTTTACATTCTGTAAGGCCGTCATTTTGTCTTGTTGGCCGTGTTCTTTGCTTTACAGAAGCTTTTCAGTTTCAGGAGGTCTCTCTCACTTATTAATTGTTTCTCTCAGTGTCTGTGCTACTGGGGTTCTATTTAGGAAGCGGTCTCCTGTGCTGATGCGTTCAAATGCGTTTGATATTTTTATTTTTATATTCTTTTATTGTGGATGAAGTCAATTATTTGAACTCTCAAATATTTTTATTGTTATTATCTCTTTATTTGTTTGTTTATTTGTGGTTGTTCAACATAGGGTTTCGTTGTGTGGCCTTGTATGCGTATGCCCTGGGACTCACTTTGTAGACAAAACTGGCCTCAGACTCACAGAGAGCCATCTGCCTCTGCCTCCTAATGCTGGGATTAAAGGCTAAACAACCTTTTTTATATATTTATTTTCCTAATAATTTATTTTGTCGGCATTGGTGTTTTGCCTGCATGTATGTCTATCTGAGGGTGTCAGATCTTGGAGTTACAGACAGCTGTTGACTGCCATGTGGGTGGTAGGAATTGAACCTGGGTCCTCTGGAAGAGCAGTCAGCACTCTTAACCACAGAGCCATCTCTCCAGCCCCCACCTTTTTTTTGAAAACAGGGTTTCTCTATGTCACTTTGCCTGTCCTGAATCTCAATCTGCAGAACAAGGTAGCTTTAAACTTACAGTGATCTGCCAGCCTTGGTCTCCCTGATCTTGAAGGTGTTTTATCATCTCTCTCTCTGTCTGGCTATCTATCTATCTATCTATCCATTCATTTATTAGTTTATGTATTTGTTTATGTGTTTATTTATGTATTTATTTATTTTTGTTTTCTGAGACAGGATTTCTCTCTAGCTTTTGAGTCTGTCCTGGATCCAGACCTGGTCACAGCTGTACCTGAAAATAAAATAAACAAACAAACAAAAACAAGAACAAAGCAAAGCAAAAGCCAGGCAGGACTCTCTGGTTGACCTTCCCTTTCCCCCTCCCCCATGGGCTCCTCAGAGGCAGTGAGGCCTCCGGCAGGGAATCCACAGAGCCTCTGCCCAAGGCTCTCCAGGGAACCCACTCTCTCCCTTTCCCCCAGCCCCAGGGCTGCCAGCCACATCTATCTCAGGCAGAGGTGGCGGGCACTCTGGCTATCCAGGATGTGACAGACACAGACACAGAGAAGCAGGGAGGAAAGTTGCCCACTCTCTCACTAGACGCAGGCATGCAGGAGGAACAATGAAAGAATGAGAACTGGAGAGATGGAATTTCTGGAATGTCCAGAAACCACATGGTGGGGATCTAGTGACCTCTTTTGGTGACAGGGAGTACAGCACAGATTTGGGTTCTTGTGCTCCTGAGATGTAACCCCCACAAGGCAGCAGCTCATAAGTGATTGTAAATCCAGTTTCACACGACTGCACATAAAATAAAGTTAAATAAATCATAAAATAATTCTTTAAAAATTTGAAATTAAAATAAGTTCTACACAACCAGAAAGACTGTCTCAAATAAAAGTAAAATAAAATGTTCTAAAATAGGACAACTTCCCTGCCCCCCACCCCCACAGGGACACACTTGGTGCAGACCAAGAGATACAAACAAAATTTGAAATTAAACTAAATCTACAAGAAACTGACCCTGGTTATTGTGGTGCACATCTTTTATTCTATCATCAAAGAGACAGAGGCAGGTGGACCTCTGTGAATTTCCAGGCTTTATAGAGAGGCCCCCAACCCTAGAAACTGGACCATGGGAGTTTAGGACCTATAAGACAGTGCACGAGTCTTGTGATCTCACTTGGTAGATGAGTCTGGATTTTAACTCACAGATGTCCTTCTGCCTGTGTCTCCCACGTGCTGGGATAAAGGGTTCCCTAATTCTTGAATGGCATACTGAAAGTAGTTATTTCTACTTAGTTTGCGTTTGATTTTTTAAAAAAAATCCATGCCTATTTATTTATTTATTTTTGGTTTTTCACGACAGGGTTTCTCTGTAGCTTTGTAGATAGTGTTGGCTGGCTGGCTGGCTGGCTGGCTGGCTGGCTGGCTGGCTTTCAGTTCCCTGACAGAAATAAGCACATTATGGAGGAACCACAAAGTTGTTACACTATGTGGGTGTGATGAGGAGAGATTGTGAGTGTCCTGTCAGAACAAAGTTAGTCCCATAGTTGATGAAATTCATTATCCCAAAAATTCAGCAGAATATATCCCAAGTTTGCAAATGTGTGATCAGCTTGTGACAGGTTGGGCTGGAGATGCTGAGAACTGGGGAGCCCTCAATGCAAGACCAGATACTCGTTCCCATGAAGAGAGAGGGAGGGAGGGAGGGAGGGAGGGATCATTCATTCATTCCTATACTCAAGTTTAAGAAAAGATGAGTGGCTATGGAGAGACCACTCACAGATATGAAAAATCATTTCCTAAAAATCAAATTTCTCAGTCACTATGCAACTGCTATGGTGCTTCTCCTAGATAGAACAAAACACACACACACACACACACACACACACACAAAGGTGAACCAGGGAAAAGCTTTCTAAGCCTTTAAGGATGCACCGTGACTTCAGAGACCTCAGGGAGTATAGGGATGGGTGCTTGATGCTTCAGACTCATGTCATTGAAGGACATAACATAGTCTGGATTCACAGAGATTCACAACACAGAGCCATTGTCACTTACCCAGAGCTAACAAGAAATTGCAGTCTCAGCCGGGCTGTGGTGTGTGCATGCCTTTAATCACAGCACACACACAGATCTCTGTGAATTCAAAGATGGCCTGATTTACAGAGTGAGTTTTAGGACAGCCCAAGATACACAAAGAAACCCTTTCTTGAAAAACAAAACAAAACAGCAAAAGAAAGAAAGAAAGAAATGGAAAAAGAAAAAAAAAGGCAGTCTCTTCCCACTCTCTCATCCATTGGCTCTTAAAGAGCTCTCAAGCTGAACTGGAGACCAGGGTGTCATTCATAACTGGGAAGCTAGAAACCTTAGGGGACCACAGGAGTCAGACTGACTGCAGCACTTGATGCCTCAACCCTGCTAATGGCTGTGATATAAGGCATGGTAAAATATGGGCTTTGGGCCTTTCGGCCGCGGTAGCCATCTTTCAGTAACTCGCCAAAATGACAAACACAAAGGGAAAGAGTAGGGGCACTCGCTATATGTTCCCTTTAGGAAACATGGAGTTGTTCCTTTGGCCACGAATCTACAAGAAGGGCGATATTATAGACATCAAGGGAATGGGCACTGTTCAAAAAGGAATGCCCCATAAATGTTACCACGGCAAAACCGGAAGAGTCTACAATGTCACCCAGCATGCTGTGGGCATCATTGTAAACAAGCCAGTTAAGGGCAAGATTCTTGCCAAGAGAATTAATGTGCGGATTGAACACATCAAGCACTCGAAGAGCAGAGACAGCTTTCTGAAGCGGGTGAAGGAGAACAACCAGAAGGAAAAGGAAGACAAAGAGAAGGGCACCTGGGTTCAGCTCAAGCGAACCCAGAGAAGCACACTTCGCGAGGACTAACAGGAAGGAGCCTTAGCTGCTGGAGCCCATTCCCTACGAATTCATGGCCTGATGTACAAAAAGAAATAACACAATTGGACTATTAAAAAAAAAATACGGGGGGCTGGAGAGATGGCTCAGTGGTTAAGAGCATTGCCTGCTCTTCCAAAGGTCCTGAGTTCAATTCCCGGCAACCACATGGTGGCTCACAACCATCTGTAAAGAGGTCTGGTGCCCTCTTCTGGCCTGCAGACATACACACAGACAGAATATTGTATACTTAATAAATAAATAAATAAATATTTAAAAAAAAATACGGGCTTTGGCAGAGCGCTACTCCCCTTTCTCTATTATTATTGCTACACAAAGAAAAGGACCGGGGGGGGGGGGGGGGGGGGGGGCGTGATGTGAAGTGCTGGTATTGAAATCTCACTGACTCCTTCCGCACTCCTTGTCAATTCCCGACTTTGTCAAATCAACTATCGTGAATCTTTGATGTGGGTTGGCCCTTTAGGAACTCAGAGAAACAAGACAGACCTATTTCATTCCAGAAACCTCCCAGTTCCTGAGCCCTAGCCCTGGAAGTCTCAAAGCCATCACATCCAGAAATCTCTCTAGTCCCTGCTAGTGGTGAACTCACTTCGTCTTCCCCAGGACCACTAATTATTTCTCCGTGTTTTCCTCTGAGATCTGAGGTCAGCTTTCTTCTTCCTCCCTCTGGCCTCTCCATGATCTCCATTCTCTAGACAACATGTCTAGAACTGAGTCTTATAGGCACCGAGAGAGTGTATCTTGAGGGCACTTGGCATTTCTAGGACACGAGTGACATCACAAAATTCCGAGAGCTCTCCGGGATACCGTAGAATTTCCAGAGAAGGGACTGCTGATGTCGTGAGGCACGGCCTTTACCTCCTTGCTAATATTTCTCCCCGAACTGACCAACCGACCGACTGACCGGAACCTGAGGTTTCCTTTCCAGGAGTCTCTCCTGCGACACAGAGGGAGCCATTCAGGATTTCCTCCTTCCAAAACCAGAAATTTCTCTCTGCTTCATTAAAATCTTTTCACTACTTCCTTCTCCCATGGGGAGTTAGTTAGTTGAACACTCACTTTTTTCATGAATGTCCCTTCCTCCCTCTCCGGAACATCTCATATTACTGATTCATACTCAGTAAATCAGTAATATGAGAAATTAGGCCAGGAGGACACGGAAGATGAGGGTTGAGTCCTCTGAAGTGAACAAGCACTTAGGGAAGGCTAAACTTAAGGGAATTTGACTCTGAGTGGCAAGACATGAATAGCTGCTGCCAAGGCACAGATGCAGGCATCGGGCTGAGGCACCAACTGGGCCCTTGGCATCCTCCTGCATCATCAGAGCTGTGTGAGAAACTCAGACCAAAGGAGGGCCGTGTTCAAAGGGAGAGGGCATTTTCTATGGATGGCTGCCAGCTATCTCTTGGCTTCTGTAAGTACAGGAACTCAACAAAGACAGAGACATGCCAGACAGGAGGTTTTGGTAAAAATCTGAACTGAACTGAATAGAAACTGGCTATTACGTATTAGTGTTTTCAGAGTTATGTCTGAGGAACAAAATACTTAAATAAAATAAAACCAAATCCTTAAAAAACATCCAGGTGTCCTCTGAGGGGGCATGGAAAACAAAACAAAACAAAAAGATAAGAGGGATTTTAGTTGTTCCAAAAACCCTCAGAGCCGGGCGGTGGTGGCGCATGCCTTTAATCCCAACACTTGGGAGGCAGAGGCAGGTGGATCTCTGTGAGTTCGAGGCCAGCCTGGTCTAGAAGAGCTAGTGCCAGGACAGGCTCCAAAGCTACAGAGAAACCCTGTCTCGAAAAATCAAAAAAAAAAAAAAACCCTCAGGAACAAAACTTCCCCTGGAGAATAGCAAGAGTTCATTGGGAAACTGTCTGTCTCCTGTTGCATCGTTTCAAGTTTTTCTAACTTGAGACTGGATGGTGTCAGCTGTAAGATTTTCATCTTTTACGCTCACAGTGAGATTCTAGCCTTTTTTCTTTTTATATTGAGAGATGGACACATGTTCCCTCCCTCTAGTTCTATTGGCTGTACAGCTTTGACCAAGAAAGAGGGTTGGATTTCATCAAAGAATTTCTCTCCATTTTATATTTCACCCACTTTTGATTGCTATTAAGTGCAATCTAGCTGGTTTGTGGTGTTTCAGGAACACTTTCCTTATTCTTCTGGGTTTTGTGTGTGTGTGTGTGTTTGTGTGTGTGTGTGTGTGTTTGGTTGGTTTTGTGAGACAGGGTTTATCTAGGGAACAGTCCTGGAATGTCCTTGGTAGGTGAGGCTGGCCTTGAACTCCCCCTGCCTCTCTGTCATTTCTTCCTACTTGGTGTGTGTTTGGTTGCTGTTTTGAGTTTTCAGATCTCCTGAAAAAAAGATCAAGATCATTTCTTTCCTAAACTCTGTGTCCTTGGGACACAAGCATTAAAGGGTGTGGCTACAGCTCCACTGGACCTCTTTGATATGGATATCTGCAGCCTTTCCTGTTGGAGTTGGGAAACTGAAAGTTGTTGACTTGAATTCACTCATTGCAAAAAAAAAAAAAAACAAAAAACAAAATCAAAAAACAAACAAAAAAAAACAAGAAACAAAAAAAAACCTTCCTTATTTATTTTATTATTTCACATTTTAACTTGATTTTTTTTCTTTTTTTGAGACAGGAATTGGCTTTTTATTTATGCTCCAGACAATCTATCTCACTACATGGCCCAGGACTTCTTTCTGAACGCTTCCATGATAGTAGTCAGCTGCCCAAATATACTGCTGCTGCTGCAATTTTAGAAAAAAATTAAATAAAAATAAATAACCTGAGATAAACAAAGAAAAAAAGGAAAGCACCTATTTTTCCTTCCTTCCTTCCTTCCTTCCTTCCTTCCTTCCTGTTTTCTTCTTTTATTATTTTTTATTTTTGGTTTCTCTGTATAATACTTTTAACTCACTATATAAACCAGGCTGTCATCTTGGTGACATTATGGTTTTGTTTTTTCTTATTTCTGGTCTGAAAATTGACAAATTGACATTTCTTCTCCCTCTCTCTTTCTCATTTAATTCATGTTTTATTTTATGTATTTATTCATTTATTTATTTATTTTTGTTTGTGTTTTGGTTTTGATTTTCAAGGCATGGTTTCTCTGTTGTCTTAGAACTAGCTCTTGTCGACCAGGCTGTCCTCAAACTCCCAGAGATCCAACTGCCTCTCTGCCAGATATGGAACCAGTCATCTTGGTTAGTTCAAAAGCCACCCCATAAACACATGTGCGCGTGTTTATGACATGAACACGTGAGACATGAACACGTGAGAAACAGGAAGGAACGAGGAGTGGTGTCCACTCTCTCACTAAATGCAGGCCTGCCTGCAGTGATTGAAAGAATCAGAAATGGAGAGATGGAATTTCTGGACTTTCCAGAAACCACATGGTGGAAATCTAGTGCCCTCTTCTGTTGACAGGGCCTAGATGTGCATATTTGCTGTTTTCTGGTTGAAGCTGGGAAACAGTACCTTCTTGCTGAAGTTGGATAATTGTTGAATTCAGCCATTTTCAGGTTTCATAGAAAACAAAACAAAACAAAAAAAAAGCCCCTTCTTTGTTTTATTTCACATTTTAATTTGTTTTTTTTTTTTTTTTTTTGTTTTTTGAGACAGGACCTGTCTTTTTATTTGTGTTTCAGACAAACTATTTTACTACATGGCCCAGGACTTCTTCTTTCTGAACACTTATGCTGCAAATACAATCTTTTTTTTAAAATTAATTATTTATTATGTATACAGCACTCCTTCCATGCATGACTGCAGGCCAGACGACCCCATTACAGATGGTTGTGAGCCACCATATTGTTGCTAGGAATTGAACTCAGGACCTTTGGAAGAACAGTCAGTGCTCTTAACCTCTGAGCCATCTCTACAGCCCCTGAAAATATAATCTTAAAAGAAAAAGTAAAATTAAAATGAATGGCCTGGAATTAACAAAGACAAAAAAGGGGGAAAAAACCCTGCATTTTCTTGCTTGCTTGCTTTTTTTTTTTTTTCTCTTCTTTTAGTATTTTTTGAGGCACGATTTCTCTGTGTAACAGCCCTAGCTGTCCTGGAACTCAGTTTATAGACCAGGCTGTCTTGTTGGTAACGTTCTCTTTTTATTCTTATTTTTATTCTTATTTCCTATCTGTAAATCCACATTTCTCTCTCTCTCTCTCTCTCTCTCTCTCTCTCTCTCTCTCTCTCGCTTTCTCTCTCTCTCTCAATTTATTTATTTCTTGTTTGGTTTTGTGTTTTGCGTTATGAGACAGGGTTTCTCTGCTGATTTGGAGACTGTTCTTGGAACTAGCTCCTTTCTTGTAGACCACGCTGGCCTAAAACTCCCAGAGATCCTGCCTCTGCCAGATATGGAGCCAGTGCTCTTGAATGCCTTCATCTGGTGAGGTCAAAATATACCCTCCCCACACACACACCAAACACAAACACAGGCACAGGCACACCCAGAGACTCATAAATAAACTTTTAAATTAAGAGCCTGGAGAGCTAGTTTCTTGGCTCTTCCTGAGAAATTGGGTTCAATTCCCAGCACCTGCATGGTTAAATAAATCATAAAAAAAAATTCTTTAATAAATTGAAATTAAACTACACAACTGGAAACACTGTCTCAACTAAAAGTAAAATAAAATGTAAAAGAGTGCAGTGCTAAGTGCAGTTATGAAAATGTTTGGAAATATGACACCTTCCCTGTCTCCCCCACATACACAGGCACACCGAGAGAGAGGTTTAAATAAATGTGGTGGTGGCACATGCCTTTATTCCCAGCACACAGGGGGCAGAGGCAGGTGAATTTCTTGGGAGTTGGAAGCCAGCCTGGTCTACAAGAGCTAGTTCCAGATCAGCTAGGACTGTTACCCAGGGAAACCCTGTTTCGAAAAACAAGACAAAAAAATTAAAATTGAAGTAAATGTACAAGCCAAAGCTACAGGCCCTGGCCTCCACTCCTGTCCCTGAGGGCACCTGGTAAAAGTGAGAAGGCAGATTTCAGAGACTAGTAAAGTTCAAGGTCACCAGCCCTTCCTAACAGCTAGAACTCCTTGCTGAACCATTAAAGGGTGAGTCTAAGGCGGGCAGTGGTGGCGCACGCCTTTAATCCCAGCACTCTGGAGGCAGAGGCAGGCAAATCTCTGGGAGTTCCAGGACAGGCACCAAAGCTACAGAGAAAACTTGTCTTGAAAAGCCAATAAATAAATAAATAAATAAATAAATAAATAAATAATATAAAGGGTGAGGCTACAACTTGATTGGTCTGCTTAGATATGTATTTTTTTTATTTTTTTTGTTTTTTTTTTAGATATGCATATTTTTGTTATAGTCGTTTTTTTTTTAAATTTATTTATTATATTATGTGTATAGCATTCCTTCCACGTGTGCCTGCAAGCCAGAAGGGGGCACCAGGTCTCATTATAGATGGTTGTAAGCCACCATGTGGTTGCTGGGAATTGAACTCAGGACCTGTGGAAAAGCAGTCAGTGCTCTTAACCTCTGAGCCATCTCTCCAGCCCTGTTATAGTCGTTTTTGTTTTACTGGGCAGGAAAAGATATCCAAGTGGGAATTTTTCCACAGCTGCTTTAATTTTCTCAGACTCTGTATTTAGGATGAGAAGTGGGGTGTGGGGTAGGTTGTACAAACACAACTACTGAAGAAAAGAAACCCCAAGAAAGCAAGCGAGTGGTTGCCATGGTGAAATGTCTTTGAAAGGCATTTAGGTGACTGGGAACTGCCCTTGCTGCCTCCCTCCTTTCCTCCCTCTCACCAATCCATAATTGTGGCAGCCCCTTGGCCCACATAGTCCTTTCACTGATCGGTCAGACACACTCTTTGTTTTATTTTTTAATTTTTGAATTGTGGGTGAAGTCAATTAATTGAGCTCTTAGATTATTATCATCATCATCATTATTATTATTTGTTTATTTGTGGTTTTTCTACATAGGGATTCCCTTTGTATGCTTGTTTGCCCTGGAACTCACTTTGTAGACAAGGCTGGCCTCAGACTCACAGAGATCTAGCTGCCCCTGCCTCTACCTCTGCCTCCTAGTGCCGGAATAAAAGGCCTGTACTAAACACACTTTTAGTTTCTCTGTGTCTGTCGTCGCTTTGCCTGCAGAACAAGGTAGCCTCAAACTCACAGCGATCTGCCTGCCTCTGCCTCTCCTGATCTCTGAGGGCTGAGAACTGAGAATAAAGATATGTGCTGCCACCATTACCCAGCTAGGCAGCTGCCCAAAATATACTGCTGCTGCGGCAGCAATAAAAAAAAAAAAACCTGAGATAAACAAAGAAAAAAAGGAAAACACCAGTTTTTCTTCCTTCTTTCCTTTTTTCCTTCTTTTCTTCCTTCCTTGTTTTTTTTCTGTTTTCTTCTTTTATTATTTTTTTGGTACAGGGTTTCTCTGTATAATACCTTTAACTCACTATATAAAACAGGCTGTCATCTTGGTGACATTATGGTTTTGTGTTTTTTCTTATTTCCTGTTTAATCATTTCTCTCTCTCTCTCTCTCTCTCTCTCTCTCTCTCACACACACACACACACACACATACAGAGATTTAATTTATGTTTTTTATTTTTGTTTGTGTTTTTGTTTTGATTTTCAAGGCAGGGTTTTCTCTGTTGCTTTGGAGCCTGTCTTTGGAACTAGCTCTCGTCGACCAGGCTGGCCTCAAACTCCCAGAGATCCACCTGCCTCTCTGCCAGATATGGAACCAGTCCTTTTGAATGCTTTCATCCTTCCTGGTCATTAAAAATTTGAAATGAAACTAAGTTCTACACAACTGGAAAGACTGTCTCAAATAAAAGTTAAGTAAAATGTTCTGAAATAGGGCACCTTCCCTGCCCCCCCCCACCAAGGACACACTTGTGTGCACACCAAGAGATACAAACAAAATTTGAAATGAAACTAAATGTACATGAAATTAACAGAATGAGATACTAAAAACTTAGTTGGATTGTCACTGTGGTGCACATCTTTTATTCTATCATCCAAGAGACAGAGACAGGTGTACCTCTGTGAATTCCCAGGTTTTGGAGAGAGGCCCCATCCCAAATTTAAAAAAAAAGAAGGAAGAAAAGAAGAAAGAAACATTATGAACTGTCTCCTTGTTTCTAGAAACTTGTTTTGATTTGCATTTCTCTGATGACTAAGCATGTTGAACATTTCCTTAAGTGTCTTTCAGCCATTTTAGATTCCTCGGTTGAGAGTTCTCTGTTTAAGTCTGTACTCCATTTTGTGAATTAGATTATTTGTTCTTGAGATGACCAATGTCTTGTGTTCTTTGTATGTTTTGGAGATCAGACAGACCTCTGTCTGATGTGGGGTTAGTGAAGATCTTTTTCCATTCTGTAAGGCCGTCATTTTGTCTTGTTGGCCGTGTTCTTTGCTTTACAGAAGCTTTTCAGTTTCAGGAGGTCTCTCTCACTTATTAATTGTTTCTCTCAGTGTCTGTGCTACTGGGGTTCTATTTAGGAAGCGGTCTCCTGTGCTGATGCGTTCAAATGCGTTTGATATTTTTATTTTTATATTCTTTTATTGTGGATGAAGTCAATTATTTGAACTCTCAAATATTTTTATTGTTATTATCTCTTTATTTGTTTGTTTATTTGTGGTTGTTCAACATAGGGTTTCGTTGTGTGGCCTTGTATGCGTATGCCCTGGGACTCACTTTGTAGACAAAACTGGCCTCAGACTCACAGAGAGCCATCTGCCTCTGCCTCCTAATGCTGGGATTAAAGGCTAAACAACCTTTTTTATATATTTATTTTCCTAATAATTTATTTTGTCGGCATTGGTGTTTTGCCTGCATGTATGTCTATCTGAGGGTGTCAGATCTTGGAGTTACAGACAGCTGTTGACTGCCATGTGGGTGGTAGGAATTGAACCTGGGTCCTCTGGAAGAGCAGTCAGCACTCTTAACTGCAGAGCCATCTCTCCAGCCCCCACCTTTTTTTTGAAAACAGGGTTTCTCTATGTCACTTTGCCTGTCCTGAATCTCAATCTGCAGAACAAGGTAGCTTTAAACTTACAGTGATCTGCCAGCCTTGGTCTCCCTGATCTTGAAGGTGTTTTATCATCTCTCTCTCTGTCTGGCTATCTATCTATCTATCTATCTATCTATCTATCTATCTATCCATTCATTTATTAGTTTATGTATTTGTTTATGTGTTTATTTATGTATTTATTTATTTTTGTTTTCTGAGACAGGATTTCTCTCTAGCTTTTGAGTCTGTCCTGGATCCAGACCTGGTCACAGCTGTACCTGAAAATAAAATAAACAAACAAACAAAAACAAAAACAAAGCAAAGCAAAAGCCAGGCAGGACTCTCTGGTTGACCTTCCCTTTCCCCCTCCCCCATGGGCTCCTCAGAGGCAGTGAGGCCTCCGGCAGGGAATCCACAGAGCCTCTGCCCAAGGCTCTCCAGGGAACCCACTCTCTCCCTTTCCCCCAGCCCCAGGGCTGCCAGCCACATCTATCTCAGGCAGAGGTGGCGGGCACTCTGGCTATCCAGGATGTGACAGACACAGACACAGAGAAGCAGGGAGGAAAGTTGCCCACTCTCTCACTAGACGCAGGCATGCAGGAGGAACAATGAAAGAATGAGAACTGGAGAGATGGAATTTCTGGAATGTCCAGAAACCACATGGTGGGGATCTAGTGACCTCTTTTGGTGACAGGGAGTACAGCACAGATTTGGGTTCTTGTGCTCCTGAGATGTAACCCCCACAAGGCAGCAGCTCATAAGTGATTGTAAATCCAGTTTCACACGACTGCACATAAAATAAAGTTAAATAAATCATAAAAAAATTCTTTAAAATTTTAAATTAAAATAAGTTCTACACAACCAGAAAGACTGTCTCAAATAAAAGTAAAATAAAATGTTCTAAAATAGGACAACTTCCCTGCCCCCCACCCCCACAGGGACACACTTGGTGCAGACCAAGAGATACAAACAAAATTTGAAATTAAACTAAATCTACAAGAAACTGACCCTGGTTATTGTGGTGCACATCTTTTATTCTATCATCAAAGAGACAGAGGCAGGTGGACCTCTGTGAATTTCCAGGCTTTATAGAGAGGCCCCCAACCCTAGAAACTGGACCATGGGAGTTTAGGACCTATAAGACAGTGCACGAGTCTTGTGATCTCACTTGGTAGATGAGTCTGGATTTTAACTCACAGATGTCCTTCTGCCTGTGTCTCCCACATGCTGGGATAAAGGGTTCCCTAATTCTTGAATGGCATACTGAAAGTAGTTATTTCTACTTAGTTTGCGTTTGATTTTTTAAAAAAAATCCATGCCTATTTATTTATTTATTTTTGGTTTTTCACGACAGGGTTTCTCTGTAGCTTTGTAGATAGTGTTGGCTGGCTGGCTGGCTGGCTGGCTGGCTGGCTGGCTGGCTGGCTTTCAGTTCCCTGACAGAAATAAGCACATTATGGAGGAACCACAAAGTTGTTACACTATGTGGGTGTGATGAGGAGAGATTGTGAGTGTCCTGTCAGAACAAAGTTAGTCCCATAGTTGATGAAATTCATTATCCCAAAAATTCAGCAGAATATATCCCAAGTTTGCAAATGTGTGATCAGCTTGTGACAGGTTGGGCTGGAGATGCTGAGAACTGGGGAGCCCTCAATGCAAGACCAGATACTCGTTCCCATGAAGAGAGAGGGAGGGAGGGAGGGAGGGAGGGATCATTCATTCATTCATTCCTATACTCAAGTTTAAGAAAAGATGAGTGGCTATGGAGAGACCACTCACAGATATGAAAAATCATTTCCTAAAAATCAAATTTCTCAGTCACTATGCAACTGCTATGGTGCTTCTCCTAGATAGAACAAAACACACACACACACACACACACACACACACACACAAAGGTGAACCAGGGAAAAGCTTTCTAAGCCTTTAAGGATGCACCGTGACTTCAGAGACCTCAGGGAGTATAGGGATGGGTGCTTGATGCTTCAGACTCATGTCATTGAAGGACATAACATAGTCTGGATTCACAGAGATTCACAACACAGAGCCATTGTCACTTACCCAGAGCTAACAAGAAATTGCAGTCTCAGCCGGGCTGTGGTGTGTGCATGCCTTTAATCACAGCACACACACAGATCTCTGTGAATTCAAAGATGGCCTGATTTACAGAGTGAGTTTTAGGACAGCCCAAGATACACAAAGAAACCCTTTCTTGAAAAACAAAACAGCAAAAGAAAGAAAGAAAGAAATGGAAAAAGAAAAAAAAAGGCAGTCTCTTCCCACTCTCTCATCCATTGGCTCTTAAAGAGCTCTCAAGCTGAACTGGAGACCAGGGTGTCATTCATAACTGGGAAGCTAGAAACCTTAGGGGACCACAGGAGTCAGACTGACTGCAGCACTTGATGCCTCAACCCTGCTAATGGCTGTGATATAAGGCATGGTAAAATATGGGCTTTGGGCCTTTCGGCCGTGGTAGCCATCTTTCAGTAACTCGCCAAAATGACAAACACAAAGGGAAAGAGGAGGGGCACTCGCTATATGTTCTCTAGGCCCTTTAGGAAACATGGAGTTGTTCCTTTGGCCACGAATCTACAAGAAGGGCGATATTATAGACATCAAGGGAATGGGCACTGTTCAAAAAGGAATGCCCCATAAATGTTACCACGGCAAAACCGGAAGAGTCTACAATGTCACCCAGCATGCTGTGGGCATCATTGTAAACAAGCCAGTTAAGGGCAAGATTCTTGCCAAGAGAATTAATGTGCGGATTGAACACATCAAGCACTCGAAGAGCAGAGACAGCTTTCTGAAGCGGGTGAAGGAGAACAACCAGAAGGAAAAGGAAGACAAAGAGAAGGGCACCTGGGTTCAGCTCAAGCGAACCCAGAGAAGCACACTTCGCGAGGACTAACAGGAAGGAGCCTTAGCTGCTGGAGCCCATTCCCTACGAATTCATGGCCTGATGTACAAAAAGAAATAACACAATTGGACTATTAAAAAAAAAATACGGGGGGCTGGAGAGATGGCTCAGTGGTTAAGAGCATTGCCTGCTCTTCCAAAGGTCCTGAGTTCAATTCCCGGCAACCACATGGTGGCTCACAACCATCTGTAAAGAGGTCTGGTGCCCTCTTCTGGCCTGCAGACATACACACAGACAGAATATTGTATACTTAATAAATAAATAAATAAATATTTAAAAAAAAATACGGGCTTTGGCAGAGCGCTACTCCCCTTTCTCTATTATTATTGCTACACAAAGAAAAGGACCGGGGGGGGGGGGGGGGGCGTGATGTGAAGTGCTGGTATTGAAATCTCACTGACTCCTTCCGCACTCCTTGTCAATTCCCGACTTTGTCAAATCAACTATCGTGAATCTTTGATGTGGGT
Source organism: Microtus oregoni (assembly GCF_018167655.1). Taxonomy (NCBI): domain Eukaryota; kingdom Metazoa; phylum Chordata; class Mammalia; order Rodentia; family Cricetidae; genus Microtus; species Microtus oregoni. Next base: position 72,046 of record NW_024543838.1, on the reverse strand, counting down.
TGGCCCTTTAGGAACTCAGAGAAACAAGACAGACCTATTTCATTCCAGAAACCTCCCAGTTCCTGAGCCCTAGCCCTGGAAGTCTCAAAGCCATCACATCCAGAAATCTCTCTAGTCCCTGCTAGTGGTGAACTCACTTCGTCTTCCCCAGGACCACTAATTATTTCTCCGTGTTTTCCTCTGAGATCTGAGGTCAGCTTTCTTCTTCCTCCCTCTGGCCTCTCCATGATCTCCATTCTCTAGACAACATGTCTAGAACTGAGTCTTATAGGCACCGAGAGAGTGTATCTTGAGGGCACTTGGCATTTCTAGGACACGAGTGACATCACAAAATTCCGAGAGCTCTCCGGGATACCGTAGAATTTCCAGAGAAGGGACTGCTGATGTCGTGAGGCACGGCCTTTACCTCCTTGCTAATATTTCTCCCCGAACTGACCAACCGACCGACTGACCGGAACCTGAGGTTTCCTTTCCAGGAGTCTCTCCTGCGACACAGAGGGAGCCATTCAGGATTTCCTCCTTCCAAAACCAGAAATTTCTCTTTGCTTCATTAAAATCTTTTCACTACTTCCTTCACCCATGGGGAGTTAGTTAGTTGAACACTCACTTTTTTCATGAATGTCCCTTCCTCCCTCTCCGGAACATCTCATATTACTGATTCATACTCAGTAAATCAGTAATATGAGAAATTAGGCCAGGAGGACACGGAAGATGAGGGTTGAGTCCTCTGAAGTGAACAAGCACTTAGGGAAGGCTAAACTTAAGGGAATTTGACTCTGAGTGGCAAGACATGAATAGCTGCTGCCAAGGCACAGATGCAGGCATCGGGCTGAGGCACCAACTGGGCCCTTGGCATCCTCCTGCATCATCAGAGCTGTGTGAGAAACTCAGACCAAAGGAGGGCCGTGTTCAAAGGGAGAGGGCATTTTCTATGGATGGCTGCCAGCTATCTCTTGGCTTCTGTAAGTACAGGAACTCAACAAAGACAGAGACATGCCAGACAGGAGGTTTTGGTAAAAATCTGAACTGAACTGAATAGAAACTGGCTATTACGTATTAGTGTTTTCAGAGTTATGTCTGAGGAACAAAATACTTAAATAAAATAAAACCAAATCCTTAAAAAACATCCAGGTGTCCTCTGAGGGGGCATGGAAAACAAAACAAAACAAAAAGATAAGAGGGATTTTAGTTGTTCCAAAAACCCTCAGAGCCGGGCGGTGGTGGCGCATGCCTTTAATCCCAACACTTGGGAGGCAGAGGCAGGTGGATCTCTGTGAGTTCGAGGCCAGCCTGGTCTAGAAGAGCTAGTGCCAGGACAGGCTCCAAAGCTACAGAGAAACCCTGTCTCGAAAAATCAAAAAAAAAAAAAAACCCTCAGGAACAAAACTTCCCCTGGAGAATAGCAAGAGTTCATTGGGAAACTGTCTGTCTCCTGTTGCATCGTTTCAAGTTTTTCTAACTTGAGACTGGATGGTGTCAGCTGTAAGATTTTCATCTTTTACGCTCACAGTGAGATTCTAGCCTTTTTTCTTTTTATATTGAGAGATGGACACATGTTCCCTCCCTCTAGTTCTATTGGCTGTACAGCTTTGACCAAGAAAGAGGGTTGGATTTCATCAAAGAATTTCTCTCCATTTTATATTTCACCCACTTTTGATTGCTATTAAGTGCAATCTAGCTGGTTTGTGGTGTTTCAGGAACACTTTCCTTATTCTTCTGGGTTTTGTGTGTGTGTGTGTGTTTGTGTGTGTGTGTGTGTGTTTGGTTGGTTTTGTGAGACAGGGTTTATCTAGGGAACAGTCCTGGAATGTCCTTGGTAGGTGAGGCTGGCCTTGAACTCCCCCTGCCTCTCTGTCATTTCTTCCTACTTGGTGTGTGTTTGGTTGCTGTTTTGAGTTTTCAGATCTCCTGAAAAAAAGATCAAGATCATTTCTTTCCTAAACTCTGTGTCCTTGGGACACAAGCATTAAAGGGTGTGGCTACAGCTCCACTGGACCTCTTTGATATGGATATCTGCAGCCTTTCCTGTTGGAGTTGGGAAACTGAAAGTTGTTGACTTGAATTCACTCATTGCAAAAAAAAAAAAAAACAAAAAACAAAATCAAAAAACAAACAAAAAAAAACAAGAAACAAAAAAAAACCTTCCTTATTTATTTTATTATTTCACATTTTAACTTGATTTTTTTTCTTTTTTTGAGACAGGAATTGGCTTTTTATTTATGCTCCAGACAATCTATCTCACTACATGGCCCAGGACTTCTTTCTGAACGCTTCCATGATAGTAGTCAGCTGCCCAAATATACTGCTGCTGCTGCAATTTTAGAAAAAAATTAAATAAAAATAAATAACCTGAGATAAACAAAGAAAAAAAGGAAAGCACCTATTTTTCCTTCCTTCCTTCCTTCCTTCCTTCCTTCCTTCCTGTTTTCTTCTTTTATTATTTTTTATTTTTGGTTTCTCTGTATAATACTTTTAACTCACTATATAAACCAGGCTGTCATCTTGGTGACATTATGGTTTTGTTTTTTCTTATTTCTGGTCTGAAAATTGACAAATTGACATTTCTTCTCCCTCTCTCTTTCTCATTTAATTCATGTTTTATTTTATGTATTTATTCATTTATTTATTTATTTTTGTTTGTGTTTTGGTTTTGATTTTCAAGGCATGGTTTCTCTGTTGTCTTAGAACTAGCTCTTGTCGACCAGGCTGTCCTCAAACTCCCAGAGATCCAACTGCCTCTCTGCCAGATATGGAACCAGTCATCTTGGTTAGTTCAAAAGCCACCCCATAAACACATGTGCGCGTGTTTATGACATGAACACGTGAGACATGAACACGTGAGAAACAGGAAGGAACGAGGAGTGGTGTCCACTCTCTCACTAAATGCAGGCCTGCCTGCAGTGATTGAAAGAATCAGAAATGGAGAGATGGAATTTCTGGACTTTCCAGAAACCACATGGTGGAAATCTAGTGCCCTCTTCTGTTGACAGGGCCTAGATGTGCATATTTGCTGTTTTCTGGTTGAAGCTGGGAAACAGTACCTTCTTGCTGAAGTTGGATAATTGTTGAATTCAGCCATTTTCAGGTTTCATAGAAAACAAAACAAAACAAAAAAAAAGCCCCTTCTTTGTTTTATTTCACATTTTAATTTGTTTTTTTTTTTTTTTTTTTTGTTTTTTGAGACAGGACCTGTCTTTTTATTTGTGTTTCAGACAAACTATTTTACTACATGGCCCAGGACTTCTTCTTTCTGAACACTTATGCTGCAAATACAATCTTTTTTTTAAAATTAATTATTTATTATGTATACAGCACTCCTTCCATGCATGACTGCAGGCCAGACGACCCCATTACAGATGGTTGTGAGCCACCATATTGTTGCTAGGAATTGAACTCAGGACCTTTGGAAGAACAGTCAGTGCTCTTAACCTCTGAGCCATCTCTACAGCCCCTGAAAATATAATCTTAAAAGAAAAAGTAAAATTAAAATGAATGGCCTGGAATTAACAAAGACAAAAAAGGGGGAAAAAACCCTGCATTTTCTTGCTTGCTTGCTTTTTTTTTTTTTTCTCTTCTTTTAGTATTTTTTGAGGCACGATTTCTCTGTGTAACAGCCCTAGCTGTCCTGGAACTCAGTTTATAGACCAGGCTGTCTTGTTGGTAACGTTCTCTTTTTATTCTTATTTTTATTCTTATTTCCTATCTGTAAATCCACATTTCTTCTCTCTCTCTCTCTCTCTCTCTCTCTCTCTCTCTCTCTCGCTTTCTCTCTCTCTCTCAATTTATTTATTTCTTGTTTGGTTTTGTGTTTTGCGTTATGAGACAGGGTTTCTCTGCTGATTTGGAGACTGTTCTTGGAACTAGCTCCTTTCTTGTAGACCACGCTGGCCTAAAACTCCCAGAGATCCTGCCTCTGCCAGATATGGAGCCAGTGCTCTTGAATGCCTTCATCTGGTGAGGTCAAAATATACCCTCCCCACACACACACCAAACACAAACACAGGCACAGGCACACCCAGAGACTCATAAATAAACTTTTAAATTAAGAGCCTGGAGAGCTAGTTTCTTGGCTCTTCCTGAGAAATTGGGTTCAATTCCCAGCACCTGCATGGTTAAATAAATCATAAAAAAAAATTCTTTAATAAATTGAAATTAAACTACACAACTGGAAACACTGTCTCAACTAAAAGTAAAATAAAATGTAAAAGAGTGCAGTGCTAAGTGCAGTTATGAAAATGTTTGGAAATATGACACCTTCCCTGTCTCCCCCACATACACAGGCACACCGAGAGAGAGGTTTAAATAAATGTGGTGGTGGCACATGCCTTTATTCCCAGCACACAGGGGGCAGAGGCAGGTGAATTTCTTGGGAGTTGGAAGCCAGCCTGGTCTACAAGAGCTAGTTCCAGATCAGCTAGGACTGTTACCCAGGGAAACCCTGTTTCGAAAAACAAGACAAAAAAATTAAAATTGAAGTAAATGTACAAGCCAAAGCTACAGGCCCTGGCCTCCACTCCTGTCCCTGAGGGCACCTGGTAAAAGTGAGAAGGCAGATTTCAGAGACTAGTAAAGTTCAAGGTCACCAGCCCTTCCTAACAGCTAGAACTCCTTGCTGAACCATTAAAGGGTGAGTCTAAGGCGGGCAGTGGTGGCGCACGCCTTTAATCCCAGCACTCTGGAGGCAGAGGCAGGCAAATCTCTGGGAGTTCCAGGACAGGCACCAAAGCTACAGAGAAAACTTGTCTTGAAAAGCCAATAAATAAATAAATAAATAAATAAATAAATAAATAATATAAAGGGTGAGGCTACAACTTGATTGGTCTGCTTAGATATGTATTTTTTTTATTTTTTTTGTTTTTTTTTTAGATATGCATATTTTTGTTATAGTCGTTTTTTTTTTAAATTTATTTATTATATTATGTGTATAGCATTCCTTCCACGTGTGCCTGCAAGCCAGAAGGGGGCACCAGGTCTCATTATAGATGGTTGTAAGCCACCATGTGGTTGCTGGGAATTGAACTCAGGACCTGTGGAAAAGCAGTCAGTGCTCTTAACCTCTGAGCCATCTCTCCAGCCCTGTTATAGTCGTTTTTGTTTTACTGGGCAGGAAAAGATATCCAAGTGGGAATTTTTCCACAGCTGCTTTAATTTTCTCAGACTCTGTATTTAGGATGAGAAGTGGGGTGTGGGGTAGGTTGTACAAACACAACTACTGAAGAAAAGAAACCCCAAGAAAGCAAGCGAGTGGTTGCCATGGTGAAATGTCTTTGAAAGGCATTTAGGTGACTGGGAACTGCCCTTGCTGCCTCCCTCCTTTCCTCCCTCTCACCAATCCATAATTGTGGCAGCCCCTTGGCCCACATAGTCCTTTCACTGATCGGTCAGACACACTCTTTGTTTTATTTTTTAATTTTTGAATTGTGGGTGAAGTCAATTAATTGAGCTCTTAGATTATTATCATCATCATCATTATTATTATTTGTTTATTTGTGGTTTTTCTACATAGGGATTCCCTTTGTATGCTTGTTTGCCCTGGAACTCACTTTGTAGACAAGGCTGGCCTCAGACTCACAGAGATCTAGCTGCCCCTGCCTCTACCTCTGCCTCCTAGTGCCGGAATAAAAGGCCTGTACTAAACACACTTTTAGTTTCTCTGTGTCTGTCGTCGCTTTGCCTGCAGAACAAGGTAGCCTCAAACTCACAGCGATCTGCCTGCCTCTGCCTCTCCTGATCTCTGAGGGCTGAGAACTGAGAATAAAGATATGTGCTGCCACCATTACCCAGCTAGGCAGCTGCCCAAAATATACTGCTGCTGCGGCAGCAATAAAAAAAAAAAAACCTGAGATAAACAAAGAAAAAAAGGAAAACACCAGTTTTTCTTCCTTCTTTCCTTTTTTCCTTCTTTTCTTCCTTCCTTGTTTTTTTTCTGTTTTCTTCTTTTATTATTTTTTTGGTACAGGGTTTCTCTGTATAATACCTTTAACTCACTATATAAAACAGGCTGTCATCTTGGTGACATTATGGTTTTGTGTTTTTTCTTATTTCCTGTTTAATCATTTCTCTCTCTCTCTCTCTCTCTCTCTCTCTCTCTCACACACACACACACACACACATACAGAGATTTAATTTATGTTTTTTATTTTTGTTTGTGTTTTTGTTTTGATTTTCAAGGCAGGGTTTTCTCTGTTGCTTTGGAGCCTGTCTTTGGAACTAGCTCTCGTCGACCAGGCTGGCCTCAAACTCCCAGAGATCCACCTGCCTCTCTGCCAGATATGGAACCAGTCCTTTTGAATGCTTTCATCCTTCCTGGTCATTAAAAATTTGAAATGAAACTAAGTTCTACACAACTGGAAAGACTGTCTCAAATAAAAGTTAAGTAAAATGTTCTGAAATAGGGCACCTTCCCTGCCCCCCCCCACCAAGGACACACTTGTGTGCACACCAAGAGATACAAACAAAATTTGAAATGAAACTAAATGTACATGAAATTAACAGAATGAGATACTAAAAACTTAGTTGGATTGTCACTGTGGTGCACATCTTTTATTCTATCATCCAAGAGACAGAGACAGGTGTACCTCTGTGAATTCCCAGGTTTTGGAGAGAGGCCCCATCCCAAATTTAAAAAAAAAGAAGGAAGAAAAGAAGAAAGAAACATTATGAACTGTCTCCTTGTTTCTAGAAACTTGTTTTGATTTGCATTTCTCTGATGACTAAGCATGTTGAACATTTCCTTAAGTGTCTTTCAGCCATTTTAGATTCCTCGGTTGAGAGTTCTCTGTTTAAGTCTGTACTCCATTTTGTGAATTAGATTATTTGTTCTTGAGATGACCAATGTCTTGTGTTCTTTGTATGTTTTGGAGATCAGACAGACCTCTGTCTGATGTGGGGTTAGTGAAGATCTTTTTCCATTCTGTAAGGCCGTCATTTTGTCTTGTTGGCCGTGTTCTTTGCTTTACAGAAGCTTTTCAGTTTCAGGAGGTCTCTCTCACTTATTAATTGTTTCTCTCAGTGTCTGTGCTACTGGGGTTCTATTTAGGAAGCGGTCTCCTGTGCTGATGCGTTCAAATGCGTTTGATATTTTTATTTTTATATTCTTTTATTGTGGATGAAGTCAATTATTTGAACTCTCAAATATTTTTATTGTTATTATCTCTTTATTTGTTTGTTTATTTGTGGTTGTTCAACATAGGGTTTCGTTGTGTGGCCTTGTATGCGTATGCCCTGGGACTCACTTTGTAGACAAAACTGGCCTCAGACTCACAGAGAGCCATCTGCCTCTGCCTCCTAATGCTGGGATTAAAGGCTAAACAACCTTTTTTATATATTTATTTTCCTAATAATTTATTTTGTCGGCATTGGTGTTTTGCCTGCATGTATGTCTATCTGAGGGTGTCAGATCTTGGAGTTACAGACAGCTGTTGACTGCCATGTGGGTGGTAGGAATTGAACCTGGGTCCTCTGGAAGAGCAGTCAGCACTCTTAACTGCAGAGCCATCTCTCCAGCCCCCACCTTTTTTTTGAAAACAGGGTTTCTCTATGTCACTTTGCCTGTCCTGAATCTCAATCTGCAGAACAAGGTAGCTTTAAACTTACAGTGATCTGCCAGCCTTGGTCTCCCTGATCTTGAAGGTGTTTTATCATCTCTCTCTCTGTCTGGCTATCTATCTATCTATCTATCTATCTATCTATCTATCTATCTATCTATCCATTCATTTATTAGTTTATGTATTTGTTTATGTGTTTATTTATGTATTTATTTATTTTTGTTTTCTGAGACAGGATTTCTCTCTAGCTTTTGAGTCTGTCCTGGATCCAGACCTGGTCACAGCTGTACCTGAAAATAAAATAAACAAACAAACAAAAACAAAAACAAAGCAAAGCAAAAGCCAGGCAGGACTCTCTGGTTGACCTTCCCTTTCCCCCTCCCCCATGGGCTCCTCAGAGGCAGTGAGGCCTCCGGCAGGGAATCCACAGAGCCTCTGCCCAAGGCTCTCCAGGGAACCCACTCTCTCCCTTTCCCCCAGCCCCAGGGCTGACAGCCACATCTATCTCAGGCAGAGGTGGCGGGCACTCTGGCTATCCAGGATGTGACAGACACAGACACAGAGAAGCAGGGAGGAAAGTTGCCCACTCTCTCACTAGACGCAGGCATGCAGGAGGAACAATGAAAGAATGAGAACTGGAGAGATGGAATTTCTGGAATGTCCAGAAACCACATGGTGGGGATCTAGTGACCTCTTTTGGTGACAGGGAGTACAGCACAGATTTGGGTTCTTGTGCTCCTGAGATGTAACCCCCACAAGGCAGCAGCTCATAAGTGATTGTAAATCCAGTTTCACACGACTGCACATAAAATAAAGTTAAATAAATCATAAAAAAATTCTTTAAAAATTTGAAATTAAAATAAGTTCTACACAACCAGAAAGACTGTCTCAAATAAAAGTAAAATAAAATGTTCTAAAATAGGACAACTTCCCTGCCCCCCACGCCCACAGGGACACACTTGGTGCAGACCAAGAGATACAAACAAAATTTGAAATTAAACTAAATCTACAAGAAACTGACCCTGGTTATTGTGGTGCACATCTTTTATTCTATCATCAAAGAGACAGAGGCAGGTGGACCTCTGTGAATTTCCAGGCTTTATAGAGAGGCCCCCAACCCTAGAAACTGGACCATGGGAGTTTAGGACCTATAAGACAGTGCACGAGTCTTGTGATCTCACTTGGTAGATGAGTCTGGATTTTAACTCACAGATGTCCTTCTGCCTGTGTCTCCCACGTGCTGGGATAAAGGGTTCCCTAATTCTTGAATGGCATACTGAAAGTAGTTATTTCTACTTAGTTTGCGTTTGATTTTTTAAAAAAAATCCATGCCTATTTATTTATTTATTTTTGGTTTTTCACGACAGGGTTTCTCTGTAGCTTTGTAGATAGTGTTGGCTGGCTGGCTGGCTGGCTGGCTGGCTGGCTGGCTTTCAGTTCCCTGACAGAAATAAGCACATTATGGAGGAACCACAAAGTTGTTACACTATGTGGGTGTGATGAGGAGAGATTGTGAGTGTCCTGTCAGAACAAAGTTAGTCCCATAGTTGATGAAATTCATTATCCCAAAAATTCAGCAGAATATATCCCAAGTTTGCAAATGTGTGATCAGCTTGTGACAGGTTGGGCTGGAGATGCTGAGAACTGGGGAGCCCTCAATGCAAGACCAGATACTCGTTCCCATGAAGAGAGAGGGAGGGAGGGAGGGAGGGAGGGAGGGAGGGATCATTCATTCATTCATTCCTATACTCAAGTTTAAGAAAAGATGAGTGGCTATGGAGAGACCACTCACAGATATGAAAAATCATTTCCTAAAAATCAAATTTCTCAGTCACTATGCAACTGCTATGGTGCTTCTCCTAGATAGAACAAAACACACACACACACACACACACACACACACACACACACACAAAGGTGAACCAGGGAAAAGCTTTCTAAGCCTTTAAGGATGCACCGTGACTTCAGAGACCTCAGGGAGTATAGGGATGGGTGCTTGATGCTTCAGACTCATGTCATTGAAGGACATAACATAGTCTGGATTCACAGAGATTCACAACACAGAGCCATTGTCACTTACCCAGAGCTAACAAGAAATTGCAGTCTCAGCCGGGCTGTGGTGTGTGCATGCCTTTAATCACAGCACACACACAGATCTCTGTGAATTCAAAGATGGCCTGATTTACAGAGTGAGTTTTAGGACAGCCCAAGATACACAAAGAAACCCTTTCTTGAAAAACAAAACAAAACAGCAAAAGAAAGAAAGAAAGAAATGGAAAAAGAAAAAAAAAAGGCAGTCTCTTCCCACTCTCTCATCCATTGGCTCTTAAAGAGCTCTCAAGCTGAACTGGAGACCAGGGTGTCATTCATAACTGGGAAGCTAGAAACCTTAGGGGACCACAGGAGTCAGACTGACTGCAGCACTTGATGCCTCAACCCTGCTAATGGCTGTGATATAAGGCATGGTAAAATATGGGCTTTGGGCCTTTCGGCCGTGGTAGCCATCTTTCAGTAACTCGCCAAAATGACAAACACAAAGGAAAAGAGGAGGGGCACTCGCTATATGTTCTCTAGGCCCTTTAGGAAACATGGAGTTGTTCCTTTGGCCACGAATCTACAAGAAGGGCGATATTATAGACATCAAGGGAATGGGCACTGTTCAAAAAGGAATGCCCCATAAATGTTACCACGGCAAAACCGGAAGAGTCTACAATGTCACCCAGCATGCTGTGGGCATCATTGTAAACAAGCCAGTTAAGGGCAAGATTCTTGCCAAGAGAATTAATGTGCGGATTGAACACATCAAGCACTCGAAGAGCAGAGACAGCTTTCTGAAGCGGGTGAAGGAGAACAACCAGAAGGAAAAGGAAGACAAAGAGAAGGGCACCTGGGTTCAGCTCAAGCGAACCCAGAGAAGCACACTTCGCGAGGACTAACAGGAAGGAGCCTTAGCTGCTGGAGCCCATTCCCTACGAATTCATGGCCTGATGTACAAAAAGAAATAACACAATTGGACTATTAAAAAAAAATACGGGGGGCTGGAGAGATGGCTCAGTGGTTAAGAGCATTGCCTGCTCTTCCAAAGGTCCTGAGTTCAATTCCCGGCAACCACATGGTGGCTCACAACCATCTGTAAAGAGGTCTGGTGCCCTCTTCTGGCCTGCAGACATACACACAGACAGAATATTGTATACTTAATAAATAAATAAATAAATATTTAAAAAAAAATACGGGCTTTGGCAGAGCGCTACTCCCCTTTCTCTATTATTATTGCTACACAATGAAAAGGACCGGGGGGGGGGGGGGGGGCGTGATGTGCAGTGCTGGTATTGAAATCTCACTGACTCCTTCCGCACTCCTTGTCAATTCCCGACTTTGTCAAATCAACTATCGTGAATCTTTGATGTGGGTTGGCCCTTTAGGAACTCAGAGAAACAAGACAGACCTATTTCATTCCAGAAACCTCCCAGTTCCTGAGCCCTAGCCCTGGAAGTCTCAAAGCCATCACATCCAGAAATCTCTCTAGTCCCTGCTAGTGGTGAACTCACTTCGTCTTCCCCAGGACCACTAATTATTTCTCCGTGTTTTCCTCTGAGATCTGAGGTCAGCTTTCTTCTTCCTCCCTCTGGCCTCTCCATGATCTCCATTCTCTAGACAACATGTCTAGAACTGAGTCTTATAGGCACCGAGAGAGTGTATCTTGAGGGCACTTGGCATTTCTAGGACACGAGTGACATCACAAAATTCCGAGAGCTCTCCGGGATACCGTAGAATTTCCAGAGAAGGGACTGCTGATGTCGTGAGGCACGGCCTTTACCTCCTTGCTAATATTTCTCCCCGAACTGACCAACCGACCGACTGACCAGAACCTGAGGTTTCCTTTCCAGGAGTCTCTCCTGCGACACAGAGGGAGCCATTCAGGATTTCCTCCTTCCAAAACCAGAAATTTCTCTCTGCTTCATTAAAATCTTTTCACTACTTCCTTCACCCATGGGGAGTTAGTTAGTTGAACACTCACTTTTTTCATGAATGTCCCTTCCTCCCTCTCCGGAACATCTCATATTACTGATTCATACTCAGTAAATCAGTAATATGAGAAATTAGGCCAGGAGGACACGGAAGATGAGGGTTGAGTCCTCTGAAGTGAACAAGCACTTAGGGAAGGCTAAACTTAAGGGAATTTGACTCTGAGTGGCAAGACATGAATAGCTGCTGCCAAGGCACAGATGCAGGCATCGGGCTGAGGCACCAACTGGGCCCTTGGCATCCTCCTGCATCATCAGAGCTGTGTGAGAAACTCAGACCAAAGGAGGGCCGTGTTCAAAGGGAGAGGGCATTTTCTATGGATGGCTGCCAGCTATCTCTTGGCTTCTGTAAGTACAGGAACTCAACAAAGACAGAGACATGCCAGACAGGAGGTTTTGGTAAAAATCTGAACTGAACTGAATAGAAACTGGCTATTACGTATTAGTGTTTTCAGAGTTATGTCTGAGGAACAAAATACTTAAATAAAATAAAACCAAATCCTTAAAAAACATCCAGGTGTCCTCTGAGGGGGCATGGAAAACAAAACAAAACAAAAAGATAAGAGGGATTTTAGTTGTTCCAAAAACCCTCAGAGCCGGGCGGTGGTGGCGCATGCCTTTAATCCCAACACTTGGGAGGCAGAGGCAGGTGGATCTCTGTGAGTTCGAGGCCAGCCTGGTCTAGAAGAGCTAGTGCCAGGACAGGCTCCAAAGCTACAGAGAAACCCTGTCTCGAAAAATCAAAAAAAAAAAAAAACCCTCAGGAACAAAACTTCCCCTGGAGAATAGCAAGAGTTCATTGGGAAACTGTCTGTCTCCTGTTGCATCGTTTCAAGTTTTTCTAACTTGAGACTGGATGGTGTCAGCTGTAAGATTTTCATCTTTTACGCTCACAGTGAGATTCTAGCCTTTTTTCTTTTTATATTGAGAGATGGACACATGTTCCCTCCCTCTAGTTCTATTGGCTGTACAGCTTTGACCAAGAAAGAGGGTTGGATTTCATCAAAGAATTTCTCTCCATTTTATATTTCACCCACTTTTGATTGCTATTAAGTGCAATCTAGCTGGTTTGTGGTGTTTCAGGAACACTTTCCTTATTCTTCTGGGTTTTGTGTGTGTGTGTGTGTTTGTGTGTGTGTGTGTGTGTTTGGTTGGTTTTGTGAGACAGGGTTTATCTAGGGAACAGTCCTGGAATGTCCTTGGTAGGTGAGGCTGGCCTTGAACTCCCCCTGCCTCTCTGTCATTTCTTCCTACTTGGTGTGTGTTTGGTTGCTGTTTTGAGTTTTCAGATCTCCTGAAAAAAAGATCAAGATCATTTCTTTCCTAAACTCTGTGTCCTTGGGACACAAGCATTAAAGGGTGTGGCTACAGCTCCACTGGACCTCTTTGATATGGATATCTGCAGCCTTTCCTGTTGGAGTTGGGAAACTGAAAGTTGTTGACTTGAATTCACTCATTGCAAAAAAAAAAAAAAACAAAAAACAAAATCAAAAAACAAACAAAAAAAAACAAGAAACAAAAAAAAACCTTCCTTATTTATTTTATTATTTCACATTTTAACTTGATTTTTTTTCTTTTTTTGAGACAGGAATTGGCTTTTTATTTATGCTCCAGACAATCTATCTCACTACATGGCCCAGGACTTCTTTCTGAACGCTTCCATGATAGTAGTCAGCTGCCCAAATATACTGCTGCTGCTGCAATTTTAGAAAAAAATTAAATAAAAATAAATAACCTGAGATAAACAAAGAAAAAAAGGAAAGCACCTATTTTTCCTTCCTTCCTTCCTTCCTTCCTTCCTTCCTTCCTGTTTTCTTCTTTTATTATTTTTTATTTTTGGTTTCTCTGTATAATACTTTTAACTCACTATATAAACCAGGCTGTCATCTTGGTGACATTATGGTTTTGTTTTTTCTTATTTCTGGTCTGAAAATTGACAAATTGACATTTCTTCTCCCTCTCTCTTTCTCATTTAATTCATGTTTTATTTTATGTATTTATTCATTTATTTATTTATTTTTGTTTGTGTTTTGGTTTTGATTTTCAAGGCATGGTTTCTCTGTTGTCTTAGAACTAGCTCTTGTCGACCAGGCTGTCCTCAAACTCCCAGAGATCCAACTGCCTCTCTGCCAGATATGGAACCAGTCATCTTGGTTAGTTCAAAAGCCACCCCATAAACACATGTGCGCGTGTTTATGACATGAACACGTGAGACATGAACACGTGAGAAACAGGAAGGAACGAGGAGTGGTGTCCACTCTCTCACTAAATGCAGGCCTGCCTGCAGTGATTGAAAGAATCAGAAATGGAGAGATGGAATTTCTGGACTTTCCAGAAACCACATGGTGGAAATCTAGTGCTCTCTTCTGTTGACAGGGCCTAGATGTGCATATTTGCTGTTTTCTGGTTGAAGCTGGGAAACAGTACCTTCTTGCTGAAGTTGGATAATTGTTGAATTCAGCCATTTTCAGGTTTCATAGAAAACAAAACAAAACAAAAAAAAAGCCCCTTCTTTGTTTTATTTCACATTTTAATTTGTTTTTTTTTTTTTTGTTGTTTTTTGAGACAGGACCTGTCTTTTTATTTGTGTTTCAGACAAACTATTTTACTACATGGCCCAGGACTTCTTCTTTCTGAACACTTATGCTGCAAATACAATCTTTTTTTTAAAATTAATTATTTATTATGTATACAGCACTCCTTCCATGCATGACTGCAGGCCAGACGATCCCATTACAGATGGTTGTGAGCCACCATATTGTTTCTAGGAATTGAACTCAGGACCTTTGGAAGAACAGTCAGTGCTCTTAACCTCTGAGCCATCTCTACAGCCCCTGAAAATATAATCTTAAAAGAAAAAGTAAAATTAAAATGAATGGCCTGGAATTAACAAAGACAAAAAAGGGGGAAAAAACCCTGCATTTTCTTGCTTGCTTGCTTTTTTTTTTTTTTCTCTTCTTTTAGTATTTTTTGAGGCACGATTTCTCTGTGTAACAGCCCTAGCTGTCCTGGAACTCAGTTTATAGACCAGGCTGTCTTGTTGGTAACGTTCTCTTTTTATTCTTATTTCCTATCTGTAAATCCACATTTCTCTCTCTCTCTCTCTCTCTCTCTCTCTCTCTCTCTCTCTCTCTCTCTCTCGCTTTCTCTCTCTCTCTCAATTTATTTATTTCTTGTTTGGTTTTGTGTTTTGCGTTATGAGACAGGGTTTCTCTGCTGATTTGGAGACTGTTCTTGGAACTAGCTCCTTTCTTGTAGACCACGCTGGCCTAAAACTCCCAGAGATCCTGCCTCTGCCAGATATGGAGCCAGTGCTCTTGAATGCCTTCATCTGGTGAGGTCAAAATATACCCTCCCCACACACACACCAAACACAAACACAGGCACAGGCACACCCAGAGACTCATAAATAAACTTTTAAATTAAGAGCCTGGAGAGCTAGTTTCTTGGCTCTTCCTGAGAAATTGGGTTCAATTCCCAGCACCTGCATGGTTAAATAAATCATAAAAAAAAATTCTTTAATAAATTGAAATTAAACTACACAACTGGAAACACTGTCTCAACTAAAAGTAAAATAAAATGTAAAAGAGTGCAGTGCTAAGTGCAGTTATGAAAATGTTTGGAAATATGACACCTTCCCTGTCTCCCCCACATACACAGGCACACCGAGAGAGAGGTTTAAATAAATGTGGTGGTGGCACATGCCTTTATTCCCAGCACACAGGGGGCAGAGGCAGGTGAATTTCTTGGGAGTTGGAAGCCAGCCTGGTCTACAAGAGCTAGTTCCAGATCAGCTAGGACTGTTACCCAGGGAAACCCTGTTTCGAAAAACAAGACAAAAAAATTAAAATTGAAGTAAATGTACAAGCCAAAGCTACAGGCCCTGGCCTCCACTCCTGTCCCTGAGGGCACCTGGTAAAAGTGAGAAGGCAGATTTCAGAGACTAGTAAAGTTCAAGGTCACCAGCCCTTCCTAACAGCTAGAACTCCTTGCTGAACCATTAAAGGGTGAGTCTAAGGCGGGCAGTGGTGGCGCACGCCTTTAATCCCAGCACTCTGGAGGCAGAGGCAGGCAAATCTCTGGGAGTTCCAGGACAGGCACCAAAGCTACAGAGAAAACTTGTCTTGAAAAGCCAATAAATAAATAAATAAATAAATAAATAAATAATATAAAGGGTGAGGCTACAACTTGATTGG
The DNA here is from genome assembly GCF_018167655.1 of Microtus oregoni. Taxonomy (NCBI): domain Eukaryota; kingdom Metazoa; phylum Chordata; class Mammalia; order Rodentia; family Cricetidae; genus Microtus; species Microtus oregoni. The sequence goes on along the minus strand of NW_024543838.1, from coordinate 56,278 downwards.
TCTGCTTAGATATGTATTTTTTTTATTTTTTTTGTTTTTTTTTAGATATGCATATTTTTGTTATAGTCGTTTTTTTTTTAAATTTATTTATTATATTATGTGTATAGCATTCCTTCCACGTGTGCCTGCAAGCCAGAAGGGGGCACCAGGTCTCATTATAGATGGTTGTAAGCCACCATGTGGTTGCTGGGAATTGAACTCAGGACCTGTGGAAAAGCAGTCAGTGCTCTTAACCTCTGAGCCATCTCTCCAGCCCTGTTATAGTCGTTTTTGTTTTACTGGGCAGGAAAAGATATCCAAGTGGGAATTTTTCCACAGCTGCTTTAATTTTCTCAGACTCTGTATTTAGGATGAGAAGTGGGGTGTGGGGTAGGTTGTACAAACACAACTACTGAAGAAAAGAAACCCCAAGAAAGCAAGCGAGTGGTTGCCATGGTGAAATGTCTTTGAAAGGCATTTAGGTGACTGGGAACTGCCCTTGCTGCCTCCCTCCTTTCCTCCCTCTCACCAATCCATAATTGTGGCAGCCCCTTGGCCCACATAGTCCTTTCACTGATCGGTCAGACACACTCTTTGTTTTATTTTTTAATTTTTGAATTGTGGGTGAAGTCAATTAATTGAGCTCTTAGATTATTATCATCATCATCATTATTATTATTTGTTTATTTGTGGTTTTTCTACATAGGGATTCCCTTTGTATGCTTGTTTGCCCTGGAACTCACTTTGTAGACAAGGCTGGCCTCAGACTCACAGAGATCTAGCTGCCCCTGCCTCTACCTCTGCCTCCTAGTGCCGGAATAAAAGGCCTGTACTAAACACACTTTTAGTTTCTCTGTGTCTGTCGTCGCTTTGCCTGCAGAACAAGGTAGCCTCAAACTCACAGCGATCTGCCTGCCTCTGCCTCTCCTGATCTCTGAGGGCTGAGAACTGAGAATAAAGAAATGTGCTGCCACCATTACCCAGCTAGGCAGCTGCCCAAAATATACTGCTGCTGCGGCAGCAATAAAAAAAAAAAAAATAACCTGAGATAAACAAAGAAAAAAAGGAAAACACCAGTTTTTCTTCCTTCTTTCCTTTTTTCCTTCTTTTCTTCCTTCCTTGTTTTTTTTCTGTTTTCTTCTTTTATTATTTTTTTGGTACAGGGTTTCTCTGTATAATACCTTTAACTCACTATATAAAACAGGCTGTCATCTTGGTGACATTATGGTTTTGTGTTTTTTCTTATTTCCTGTTTAATCATTTTCTCTCTCTCTCTCTCTCTCTCTCTCTCTCTCTCTCTCTCTCACACACACACACACACACACACATACAGAGATTTAATTTATGTTTTTTATTTTTGTTTGTGTTTTTGTTTTGATTTTCAAGGCAGGGTTTTCTCTGTTGCTTTGGAGCCTGTCTTTGGAACTAGCTCTCGTCGACCAGGCTGGCCTCAAACTCCCAGAGATCCACCTGCCTCTCTGCCAGATATGGAACCAGTCCTTTTGAATGCTTTCATCCTTCCTGGTCATTAAAAATTTGAAATGAAACTAAGTTCTACACAACTGGAAAGACTGTCTCAAATAAAAGTTAAGTAAAATGTTCTGAAATAGGGCACCTTCCCTGCCCCCCCCCACCAAGGACACACTTGTGTGCAGACCAAGAGATACAAACAAAATTTGAAATGAAACTAAATGTACATGAAATTAACAGAATGAGATACTAAAAACTTAGTTGGATTGTCACTGTGGTGCACATCTTTTATTCTATCATCCAAGAGACAGAGACAGGTGTACCTCTGTGAATTCCCAGGTTTTGGAGAGAGGCCCCATCCCAAATTTAAAAAAAAAGAAGGAAGAAAAGAAGAAAGAAACATTATGAACTGTCTCCTTGTTTCTAGAAACTTGTTTTGATTTGCATTTCTCTGATGACTAAGCATGTTGAACATTTCCTTAAGTGTCTTTCAGCCATTTTAGATTCCTCGGTTGAGAGTTCTCTGTTTAAGTCTGTACTCCATTTTGTGAATTAGATTATTTGTTCTTGAGATGACCAATGTCTTGTGTTCTTTGTATGTTTTGGAGATCAGACAGACCTCTGTCTGATGTGGGGTTAGTGAAGATCTTTTTCCATTCTGTAAGGCCGTCATTTTGTCTTGTTGGCCGTGTTCTTTGCTTTACAGAAGCTTTTCAGTTTCAGGAGGTCTCTCTCACTTATTAATTGTTTCTCTCAGTGTCTGTGCTACTGGGGTTCTATTTAGGAAGCGGTCTCCTGTGCTGATGCGTTCAAATGCGTTTGATATTTTTATTTTTATATTCTTTTATTGTGGATGAAGTCAATTATTTGAACTCTCAAATATTTTTATTGTTATTATCTCTTTATTTGTTTGTTTATTTGTGGTTGTTCAACATAGGGTTTCGTTGTGTGCCCTTGTATGCGTATGCCCTGGGACTCACTTTGTAGACAAAACTGGCCTCAGACTCACAGAGAGCCATCTGCCTCTGCCTCCTAATGCTGGGATTAAAGGCTAAACAACCTTTTTTATATATTTATTTTCCTAATAATTTATTTTGTCGGCATTGGTGTTTTGCCTGCATGTATGTCTATCTGAGGGTGTCAGATCTTGGAGTTACAGACAGCTGTTGACTGCCATGTGGGTGGTAGGAATTGAACCTGGGTCCTCTGGAAGAGCAGTCAGCACTCTTAACTGCAGAGCCATCTCTCCAGCCCCCACCTTTTTTTTGAAAACAGGGTTTCTCTATGTCACTTTGCCTGTCCTGAATCTCAATCTGCAGAACAAGGTAGCTTTAAACTTACAGTGATCTGCCAGCCTTGGTCTCCCTGATCTTGAAGGTGTTTTATCATCTCTCTCTCTGTCTGGCTATCTATCTATCTATCTATCTATCTATCTATCTATCTATCCATTCATTTATTAGTTTATGTATTTGTTTATGTGTTTATTTATGTATTTATTTATTTTTGTTTTCTGAGACAGGATTTCTCTCTAGCTTTTGAGTCTGTCCTGGATCCAGACCTGGTCACAGCTGTACCTGAAAATAAAATAAACAAACAAACAAAAACAAAAACAAAGCAAAGCAAAAGCCAGGCAGGACTCTCTGGTTGACCTTCCCTTTCCCCCTCCCCCATGGGCTCCTCAGAGGCAGTGAGGCCTCCGGCAGGGAATCCACAGAGCCTCTGCCCAAGGCTCTCCAGGGAACCCACTCTCTCCCTTTCCCCCAGCCCCAGGGCTGCCAGCCACATCTATCTCAGGCAGAGGTGGCGGGCACTCTGGCTATCCAGGATGTGACAGACACAGACACAGAGAAGCAGGGAGGAAAGTTGCCCACTCTCTCACTAGACGCAGGCATGCAGGAGGAACAATGAAAGAATGAGAACTGGAGAGATGGAATTTCTGGAATGTCCAGAAACCACATGGTGGGGATCTAGTGACCTCTTTTGGTGACAGGGAGTACAGCACAGATTTGGGTTCTTGTGCTCCTGAGATGTAACCCCCACAAGGCAGCAGCTCATAAGTGATTGTAAATCCAGTTTCACACGACTGCACATAAAATAAAGTTAAATAAATCATAAAAAAATTCTTTAAAATTTTAAATTAAAATAAGTTCTACACAACCAGAAAGACTGTCTCAAATAAAAGTAAAATAAAATGTTCTAAAATAGGACAACTTCCCTGCCCCCCACCCCCACAGGGACACACTTGGTGCAGACCAAGAGATACAAACAAAATTTGAAATTAAACTAAATCTACAAGAAACTGACCCTGGTTATTGTGGTGCACATCTTTTATTCTATCATCAAAGAGACAGAGGCAGGTGGACCTCTGTGAATTTCCAGGCTTTATAGAGAGGCCCCCAACCCTAGAAACTGGACCATGGGAGTTTAGGACCTATAAGACAGTGCACGAGTCTTGTGATCTCACTTGGTAGATGAGTCTGGATTTTAACTCACAGATGTCCTTCTGCCTGTGTCTCCCACATGCTGGGATAAAGGGTTCCCTAATTCTTGAATGGCATACTGAAAGTAGTTATTTCTACTTAGTTTGCGTTTGATTTTTTAAAAAAAATCCATGCCTATTTATTTATTTATTTTTGGTTTTTCACGACAGGGTTTCTCTGTAGCTTTGTAGATAGTGTTGGCTGGCTGGCTGGCTGGCTGGCTGGCTGGCTGGCTTTCAGTTCCCTGACAGAAATAAGCACATTATGGAGGAACCACAAAGTTGTTACACTATGTGGGTGTGATGAGGAGAGATTGTGAGTGTCCTGTCAGAACAAAGTTAGTCCCATAGTTGATGAAATTCATTATCCCAAAAATTCAGCAGAATATATCCCAAGTTTGCAAATGTGTGATCAGCTTGTGACAGGTTGGGCTGGAGATGCTGAGAACTGGGGAGCCCTCAATGCAAGACCAGATACTCGTTCCCATGAAGAGAGAGGGAGGGAGGGAGGGAGGGAGGGATCATTCATTCATTCATTCCTATACTCAAGTTTAAGAAAAGATGAGTGGCTATGGAGAGACCACTCACAGATATGAAAAATCATTTCCTAAAAATCAAATTTCTCAGTCACTATGCAACTGCTATGGTGCTTCTCCTAGATAGAACAAAACACACACACACACACACACACACACACACACACAAAGGTGAACCAGGGAAAAGCTTTCTAAGCCTTTAAGGATGCACCGTGACTTCAGAGACCTCAGGGAGTATAGGGATGGGTGCTTGATGCTTCAGACTCATGTCATTGAAGGACATAACATAGTCTGGATTCACAGAGATTCACAACACAGAGCCATTGTCACTTACCCAGAGCTAACAAGAAATTGCAGTCTCAGCCGGGCTGTGGTGTGTGCATGCCTTTAATCACAGCACACACACAGATCTCTGTGAATTCAAAGATGGCCTGATTTACAGAGTGAGTTTTAGGACAGCCCAAGATACACAAAGAAACCCTTTCTTGAAAAACAAAACAAAACAGCAAAAGAAAGAAAGAAAGAAATGGAAAAAGAAAAAAAAAGGCAGTCTCTTCCCACTCTCTCATCCATTGGCTCTTAAAGAGCTCTCAAGCTGAACTGGAGACCAGGGTGTCATTCATAACTGGGAAGCTAGAAACCTTAGGGGACCACAGGAGTCAGACTGACTGCAGCACTTGATGCCTCAACCCTGCTAATGGCTGTGATATAAGGCATGGTAAAATATGGGCTTTGGGCCTTTCGGCCGTGGTAGCCATCTTTCAGTAACTCGCCAAAATGACAAACACAAAGGGAAAGAGGAGGGGCACTCGCTATATGTTCTCTAGGCCCTTTAGGAAACATGGAGTTGTTCCTTTGGCCACGAATCTACAAGAAGGGCGATATTATAGACATCAAGGGAATGGGCACTGTTCAAAAAGGAATGCCCCATAAATGTTACCACGGCAAAACCGGAAGAGTCTACAATGTCACCCAGCATGCTGTGGGCATCATTGTAAACAAGCCAGTTAAGGGCAAGATTCTTGCCAAGAGAATTAATGTGCGGATTGAACACATCAAGCACTCGAAGAGCAGAGACAGCTTTCTGAAGCGGGTGAAGGAGAACAACCAGAAGGAAAAGGAAGACAAAGAGAAGGGCACCTGGGTTCAGCTCAAGCGAACCCAGAGAAGCACACTTCGCGAGGACTAACAGGAAGGAGCCTTAGCTGCTGGAGCCCATTCCCTACGAATTCATGGCCTGATGTACAAAAAGAAATAACACAATTGGACTATTAAAAAAAAAATACGGGGGGCTGGAGAGATGGCTCAGTGGTTAAGAGCATTGCCTGCTCTTCCAAAGGTCCTGAGTTCAATTCCCGGCAACCACATGGTGGCTCACAACCATCTGTAAAGAGGTCTGGTGCCCTCTTCTGGCCTGCAGACATACACACAGACAGAATATTGTATACTTAATAAATAAATAAATAAATATTTAAAAAAAAATACGGGCTTTGGCAGAGCGCTACTCCCCTTTCTCTATTATTATTGCTACACAAAGAAAAGGACCGGGGGGGGGGGGGGGGCGTGATGTGAAGTGCTGGTATTGAAATCTCACTGACTCCTTCCGCACTCCTTGTCAATTCCCGACTTTGTCAAATCAACTATCGTGAATCTTTGATGTGGGTTGGCCCTTTAGGAACTCAGAGAAACAAGACAGACCTATTTCATTCCAGAAACCTCCCAGTTCCTGAGCCCTAGCCCTGGAAGTCTCAAAGCCATCACATCCAGAAATCTCTCTAGTCCCTGCTAGTGGTGAACTCACTTCGTCTTCCCCAGGACCACTAATTATTTCTCCGTGTTTTCCTCTGAGATCTGAGGTCAGCTTTCTTCTTCCTCCCTCTGGCCTCTCCATGATCTCCATTCTCTAGACAACATGTCTAGAACTGAGTCTTATAGGCACCGAGAGAGTGTATCTTGAGGGCACTTGGCATTTCTAGGACACGAGTGACATCACAAAATTCCGAGAGCTCTCCGGGATACCGTAGAATTTCCAGAGAAGGGACTGCTGATGTCGTGAGGCACGGCCTTTACCTCCTTGCTAATATTTCTCCCCGAACTGACCAACCGACCGACTGACCGGAACCTGAGGTTTCCTTTCCAGGAGTCTCTCCTGCGACACAGAGGGAGCCATTCAGGATTTCCTCCTTCCAAAACCAGAAATTTCTCTTTGCTTCATTAAAATCTTTTCACTACTTCCTTCACCCATGGGGAGTTAGTTAGTTGAACACTCACTTTTTTCATGAATGTCCCTTCCTCCCTCTCCGGAACATCTCATATTACTGATTCATACTCAGTAAATCAGTAATATGAGAAATTAGGCCAGGAGGACACGGAAGATGAGGGTTGAGTCCTCTGAAGTGAACAAGCACTTAGGGAAGGCTAAACTTAAGGGAATTTGACTCTGAGTGGCAAGACATGAATAGCTGCTGCCAAGGCACAGATGCAGGCATCGGGCTGAGGCACCAACTGGGCCCTTGGCATCCTCCTGCATCATCAGAGCTGTGTGAGAAACTCAGACCAAAGGAGGGCCGTGTTCAAAGGGAGAGGGCATTTTCTATGGATGGCTGCCAGCTATCTCTTGGCTTCTGTAAGTACAGGAACTCAACAAAGACAGAGACATGCCAGACAGGAGGTTTTGGTAAAAATCTGAACTGAACTGAATAGAAACTGGCTATTACGTATTAGTGTTTTCAGAGTTATGTCTGAGGAACAAAATACTTAAATAAAATAAAACCAAATCCTTAAAAAACATCCAGGTGTCCTCTGAGGGGGCATGGAAAACAAAACAAAACAAAAAGATAAGAGGGATTTTAGTTGTTCCAAAAACCCTCAGAGCCGGGCGGTGGTGGCGCATGCCTTTAATCCCAACACTTGGGAGGCAGAGGCAGGTGGATCTCTGTGAGTTCGAGGCCAGCCTGGTCTAGAAGAGCTAGTGCCAGGACAGGCTCCAAAGCTACAGAGAAACCCTGTCTCGAAAAATCAAAAAAAAAAAAAAACCCTCAGGAACAAAACTTCCCCTGGAGAATAGCAAGAGTTCATTGGGAAACTGTCTGTCTCCTGTTGCATCGTTTCAAGTTTTTCTAACTTGAGACTGGATGGTGTCAGCTGTAAGATTTTCATCTTTTACGCTCACAGTGAGATTCTAGCCTTTTTTCTTTTTATATTGAGAGATGGACACATGTTCCCTCCCTCTAGTTCTATTGGCTGTACAGCTTTGACCAAGAAAGAGGGTTGGATTTCATCAAAGAATTTCTCTCCATTTTATATTTCACCCACTTTTGATTGCTATTAAGTGCAATCTAGCTGGTTTGTGGTGTTTCAGGAACACTTTCCTTATTCTTCTGGGTTTTGTGTGTGTGTGTGTGTTTGTGTGTGTGTGTGTGTGTTTGGTTGGTTTTGTGAGACAGGGTTTATCTAGGGAACAGTCCTGGAATGTCCTTGGTAGGTGAGGCTGGCCTTGAACTCCCCCTGCCTCTCTGTCATTTCTTCCTACTTGGTGTGTGTTTGGTTGCTGTTTTGAGTTTTCAGATCTCCTGAAAAAAAGATCAAGATCATTTCTTTCCTAAACTCTGTGTCCTTGGGACACAAGCATTAAAGGGTGTGGCTACAGCTCCACTGGACCTCTTTGATATGGATATCTGCAGCCTTTCCTGTTGGAGTTGGGAAACTGAAAGTTGTTGACTTGAATTCACTCATTGCAAAAAAAAAAAAAAAACAAAAAACAAAATCAAAAAACAAACAAAAAAAAACAAGAAACAAAAAAAAACCTTCCTTATTTATTTTATTATTTCACATTTTAACTTGATTTTTTTTCTTTTTTTGAGACAGGAATTGGCTTTTTATTTATGCTCCAGACAATCTATCTCACTACATGGCCCAGGACTTCTTTCTGAACGCTTCCATGATAGTAGTCAGCTGCCCAAATATACTGCTGCTGCTGCAATTTTAGAAAAAAATTAAATAAAAATAAATAACCTGAGATAAACAAAGAAAAAAAGGAAAGCACCTATTTTTCCTTCCTTCCTTCCTTCCTTCCTTCCTTCCTTCCTGTTTTCTTCTTTTATTATTTTTTATTTTTGGTTTCTCTGTATAATACTTTTAACTCACTATATAAACCAGGCTGTCATCTTGGTGACATTATGGTTTTGTTTTTTCTTATTTCTGGTCTGAAAATTGACAAATTGACATTTCTTCTCCCTCTCTCTTTCTCATTTAATTCATGTTTTATTTTATGTATTTATTCATTTATTTATTTATTTTTGTTTGTGTTTTGGTTTTGATTTTCAAGGCATGGTTTCTCTGTTGTCTTAGAACTAGCTCTTGTCGACCAGGCTGTCCTCAAACTCCCAGAGATCCAACTGCCTCTCTGCCAGATATGGAACCAGTCATCTTGGTTAGTTCAAAAGCCACCCCATAAACACATGTGCGCGTGTTTATGACATGAACACGTGAGACATGAACACGTGAGAAACAGGAAGGAACGAGGAGTGGTGTCCACTCTCTCACTAAATGCAGGCCTGCCTGCAGTGATTGAAAGAATCAGAAATGGAGAGATGGAATTTCTGGACTTTCCAGAAACCACATGGTGGAAATCTAGTGCTCTCTTCTGTTGACAGGGCCTAGATGTGCATATTTGCTGTTTTCTGGTTGAAGCTGGGAAACAGTACCTTCTTGCTGAAGTTGGATAATTGTTGAATTCAGCCATTTTCAGGTTTCATAGAAAACAAAACAAAACAAAAAAAAAGCCCCTTCTTTGTTTTATTTCACATTTTAATTTGTTTTTTTTTTTTTTTGTTGTTTTTTGAGACAGGACCTGTCTTTTTATTTGTGTTTCAGACAAACTATTTTACTACATGGCCCAGGACTTCTTCTTTCTGAACACTTATGCTGCAAATACAATCTTTTTTTTAAAATTAATTATTTATTATGTATACAGCACTCCTTCCATGCATGACTGCAGGCCAGACGATCCCATTACAGATGGTTGTGAGCCACCATATTGTTTCTAGGAATTGAACTCAGGACCTTTGGAAGAACAGTCAGTGCTCTTAACCTCTGAGCCATCTCTACAGCCCCTGAAAATATAATCTTAAAAGAAAAAGTAAAATTAAAATGAATGGCCTGGAATTAACAAAGACAAAAAAGGGGGAAAAAACCCTGCATTTTCTTGCTTGCTTGCTTTTTTTTTTTTTTCTCTTCTTTTAGTATTTTTTGAGGCACGATTTCTCTGTGTAACAGCCCTAGCTGTCCTGGAACTCAGTTTATAGACCAGGCTGTCTTGTTGGTAACGTTCTCTTTTTATTCTTATTTCCTATCTGTAAATCCACATTTCTTCTCTCTCTCTCTCTCTCTCTCTCTCTCTCTCTCTCTCTCTCTCTCGCTTTCTCTCTCTCTCTCAATTTATTTATTTCTTGTTTGGTTTTGTGTTTTGCGTTATGAGACAGGGTTTCTCTGCTGATTTGGAGACTGTTCTTGGAACTAGCTCCTTTCTTGTAGACCACGCTGGCCTAAAACTCCCAGAGATCCTGCCTCTGCCAGATATGGAGCCAGTGCTCTTGAATGCCTTCATCTGGTGAGGTCAAAATATACCCTCCCCACACACACACCAAACACAAACACAGGCACAGGCACACCCAGAGACTCATAAATAAACTTTTAAATTAAGAGCCTGGAGAGCTAGTTTCTTGGCTCTTCCTGAGAAATTGGGTTCAATTCCCAGCACCTGCATGGTTAAATAAATCATAAAAAAAAATTCTTTAATAAATTGAAATTAAACTACACAACTGGAAACACTGTCTCAACTAAAAGTAAAATAAAATGTAAAAGAGTGCAGTGCTAAGTGCAGTTATGAAAATGTTTGGAAATATGACACCTTCCCTGTCTCCCCCACATACACAGGCACACCGAGAGAGAGGTTTAAATAAATGTGGTGGTGGCACATGCCTTTATTCCCAGCACACAGGGGGCAGAGGCAGGTGAATTTCTTGGGAGTTGGAAGCCAGCCTGGTCTACAAGAGCTAGTTCCAGATCAGCTAGGACTGTTACCCAGGGAAACCCTGTTTCGAAAAACAAGACAAAAAAATTAAAATTGAAGTAAATGTACAAGCCAAAGCTACAGGCCCTGGCCTCCACTCCTGTCCCTGAGGGCACCTGGTAAAAGTGAGAAGGCAGATTTCAGAGACTAGTAAAGTTCAAGGTCACCAGCCCTTCCTAACAGCTAGAACTCCTTGCTGAACCATTAAAGGGTGAGTCTAAGGCGGGCAGTGGTGGCGCACGCCTTTAATCCCAGCACTCTGGAGGCAGAGGCAGGCAAATCTCTGGGAGTTCCAGGACAGGCACCAAAGCTACAGAGAAAACTTGTCTTGAAAAGCCAATAAATAAATAAATAAATAAATAAATAAATAATATAAAGGGTGAGGCTACAACTTGATTGGTCTGCTTAGATATGTATTTTTTTTATTTTTTTTGTTTTTTTTTAGATATGCATATTTTTGTTATAGTCGTTTTTTTTTTAAATTTATTTATTATATTATGTGTATAGCATTCCTTCCACGTGTGCCTGCAAGCCAGAAGGGGGCACCAGGTCTCATTATAGATGGTTGTAAGCCACCATGTGGTTGCTGGGAATTGAACTCAGGACCTGTGGAAAAGCAGTCAGTGCTCTTAACCTCTGAGCCATCTCTCCAGCCCTGTTATAGTCGTTTTTGTTTTACTGGGCAGGAAAAGATATCCAAGTGGGAATTTTTCCACAGCTGCTTTAATTTTCTCAGACTCTGTATTTAGGATGAGAAGTGGGGTGTGGGGTAGGTTGTACAAACACAACTACTGAAGAAAAGAAACCCCAAGAAAGCAAGCGAGTGGTTGCCATGGTGAAATGTCTTTGAAAGGCATTTAGGTGACTGGGAACTGCCCTTGCTGCCTCCCTCCTTTCCTCCCTCTCACCAATCCATAATTGTGGCAGCCCCTTGGCCCACATAGTCCTTTCACTGATCGGTCAGACACACTCTTTGTTTTATTTTTTAATTTTTGAATTGTGGGTGAAGTCAATTAATTGAGCTCTTAGATTATTATCATCATCATCATTATTATTATTTGTTTATTTGTGGTTTTTCTACATAGGGATTCCCTTTGTATGCTTGTTTGCCCTGGAACTCACTTTGTAGACAAGGCTGGCCTCAGACTCACAGAGATCTAGCTGCCCCTGCCTCTACCTCTGCCTCCTAGTGCCGGAATAAAAGGCCTGTACTAAACACACTTTTAGTTTCTCTGTGTCTGTCGTCGCTTTGCCTGCAGAACAAGGTAGCCTCAAACTCACAGCGATCTGCCTGCCTCTGCCTCTCCTGATCTCTGAGGGCTGAGAACTGAGAATAAAGAAATGTGCTGCCACCATTACCCAGCTAGGCAGCTGCCCAAAATATACTGCTGCTGCGGCAGCAATAAAAAAAAAAAAAATAACCTGAGATAAACAAAGAAAAAAAGGAAAACACCAGTTTTTCTTCCTTCTTTCCTTTTTTCCTTCTTTTCTTCCTTCCTTGTTTTTTTTCTGTTTTCTTCTTTTATTATTTTTTTGGTACAGGGTTTCTCTGTATAATACCTTTAACTCACTATATAAAACAGGCTGTCATCTTGGTGACATTATGGTTTTGTGTTTTTTCTTATTTCCTGTTTAATCATTTCTCTCTCTCTCTCTCTCTCTCTCTCTCTCTCTCTCTCTCTCACACACACACACACACACACACATACAGAGATTTAATTTATGTTTTTTATTTTTGTTTGTGTTTTTGTTTTGATTTTCAAGGCAGGGTTTTCTCTGTTGCTTTGGAGCCTGTCTTTGGAACTAGCTCTCGTCGACCAGGCTGGCCTCAAACTCCCAGAGATCCACCTGCCTCTCTGCCAGATATGGAACCAGTCCTTTTGAATGCTTTCATCCTTCCTGGTCATTAAAAATTTGAAATGAAACTAAGTTCTACACAACTGGAAAGACTGTCTCAAATAAAAGTTAAGTAAAATGTTCTGAAATAGGGCACCTTCCCTGCCCCCCCCCACCAAGGACACACTTGTGTGCAGACCAAGAGATACAAACAAAATTTGAAATGAAACTAAATGTACATGAAATTAACAGAATGAGATACTAAAAACTTAGTTGGATTGTCACTGTGGTGCACATCTTTTATTCTATCATCCAAGAGACAGAGACAGGTGTACCTCTGTGAATTCCCAGGTTTTGGAGAGAGGCCCCATCCCAAATTTAAAAAAAAAGAAGGAAGAAAAGAAGAAAGAAACATTATGAACTGTCTCCTTGTTTCTAGAAACTTGTTTTGATTTGCATTTCTCTGATGACTAAGCATGTTGAACATTTCCTTAAGTGTCTTTCAGCCATTTTAGATTCCTCGGTTGAGAGTTCTCTGTTTAAGTCTGTACTCCATTTTGTGAATTAGATTATTTGTTCTTGAGATGACCAATGTCTTGTGTTCTTTGTATGTTTTGGAGATCAGACAGACCTCTGTCTGATGTGGGGTTAGTGAAGATCTTTTTCCATTCTGTAAGGCCGTCATTTTGTCTTGTTGGCCGTGTTCTTTGCTTTACAGAAGCTTTTCAGTTTCAGGAGGTCTCTCTCACTTATTAATTGTTTCTCTCAGTGTCTGTGCTACTGGGGTTCTATTTAGGAAGCGGTCTCCTGTGCTGATGCGTTCAAATGCGTTTGATATTTTTATTTTTATATTCTTTTATTGTGGATGAAGTCAATTATTTGAACTCTCAAATATTTTTATTGTTATTATCTCTTTATTTGTTTGTTTATTTGTGGTTGTTCAACATAGGGTTTCGTTGTGTGCCCTTGTATGCGTATGCCCTGGGACTCACTTTGTAGACAAAACTGGCCTCAGACTCACAGAGAGCCATCTGCCTCTGCCTCCTAATGCTGGGATTAAAGGCTAAACAACCTTTTTTATATATTTATTTTCCTAATAATTTATTTTGTCGGCATTGGTGTTTTGCCTGCATGTATGTCTATCTGAGGGTGTCAGATCTTGGAGTTACAGACAGCTGTTGACTGCCATGTGGGTGGTAGGAATTGAACCTGGGTCCTCTGGAAGAGCAGTCAGCACTCTTAACTGCAGAGCCATCTCTCCAGCCCCCACCTTTTTTTTGAAAACAGGGTTTCTCTATGTCACTTTGCCTGTCCTGAATCTCAATCTGCAGAACAAGGTAGCTTTAAACTTACAGTGATCTGCCAGCCTTGGTCTCCCTGATCTTGAAGGTGTTTTATCATCTCTCTCTCTGTCTGGCTATCTATCTATCTATCTATCTATCTATCTATCTATCTATCCATTCATTTATTAGTTTATGTATTTGTTTATGTGTTTATTTATGTATTTATTTATTTTTGTTTTCTGAGACAGGATTTCTCTCTAGCTTTTGAGTCTGTCCTGGATCCAGACCTGGTCACAGCTGTACCTGAAAATAAAATAAACAAACAAACAAAAACAAAAACAAAGCAAAGCAAAAGCCAGGCAGGACTCTCTGGTTGACCTTCCCTTTCCCCCTCCCCCATGGGCTCCTCAGAGGCAGTGAGGCCTCCGGCAGGGAATCCACAGAGCCTCTGCCCAAGGCTCTCCAGGGAACCCACTCTCTCCCTTTCCCCCAGCCCCAGGGCTGCCAGCCACATCTATCTCAGGCAGAGGTGGCGGGCACTCTGGCTATCCAGGATGTGACAGACACAGACACAGAGAAGCAGGGAGGAAAGTTGCCCACTCTCTCACTAGACGCAGGCATGCAGGAGGAACAATGAAAGAATGAGAACTGGAGAGATGGAATTTCTGGAATGTCCAGAAACCACATGGTGGGGATCTAGTGACCTCTTTTGGTGACAGGGAGTACAGCACAGATTTGGGTTCTTGTGCTCCTGAGATGTAACCCCCACAAGGCAGCAGCTCATAAGTGATTGTAAATCCAGTTTCACACGACTGCACATAAAATAAAGTTAAATAAATCATAAAAAAATTCTTTAAAATTTTAAATTAAAATAAGTTCTACACAACCAGAAAGACTGTCTCAAATAAAAGTAAAATAAAATGTTCTAAAATAGGACAACTTCCCTGCCCCCCACCCCCACAGGGACACACTTGGTGCAGACCAAGAGATACAAACAAAATTTGAAATTAAACTAAATCTACAAGAAACTGACCCTGGTTATTGTGGTGCACATCTTTTATTCTATCATCAAAGAGACAGAGGCAGGTGGACCTCTGTGAATTTCCAGGCTTTATAGAGAGGCCCCCAACCCTAGAAACTGGACCATGGGAGTTTAGGACCTATAAGACAGTGCACGAGTCTTGTGATCTCACTTGGTAGATGAGTCTGGATTTTAACTCACAGATGTCCTTCTGCCTGTGTCTCCCACATGCTGGGATAAAGGGTTCCCTAATTCTTGAATGGCATACTGAAAGTAGTTATTTCTACTTAGTTTGCGTTTGATTTTTTAAAAAAAATCCATGCCTATTTATTTATTTATTTTTGGTTTTTCACGACAGGGTTTCTCTGTAGCTTTGTAGATAGTGTTGGCTGGCTGGCTGGCTGGCTGGCTGGCTGGCTGGCTTTCAGTTCCCTGACAGAAATAAGCACATTATGGAGGAACCACAAAGTTGTTACACTATGTGGGTGTGATGAGGAGAGATTGTGAGTGTCCTGTCAGAACAAAGTTAGTCCCATAGTTGATGAAATTCATTATCCCAAAAATTCAGCAGAATATATCCCAAGTTTGCAAATGTGTGATCAGCTTGTGACAGGTTGGGCTGGAGATGCTGAGAACTGGGGAGCCCTCAATGCAAGACCAGATACTCGTTCCCATGAAGAGAGAGGGAGGGAGGGAGGGAGGGAGGGATCATTCATTCATTCATTCCTATACTCAAGTTTAAGAAAAGATGAGTGGCTATGGAGAGACCACTCACAGATATGAAAAATCATTTCCTAAAAATCAAATTTCTCAGTCACTATGCAACTGCTATGGTGCTTCTCCTAGATAGAACAAAACACACACACACACACACACACACACACACACACAAAGGTGAACCAGGGAAAAGCTTTCTAAGCCTTTAAGGATGCACCGTGACTTCAGAGACCTCAGGGAGTATAGGGATGGGTGCTTGATGCTTCAGACTCATGTCATTGAAGGACATAACATAGTCTGGATTCACAGAGATTCACAACACAGAGCCATTGTCACTTACCCAGAGCTAACAAGAAATTGCAGTCTCAGCCGGGCTGTGGTGTGTGCATGCCTTTAATCACAGCACACACACAGATCTCTGTGAATTCAAAGATGGCCTGATTTACAGAGTGAGTTTTAGGACAGCCCAAGATACACAAAGAAACCCTTTCTTGAAAAACAAAACAAAACAGCAAAAGAAAGAAAGAAAGAAATGGAAAAAGAAAAAAAAAGGCAGTCTCTTCCCACTCTCTCATCCATTGGCTCTTAAAGAGCTCTCAAGCTGAACTGGAGACCAGGGTGTCATTCATAACTGGGAAGCTAGAAACCTTAGGGGACCACAGGAGTCAGACTGACTGCAGCACTTGATGCCTCAACCCTGCTAATGGCTGTGATATAAGGCATGGTAAAATATGGGCTTTGGGCCTTTCGGCCGCGGTAGCCATCTTTCAGTAACTCGCCAAAATGACAAACACAAAGGGAAAGAGGAGGGGCACTCGCTATATGTTCCCTTTAGGAAACATGGAGTTGTTCCTTTGGCCACGAATCTACAAGAAGGGCGATATTATAGACATCAAGGGAATGGGCACTGTTCAAAAAGGAATGCCCCATAAATGTTACCACGGCAAAACCGGAAGAGTCTACAATGTCACCCAGCATGCTGTGGGCATCATTGTAAACAAGCCAGTTAAGGGCAAGATTCTTGCCAAGAGAATTAATGTGCGGATTGAACACATCAAGCACTCGAAGAGCAGAGACAGCTTTCTGAAGCGGGTGAAGGAGAACAACCAGAAGGAAAAGGAAGACAAAGAGAAGGGCACCTGGGTTCAGCTCAAGCGAACCCAGAGAAGCACACTTCGCGAGGACTAACAGGAAGGAGCCTTAGCTGCTGGAGCCCATTCCCTACGAATTCATGGCCTGATGTACAAAAAGAAATAACACAATTGGACTATTAAAAAAAAAATACGGGGGGCTGGAGAGATGGCTCAGTGGTTAAGAGCATTGCCTGCTCTTCCAAAGGTCCTGAGTTCAATTCCCGGCAACCACATGGTGGCTCACAACCATCTGTAAAGAGGTCTGGTGCCCTCTTCTGGCCTGCAGACATACACACAGACAGAATATTGTATACTTAATAAATAAATAAATAAATATTTAAAAAAAAATACGGGCTTTGGCAGAGCGCTACTCCCCTTTCTCTATTATTATTGCTACACAAAGAAAAGGACCGGGGGGGGGGGGGGGGGGGGGGCGTGATGTGAAGTGCTGGTATTGAAATCTCACTGACTCCTTCCGCACTCCTTGTCAATTCCCGACTTTGTCAAATCAACTATCGTGAATCTTTGATGTGGGTTGGCCCTTTAGGAACTCAGAGAAACAAGACAGACCTATTTCATTCCAGAAACCTCCCAGTTCCTGAGCCCTAGCCCTGGAAGTCTCAAAGCCATCACATCCAGAAATCTCTCTAGTCCCTGCTAGTGGTGAACTCACTTCGTCTTCCCCAGGACCACTAATTATTTCTCCGTGTTTTCCTCTGAGATCTGAGGTCAGCTTTCTTCTTCCTCCCTCTGGCCTCTCCATGATCTCCATTCTCTAGACAACATGTCTAGAACTGAGTCTTATAGGCACCGAGAGAGTGTATCTTGAGGGCACTTGGCATTTCTAGGACACGAGTGACATCACAAAATTCCGAGAGCTCTCCGGGATACCGTAGAATTTCCAGAGAAGGGACTGCTGATGTCGTGAGGCACGGCCTTTACCTCCTTGCTAATATTTCTCCCCGAACTGACCAACCGACCGACTGACCGGAACCTGAGGTTTCCTTTCCAGGAGTCTCTCCTGCGACACAGAGGGAGCCATTCAGGATTTCCTCCTTCCAAAACCAGAAATTTCTCTTTGCTTCATTAAAATCTTTTCACTACTTCCTTCACCCATGGGGAGTTAGTTAGTTGAACACTCACTTTTTTCATGAATGTCCCTTCCTCCCTCTCCGGAACATCTCATATTACTGATTCATACTCAGTAAATCAGTAATATGAGAAATTAGGCCAGGAGGACACGGAAGATGAGGGTTGAGTCCTCTGAAGTGAACAAGCACTTAGGGAAGGCTAAACTTAAGGGAATTTGACTCTGAGTGGCAAGACATGAATAGCTGCTGCCAAGGCACAGATGCAGGCATCGGGCTGAGGCACCAACTGGGCCCTTGGCATCCTCCTGCATCATCAGAGCTGTGTGAGAAACTCAGACCAAAGGAGGGCCGTGTTCAAAGGGAGAGGGCATTTTCTATGGATGGCTGCCAGCTATCTCTTGGCTTCTGTAAGTACAGGAACTCAACAAAGACAGAGACATGCCAGACAGGAGGTTTTGGTAAAAATCTGAACTGAACTGAATAGAAACTGGCTATTACGTATTAGTGTTTTCAGAGTTATGTCTGAGGAACAAAATACTTAAATAAAATAAAACCAAATCCTTAAAAAACATCCAGGTGTCCTCTGAGGGGGCATGGAAAACAAAACAAAACAAAAAGATAAGAGGGATTTTAGTTGTTCCAAAAACCCTCAGAGCCGGGCGGTGGTGGCGCATGCCTTTAATCCCAACACTTGGGAGGCAGAGGCAGGTGGATCTCTGTGAGTTCGAGGCCAGCCTGGTCTAGAAGAGCTAGTGCCAGGACAGGCTCCAAAGCTACAGAGAAACCCTGTCTCGAAAAATCAAAAAAAAAAAAAAACCCTCAGGAACAAAACTTCCCCTGGAGAATAGCAAGAGTTCATTGGGAAACTGTCTGTCTCCTGTTGCATCGTTTCAAGTTTTTCTAACTTGAGACTGGATGGTGTCAGCTGTAAGATTTTCATCTTTTACGCTCACAGTGAGATTCTAGCCTTTTTTCTTTTTATATTGAGAGATGGACACATGTTCCCTCCCTCTAGTTCTATTGGCTGTACAGCTTTGACCAAGAAAGAGGGTTGGATTTCATCAAAGAATTTCTCTCCATTTTATATTTCACCCACTTTTGATTGCTATTAAGTGCAATCTAGCTGGTTTGTGGTGTTTCAGGAACACTTTCCTTATTCTTCTGGGTTTTGTGTGTGTGTGTGTGTTTGTGTGTGTGTGTGTGTGTTTGGTTGGTTTTGTGAGACAGGGTTTATCTAGGGAACAGTCCTGGAATGTCCTTGGTAGGTGAGGCTGGCCTTGAACTCCCCCTGCCTCTCTGTCATTTCTTCCTACTTGGTGTGTGTTTGGTTGCTGTTTTGAGTTTTCAGATCTCCTGAAAAAAAGATCAAGATCATTTCTTTCCTAAACTCTGTGTCCTTGGGACACAAGCATTAAAGGGTGTGGCTACAGCTCCACTGGACCTCTTTGATATGGATATCTGCAGCCTTTCCTGTTGGAGTTGGGAAACTGAAAGTTGTTGACTTGAATTCACTCATTGCAAAAAAAAAAAAAAAACAAAAAACAAAATCAAAAAACAAACAAAAAAAAACAAGAAACAAAAAAAAACCTTCCTTATTTATTTTATTATTTCACATTTTAACTTGATTTTTTTTCTTTTTTTGAGACAGGAATTGGCTTTTTATTTATGCTCCAGACAATCTATCTCACTACATGGCCCAGGACTTCTTTCTGAACGCTTCCATGATAGTAGTCAGCTGCCCAAATATACTGCTGCTGCTGCAATTTTAGAAAAAAATTAAATAAAAATAAATAACCTGAGATAAACAAAGAAAAAAAGGAAAGCACCTATTTTTCCTTCCTTCCTTCCTTCCTTCCTTCCTTCCTTCCTTCCTGTTTTCTTCTTTTATTATTTTTTATTTTTGGTTTCTCTGTATAATACTTTTAACTCACTATATAAACCAGGCTGTCATCTTGGTGACATTATGGTTTTGTTTTTTCTTATTTCTGGTCTGAAAATTGACAAATTGACATTTCTTCTCCCTCTCTCTTTCTCATTTAATTCATGTTTTATTTTATGTATTTATTCATTTATTTATTTATTTTTGTTTGTGTTTTGGTTTTGATTTTCAAGGCATGGTTTCTCTGTTGTCTTAGAACTAGCTCTTGTCGACCAGGCTGTCCTCAAACTCCCAGAGATCCAACTGCCTCTCTGCCAGATATGGAACCAGTCATCTTGGTTAGTTCAAAAGCCACCCCATAAACACATGTGCGCGTGTTTATGACATGAACACGTGAGACATGAACACGTGAGAAACAGGAAGGAACGAGGAGTGGTGTCCACTCTCTCACTAAATGCAGGCCTGCCTGCAGTGATTGAAAGAATCAGAAATGGAGAGATGGAATTTCTGGACTTTCCAGAAACCACATGGTGGAAATCTAGTGCTCTCTTCTGTTGACAGGGCCTAGATGTGCATATTTGCTGTTTTCTGGTTGAAGCTGGGAAACAGTACCTTCTTGCTGAAGTTGGATAATTGTTGAATTCAGCCATTTTCAGGTTTCATAGAAAACAAAACAAAACAAAAAAAAAGCCCCTTCTTTGTTTTATTTCACATTTTAATTTGTTTTTTTTTTTTTTTTTGTTTTTTGAGACAGGACCTGTCTTTTTATTTGTGTTTCAGACAAACTATTTTACTACATGGCCCAGGACTTCTTCTTTCTGAACACTTATGCTGCAAATACAATCTTTTTTTTAAAATTAATTATTTATTATGTATACAGCACTCCTTCCATGCATGACTGCAGGCCAGACGACCCCATTACAGATGGTTGTGAGCCACCATATTGTTTCTAGGAATTGAACTCAGGACCTTTGGAAGAACAGTCAGTGCTCTTAACCTCTGAGCCATCTCTACAGCCCCTGAAAATATAATCTTAAAAGAAAAAGTAAAATTAAAATGAATGGCCTGGAATTAACAAAGACAAAAAAGGGGGAAAAAACCCTGCATTTTCTTGCTTGCTTGCTTTTTTTTTTTTTTCTCTTCTTTTAGTATTTTTTGAGGCACGATTTCTCTGTGTAACAGCCCTAGCTGTCCTGGAACTCAGTTTATAGACCAGGCTGTCTTGTTGGTAACGTTCTCTTTTTATTCTTATTTCCTATCTGTAAATCCACATTTCTCTCTCTCTCTCTCTCTCTCTCTCTCTCTCTCTCTCTCTCTCTCTCTCGCTTTCTCTCTCTCTCTCAATTTATTTATTTCTTGTTTGGTTTTGTGTTTTGCGTTATGAGACAGGGTTTCTCTGCTGATTTGGAGACTGTTCTTGGAACTAGCTCCTTTCTTGTAGACCACGCTGGCCTAAAACTCCCAGAGATCCTGCCTCTGCCAGATATGGAGCCAGTGCTCTTGAATGCCTTCATCTGGTGAGGTCAAAATATACCCTCCCCACACACACACCAAACACAAACACAGGCACAGGCACACCCAGAGACTCATAAATAAACTTTTAAATTAAGAGCCTGGAGAGCTAGTTTCTTGGCTCTTCCTGAGAAATTGGGTTCAATTCCCAGCACCTGCATGGTTAAATAAATCATAAAAAAAAATTCTTTAATAAATTGAAATTAAACTACACAACTGGAAACACTGTCTCAACTAAAAGTAAAATAAAATGTAAAAGAGTGCAGTGCTAAGTGCAGTTATGAAAATGTTTGGAAATATGACACCTTCCCTGTCTCCCCCACATACACAGGCACACCGAGAGAGAGGTTTAAATAAATGTGGTGGTGGCACATGCCTTTATTCCCAGCACACAGGGGGCAGAGGCAGGTGAATTTCTTGGGAGTTGGAAGCCAGCCTGGTCTACAAGAGCTAGTTCCAGATCAGCTAGGACTGTTACCCAGGGAAACCCTGTTTCGAAAAACAAGACAAAAAAATTAAAATTGAAGTAAATGTACAAGCCAAAGCTACAGGCCCTGGCCTCCACTCCTGTCCCTGAGGGCACCTGGTAAAAGTGAGAAGGCAGATTTCAGAGACTAGTAAAGTTCAAGGTCACCAGCCCTTCCTAACAGCTAGAACTCCTTGCTGAACCATTAAAGGGTGAGTCTAAGGCGGGCAGTGTTGGCGCACGCCTTTAATCCCAGCACTCTGGAGGCAGAGGCAGGCAAATCTCTGGGAGTTCCAGGACAGGCACCAAAGCTACAGAGAAAACTTGTCTTGAAAAGCCAATAAATAAATAAATAAATAAATAAATAAATAAATAATATAAAGGGTGAGGCTACAACTTGATTGGTCTGCTTAGATATGTATTTTTTTTATTTTTTTTGTTTTTTTTTAGATATGCATATTTTTGTTATAGTCGTTTTTTTTTTTAAATTTATTTATTATATTATGTGTATAGCATTCCTTCCACGTGTGCCTGCAAGCCAGAAGGGGGCACCAGGTCTCATTATAGATGGTTGTAAGCCACCATGTGGTTGCTGGGAATTGAACTCAGGACCTGTGGAAAAGCAGTCAGTGCTCTTAACCTCTGAGCCATCTCTCCAGCCCTGTTATAGTCGTTTTTGTTTTACTGGGCAGGAAAAGATATCCAAGTGGGAATTTTTCCACAGCTGCTTTAATTTTCTCAGACTCTGTATTTAGGATGAGAAGTGGGGTGTGGGGTAGGTTGTACAAACACAACTACTGAAGAAAAGAAACCCCAAGAAAGCAAGCGAGTGGTTGCCATGGTGAAATGTCTTTGAAAGGCATTTAGGTGACTGGGAACTGCCCTTGCTGCCTCCCTCCTTTCCTCCCTCTCACCAATCCATAATTGTGGCAGCCCCTTGGCCCACATAGTCCTTTCACTGATCGGTCAGACACACTCTTTGTTTTATTTTTTAATTTTTGAATTGTGGGTGAAGTCAATTAATTGAGCTCTTAGATTATTATCATCATCATCATTATTATTATTTGTTTATTTGTGGTTTTTCTACATAGGGATTCCCTTTGTATGCTTGTTTGCCCTGGAACTCACTTTGTAGACAAGGCTGGCCTCAGACTCACAGAGATCTAGCTGCCCCTGCCTCTACCTCTGCCTCCTAGTGCCGGAATAAAAGGCCTGTACTAAACACACTTTTAGTTTCTCTGTGTCTGTCGTCGCTTTGCCTGCAGAACAAGGTAGCCTCAAACTCACAGCGATCTGCCTGCCTCTGCCTCTCCTGATCTCTGAGGGCTGAGAACTGAGAATAAAGAAATGTGCTGCCACCATTACCCAGCTAGGCAGCTGCCCAAAATATACTGCTGCTGCGGCAGCAATAAAAAAAAAAAAATAACCTGAGATAAACAAAGAAAAAAAGGAAAACACCAGTTTTTCTTCCTTCTTTCCTTTTTTCCTTCTTTTCTTCCTTCCTTGTTTTTTTTCTGTTTTCTTCTTTTATTATTTTTTTGGTACAGGGTTTCTCTGTATAATACCTTTAACTCACTATATAAAACAGGCTGTCATCTTGGTGACATTATGGTTTTGTGTTTTTTCTTATTTCCTGTTTAATCATTTCTCTCTCTCTCTCTCTCTCTCTCTCTCTCTCTCTCTCTCTCACACACACACACACACACACACATACAGAGATTTAATTTATGTTTTTTATTTTTGTTTGTGTTTTTGTTTTGATTTTCAAGGCAGGGTTTTCTCTGTTGCTTTGGAGCCTGTCTTTGGAACTAGCTCTCGTCGACCAGGCTGGCCTCAAACTCCCAGAGATCCACCTGCCTCTCTGCCAGATATGGAACCAGTCCTTTTGAATGCTTTCATCCTTCCTGGTCATTAAAAATTTGAAATGAAACTAAGTTCTACACAACTGGAAAGACTGTCTCAAATAAAAGTTAAGTAAAATGTTCTGAAATAGGGCACCTTCCCTGCCCCCCCCCCACCAAGGACACACTTGTGTGCACACCAAGAGATACAAACAAAATTTGAAATGAAACTAAATGTACATGAAATTAACAGAATGAGATACTAAAAACTTAGTTGGATTGTCACTGTGGTGCACATCTTTTATTCTATCATCCAAGAGACAGAGACAGGTGTACCTCTGTGAATTCCCAGGTTTTGGAGAGAGGCCCCATCCCAAATTTAAAAAAAAAGAAGGAAGAAAAGAAGAAAGAAACATTATGAACTGTCTCCTTGTTTCTAGAAACTTGTTTTGATTTGCATTTCTCTGATGACTAAGCATGTTGAACATTTCCTTAAGTGTCTTTCAGCCATTTTAGATTCCTCGGTTGAGAGTTCTCTGTTTAAGTCTGTACTCCATTTTGTGAATTAGATTATTTGTTCTTGAGATGACCAATGTCTTGTGTTCTTTGTATGTTTTGGAGATCAGACAGACCTCTGTCTGATGTGGGGTTAGTGAAGATCTTTTTCCATTCTGTAAGGCCGTCATTTTGTCTTGTTGGCCGTGTTCTTTGCTTTACAGAAGCTTTTCAGTTTCAGGAGGTCTCTCTCACTTATTAATTGTTTCTCTCAGTGTCTGTGCTACTGGGGTTCTATTTAGGAAGCGGTCTCCTGTGCTGATGCGTTCAAATGCGTTTGATATTTTTATTTTTATATTCTTTTATTGTGGATGAAGTCAATTATTTGAACTCTCAAATATTTTTATTGTTATTATCTCTTTATTTGTTTGTTTATTTGTGGTTGTTCAACATAGGGTTTCGTTGTGTGCCCTTGTATGCGTATGCCCTGGGACTCACTTTGTAGACAAAACTGGCCTCAGACTCACAGAGAGCCATCTGCCTCTGCCTCCTAATGCTGGGATTAAAGGCTAAACAACCTTTTTTATATATTTATTTTCCTAATAATTTATTTTGTCGGCATTGGTGTTTTGCCTGCATGTATGTCTATCTGAGGGTGTCAGATCTTGGAGTTACAGACAGCTGTTGACTGCCATGTGGGTGGTAGGAATTGAACCTGGGTCCTCTGGAAGAGCAGTCAGCACTCTTAACTGCAGAGCCATCTCTCCAGCCCCCACCTTTTTTTTGAAAACAGGGTTTCTCTATGTCACTTTGCCTGTCCTGAATCTCAATCTGCAGAACAAGGTAGCTTTAAACTTACAGTGATCTGCCAGCCTTGGTCTCCCTGATCTTGAAGGTGTTTTATCATCTCTCTCTCTGTCTGGCTATCTATCTATCTATCTATCCATTCATTTATTAGTTTATGTATTTGTTTATGTGTTTATTTATGTATTTATTTATTTTTGTTTTCTGAGACAGGATTTCTCTCTAGCTTTTGAGTCTGTCCTGGATCCAGACCTGGTCACAGCTGTACCTGAAAATAAAATAAACAAACAAACAAAAACAAAAACAAAGCAAAGCAAAAGCCAGGCAGGACTCTCTGGTTGACCTTCCCTTTCCCCCTCCCCCATGGGCTCCTCAGAGGCAGTGAGGCCTCCGGCAGGGAATCCACAGAGCCTCTGCCCAAGGCTCTCCAGGGAACCCACTCTCTCCCTTTCCCCCAGCCCCAGGGCTGCCAGCCACATCTATCTCAGGCAGAGGTGGCGGGCACTCTGGCTATCCAGGATGTGACAGACACAGACACAGAGAAGCAGGGAGGAAAGTTGCCCACTCTCTCACTAGACGCAGGCATGCAGGAGGAACAATGAAAGAATGAGAACTGGAGAGATGGAATTTCTGGAATGTCCAGAAACCACATGGTGGGGATCTAGTGACCTCTTTTGGTGACAGGGAGTACAGCACAGATTTGGGTTCTTGTGCTCCTGAGATGTAACCCCCACAAGGCAGCAGCTCATAAGTGATTGTAAATCCAGTTTCACACGACTGCACATAAAATAAAGTTAAATAAATCATAAAAAAATTCTTTAAAAATTTGAAATTAAAATAAGTTCTACACAACCAGAAAGACTGTCTCAAATAAAAGTAAAATAAAATGTTCTAAAATAGGACAACTTCCCTGCCCCCCACCCCCACAGGGACACACTTGGTGCAGACCAAGAGATACAAACAAAATTTGAAATTAAACTAAATCTACAAGAAACTGACCCTGGTTATTGTGGTGCACATCTTTTATTCTATCATCAAAGAGACAGAGGCAGGTGGACCTCTGTGAATTTCCAGGCTTTATAGAGAGGCCCCCAACCCTAGAAACTGGACCATGGGAGTTTAGGACCTATAAGACAGTGCACGAGTCTTGTGATCTCACTTGGTAGATGAGTCTGGATTTTAACTCACAGATGTCCTTCTGCCTGTGTCTCCCACGTGCTGGGATAAAGGGTTCCCTAATTCTTGAATGGCATACTGAAAGTAGTTATTTCTACTTAGTTTGCGTTTGATTTTTTAAAAAAAATCCATGCCTATTTATTTATTTATTTTTGGTTTTTCACGACAGGGTTTCTCTGTAGCTTTGTAGATAGTGTTGGCTGGCTGGCTGGCTGGCTGGCTGGCTGGCTGGCTTTCAGTTCCCTGACAGAAATAAGCACATTATGGAGGAACCACAAAGTTGTTACACTATGTGGGTGTGATGAGGAGAGATTGTGAGTGTCCTGTCAGAACAAAGTTAGTCCCATAGTTGATGAAATTCATTATCCCAAAAATTCAGCAGAATATATCCCAAGTTTGCAAATGTGTGATCAGCTTGTGACAGGTTGGGCTGGAGATGCTGAGAACTGGGGAGCCCTCAATGCAAGACCAGATACTCGTTCCCATGAAGAGAGAGGGAGGGAGGGAGGGAGGGAGGGATCATTCATTCATTCATTCCTATACTCAAGTTTAAGAAAAGATGAGTGGCTATGGAGAGACCACTCACAGATATGAAAAATCATTTCCTAAAAATCAAATTTCTCAGTCACTATGCAACTGCTATGGTGCTTCTCCTAGATAGAACAAAACACACACACACACACACACACACACACACACACACACACAAAGGTGAACCAGGGAAAAGCTTTCTAAGCCTTTAAGGATGCACCGTGACTTCAGAGACCTCAGGGAGTATAGGGATGGGTGCTTGATGCTTCAGACTCATGTCATTGAAGGACATAACATAGTCTGGATTCACAGAGATTCACAACACAGAGCCATTGTCACTTACCCAGAGCTAACAAGAAATTGCAGTCTCAGCCGGGCTGTGGTGTGTGCATGCCTTTAATCACAGCACACACACAGATCTCTGTGAATTCAAAGATGGCCTGATTTACAGAGTGAGTTTTAGGACAGCCCAAGATACACAAAGAAACCCTTTCTTGAAAAACAAAACAGCAAAAGAAGGAAAGAAAGAAATGGAAAAAGAAAAAAAAAGGCAGTCTCTTCCCACTCTCTCATCCATTGGCTCTTAAAGAGCTCTCAAGCTGAACTGGAGACCAGGGTGTCATTCATAACTGGGAAGCTAGAAACCTTAGGGGACCACAGGAGTCAGACTGACTGCAGCACTTGATGCCTCAACCCTGCTAATGGCTGTGATATAAGGCATGGTAAAATATGGGCTTTGGGCCTTTCGGCCGTGGTAGCCATCTTTCAGTAACTCGCCAAAATGACAAACACAAAGGGAAAGAGGAGGGGCACTCGCTATATGTTCTCTAGGCCCTTTAGGAAACATGGAGTTGTTCCTTTGGCCACGAATCTACAAGAAGGGCGATATTATAGACATCAAGGGAATGGGCACTGTTCAAAAAGGAATGCCCCATAAATGTTACCACGGCAAAACCGGAAGAGTCTACAATGTCACCCAGCATGCTGTGGGCATCATTGTAAACAAGCCAGTTAAGGGCAAGATTCTTGCCAAGAGAATTAATGTGCGGATTGAACACATCAAGCACTCGAAGAGCAGAGACAGCTTTCTGAAGCGGGTGAAGGAGAACAACCAGAAGGAAAAGGAAGACAAAGAGAAGGGCACCTGGGTTCAGCTCAAGCGAACCCAGAGAAGCACACTTCGCGAGGACTAACAGGAAGGAGCCTGAGCTGCTGGAGCCCATTCCCTACGAATTCATGGCCTGATGTACAAAAAGAAATAACACAATTGGACTATTAAAAAAAAAATACGGGGGGCTGGAGAGATGGCTCAGTGGTTAAGAGCATTGCCTGCTCTTCCAAAGGTCCTGAGTTCAATTCCCGGCAACCACATGGTGGCTCACAACCATCTGTAAAGAGGTCTGGTGCCCTCTTCTGGCCTGCAGACATACACACAGACAGAATATTGTATACTTAATAAATAAATAAATATTTAAAAAAAAATACGGGCTTTGGCAGAGCGCTACTCCCCTTTCTCTATTATTATTGCTACACAAAGAAAAGGACCGGGGGGGGGGGGGGGGGGGGGGCGTGATGTGCAGTGCTGGTATTGAAATCTCACTGACTCCTTCCGCACTCCTTGTCAATTCCCGACTTTGTCAAATCAACTATCGTGAATCTTTGATGTGGGTTGGCCCTTTAGGAACTCAGAGAAACAAGACAGACCTATTTCATTCCAGAAACCTCCCAGTTCCTGAGCCCTAGCCCTGGAAGTCTCAAAGCCATCACATCCAGAAATCTCTCTAGTCCCTGCTAGTGGTGAACTCACTTCGTCTTCCCCAGGACCACTAATTATTTCTCCGTGTTTTCCTCTGAGATCTGAGGTCAGCTTTCTTCTTCCTCCCTCTGGCCTCTCCATGATCTCCATTCTCTAGACAACATGTCTAGAACTGAGTCTTATAGGCACCGAGAGAGTGTATCTTGAGGGCACTTGGCATTTCTAGGACACGAGTGACATCACAAAATTCCGAGAGCTCTCCGGGATACCGTAGAATTTCCAGAGAAGGGACTGCTGATGTCGTGAGGCACGGCCTTTACCTCCTTGCTAATATTTCTCCCCGAACTGACCAACCGACCGACTGACCGGAACCTGAGGTTTCCTTTCCAGGAGTCTCTCCTGCGACACAGAGGGAGCCATTCAGGATTTCCTCCTTCCAAAACCAGAAATTTCTCTTTGCTTCATTAAAATCTTTTCACTACTTCCTTCACCCATGGGGAGTTA
Organism: Microtus oregoni; assembly: GCF_018167655.1. Classification (NCBI taxonomy): domain Eukaryota; kingdom Metazoa; phylum Chordata; class Mammalia; order Rodentia; family Cricetidae; genus Microtus; species Microtus oregoni. The sequence continues at coordinate 27,696 of NW_024543838.1, read as the reverse complement.
GTTAGTTGAACACTCACTTTTTTCATGAATGTCCCTTCCTCCCTCTCCGGAACATCTCATATTACTGATTCATACTCAGTAAATCAGTAATATGAGAAATTAGGCCAGGAGGACACGGAAGATGAGGGTTGAGTCCTCTGAAGTGAACAAGCACTTAGGGAAGGCTAAACTTAAGGGAATTTGACTCTGAGTGGCAAGACATGAATAGCTGCTGCCAAGGCACAGATGCAGGCATCGGGCTGAGGCACCAACTGGGCCCTTGGCATCCTCCTGCATCATCAGAGCTGTGTGAGAAACTCAGACCAAAGGAGGGCCGTGTTCAAAGGGAGAGGGCATTTTCTATGGATGGCTGCCAGCTATCTCTTGGCTTCTGTAAGTACAGGAACTCAACAAAGACAGAGACATGCCAGACAGGAGGTTTTGGTAAAAATCTGAACTGAACTGAATAGAAACTGGCTATTACGTATTAGTGTTTTCAGAGTTATGTCTGAGGAACAAAATACTTAAATAAAATAAAACCAAATCCTTAAAAAACATCCAGGTGTCCTCTGAGGGGGCATGGAAAACAAAACAAAACAAAAAGATAAGAGGGATTTTAGTTGTTCCAAAAACCCTCAGAGCCGGGCGGTGGTGGCGCATGCCTTTAATCCCAACACTTGGGAGGCAGAGGCAGGTGGATCTCTGTGAGTTCGAGGCCAGCCTGGTCTAGAAGAGCTAGTGCCAGGACAGGCTCCAAAGCTACAGAGAAACCCTGTCTCGAAAAATCAAAAAAAAAAAAAACCCTCAGGAACAAAACTTCCCCTGGAGAATAGCAAGAGTTCATTGGGAAACTGTCTGTCTCCTGTTGCATCGTTTCAAGTTTTTCTAACTTGAGACTGGATGGTGTCAGCTGTAAGATTTTCATCTTTTACGCTCACAGTGAGATTCTAGCCTTTTTTCTTTTTATATTGAGAGATGGACACATGTTCCCTCCCTCTAGTTCTATTGGCTGTACAGCTTTGACCAAGAAAGAGGGTTGGATTTCATCAAAGAATTTCTCTCCATTTTATATTTCACCCACTTTTGATTGCTATTAAGTGCAATCTAGCTGGTTTGTGGTGTTTCAGGAACACTTTCCTTATTCTTCTGGGTTTTGTGTGTGTGTGTGTGTTTGTGTGTGTGTGTGTGTGTTTGGTTGGTTTTGTGAGACAGGGTTTATCTAGGGAACAGTCCTGGAATGTCCTTGGTAGGTGAGGCTGGCCTTGAACTCCCCCTGCCTCTCTGTCATTTCTTCCTACTTGGTGTGTGTTTGGTTGCTGTTTTGAGTTTTCAGATCTCCTGAAAAAAAGATCAAGATCATTTCTTTCCTAAACTCTGTGTCCTTGGGACACAAGCATTAAAGGGTGTGGCTACAGCTCCACTGGACCTCTTTGATATGGATATCTGCAGCCTTTCCTGTTGGAGTTGGGAAACTGAAAGTTGTTGACTTGAATTCACTCATTGCAAAAAAAAAAAAAAAAAAAAAAAAAAAAAACAAAAAACAAACAAAAAAAAACCAAGAAACATAAAAAAACCTTCCTTATTTATTTTATTATTTCACATTTTAACTTGATTTTTTTTCTTTTTTTGAGACAGGAATTGGCTTTTTTATTTATGCTCCAGACAATCTATCTCACTACATGGCCCAGGACTTCTTTCTGAACGCTTCCATGATAGTAGTCAGCTGCCCAAATATACTGCTGCTGCTGCAATTTTAGAAAAAAATTAAATAAAAATAAATAACCTGAGATAAACAAAGAAAAAAAGGAAAGCACCTATTTTTCCTTCCTTCCTTCCTTCCTTCCTTCCTTCCTGTTTTCTTCTTTTATTATTTTTTATTTTTGGTTTCTCTGTATAATACTTTTAACTCACTATATAAACCAGGCTGTCATCTTGGTGACATTATGGTTTTGTTTTTTCTTATTTCTGGTCTGAAAATTGACAAATTGACATTTCTTCTCCCTCTCTCTTTCTCATTTAATTCATGTTTTATTTTATGTATTTATTCATTTATTTATTTATTTTTGTTTGTGTTTTGGTTTTGATTTTCAAGGCATGGTTTCTCTGTTGTCTTAGAACTAGCTCTTGTCGACCAGGCTGTCCTCAAACTCCCAGAGATCCAACTGCCTCTCTGCCAGATATGGAACCAGTCATCTTGGTTAGTTCAAAAGCCACCCCATAAACACATGTGCGCGTGTTTATGACATGAACACGTGAGACATGAACACGTGAGAAACAGGAAGGAACGAGGAGTGGTGTCCACTCTCTCACTAAATGCAGGCCTGCCTGCAGTGATTGAAAGAATCAGAAATGGAGAGATGGAATTTCTGGACTTTCCAGAAACCACATGGTGGAAATCTAGTGCTCTCTTCTGTTGACAGGGCCTAGATGTGCATATTTGCTGTTTTCTGGTTGAAGCTGGGAAACAGTACCTTCTTGCTGAAGTTGGATAATTGTTGAATTCAGCCATTTTCAGGTTTCGTAGAAAACAAAACAAAACAAAAAGCCCCTTCTTGGTTTTATTTCACATTTTAATTTTTTTTTTTGTTTTTTGTTTTTTGAGACAGGACCTGTCTTTTTATTTGTGTTTCAGACAAACTATTTTACTACATGGCCCAGGACTTCTTCTTTCTGAACACTTATGCTGCAAATACAATCTTTTTTTTTAAAATTAATTATTTATTATGTATACAGCACTCCTTCCATGCATGACTGCAGGCCAGAAGACCCCATTACAGATGGTTGTGAGCCACCATATTGTTGCTAGGAATTGAACTCAGGACCTTTGGAAGAACAGTCAGTGCTCTTAACCTCTGAGCCATCTCTACAGCCCCTGAAAATATAATCTTAAAAGAAAAAGTAAAATTAAAATGAATGGCCTGGAATTAACAAAGACAAAAAAGGGGGAAAAAACCCTGCATTTTCTTGCTTGCTTGCTTTTTTTTTTTTTCTCTTCTTTTAGTATTTTTTGAGGCACGATTTCTCTGTGTAACAGCCCTAGCTGTCCTGGAACTCAGTTTATAGACCAGGCTGTCTTGTTGGTAACGTTCTCTTTTTATTCTTATTTCCTATCTGTAAATCCACATTTCTTCTCTCTCTCTCTCTCTCTCTCTCTCTCTCTCTCTCGCTTTCTCTCTCTCTCTCTATATATTTATTTCTTGTTTGGTTTTGTGTTTTGCTTTATGAGACAGGGTTTTTCTGCTGATTTGGAGACTGTTCTTGGAACTAGCTCCTTTCTTGTAGACCAGGCTGGCCTAAAATTCCCAGAGATCCTGCCTCTGCCAGATATGGAGCCAGTGCTCTTGAATGCCTTCATCTGGTGAGGTCAAAATATACCCCCCCACATACACACCAAACACAAACACAGGCACAGGCACACCCAGAGACACATAAATAAACTTTTAAATTAAGAGCCTGGAGAGTTAGTTTCTTGGCTTTTCCTGAGAAATTGGGTTCAATTCCCAGCACCTGCATGGTTAAATAAATCATAAAAAAAAATTCTTTAAGAAATTGAAATTAAACTACACAACTGGAAACACTGTCTCAACTAAAAGTAAAATAAAATGTAAAAGAGTGCAGTGCTAAGTGCAGTTATGAAAATGTTTGGAAATATGACACCTTCCCTGTCTCCCCCACATACACAGGCACACCGAGAGAGAGGTTTAAATAAATGTGGTGGTGGCACATGCCTTTATTCCCAGCACACAGGGTCAGAGGCAGGTGAATTTCTTGGGAGTTGGAAGCCAGCCTGGTCTACAAGAGCTAGTTCCAGATCAGCTAGGACTGTTACCCAGGGAAACCCTGTTTCGAAAAACAAGACAAAAAAATTAAAATTGAAGTAAATGTACAAGCCAAAGCTACAGGCCCTGGCCTCCACTCCTGTCCCTGAGGGCACCTGGTAAAAGTGAGAAGGCAGATTTCAGAGACTAGTAAAGTTCAAGGTCACCAGCCCTTCCTAACAGCTAGAACTCCTTGCTGAACCATTAAAGGGTGAGTCTAAGGCGGGCAGTGTTGGCACACGCCTTTAATCCCAGCACTCTGGAGGCAGAGGCAGGCAAATCTCTGGGAGTTCCAGGACAGGCACCAAAGCTACAGAGAAAACTTGTCTTGAAAAGCCAATAAATAAATAAATAAATAAATAATATAAAGGGTGAGGCTACAACTTGATTGGTCTGCTTAGATATGTATTTTTTTTATTTTTTTTGTTTTTTTTAGATATGCATATTTTTGTTATAGTCGTTTTTTTTTTAAATTTATTTATTATATTATGTGTATAGCATTCCTTCCACGTGTGCCTGCAAGCCAGAAGGGGGCACCAGGTCTCATTATAGATGGTTGTAAGCCACCATGTGGTTGCTGGGAATTGAACTCAGGACCTGTGGAAAAGCAGTCAGTGCTCTTAACCTCTGAGCCATCTCTCCAGCCCTGTTATAGTCGTTTTTGTTTTACTGGGCAGGAAAAGATATCCAAGTGGGAATTTTTCCACAGCTGCTTTAATTTTCTCAGACTCTGTATTTAGGATGAGAAGTGGGGTGTGGGGTAGGTTGTACAAACACAACTACTGAAGAAAAGAAACCCCAAGAAAGCAAGCGAGTGGTTGCCATGGTGAAATGTCTTTGAAAGGCATTTGGGTGACTGGGAACTGCCCTTGCTGCCTCCCTCCTTTCCTCCCTCTCACCAATCCATAATTGTGGCAGCCCCTTGGCCCACATAGTCCTTTCACTGATCGGTCAGACACACTCTTTGTTTTATTTTTTAATTTTTGAATTGTGGGTGAAGTCAATTAATTGAGCTCTTAGATTATTATCATCATCATCATTATTATTATTTGTTTATTTGTGGTTTTTCTACATAGGGATTCCCTTTGTATGCTTGTTTGCCCTGGAACTCACTTTGTAGACAAGGCTGGCCTCAGACTCACAGAGATCTAGCTGCCCCTGCCTCTACCTCTGCCTCCTAGTGCCGGAATAAAAGGCCTGTACTAAACACACTTTTAGTTTCTCTGTGTCTGTCGTCGCTTTGCCTGCAGAACAAGGTAGCCTCAAACTCACAGCGATCTGCCTGCCTCTGCCTCTCCTGATCTCTGAGGGCTGAGAACTGAGAATAAAGAAATGTGCTGCCACCATTACCCAGCTAGGCAGCTGCCCAAAATATACTGCTGCTGCGGCAGCAATAAAAAAAAAACAAAAAACCTGAGATAAACAAAGAAAAAAAGGAAAACACCAGTTTTTCTTCCTTCTTTCCTTTTTTCCTTCTTTTCTTCCTTCCTTGTTTTTTTTCTGTTTTCTTCTTTTATTATTTTTTTGGTACAGGGTTTCTCTGTATAATACCTTTAACTCACTATATAAAACAGGCTGTCATCTTGGTGACATTATGGTTTTGTGTTTTTTCTTATTTCCTGTTTAATCATTTCTCTCTCTCTCTCTCTCTCTCTCTCTCTCTCTCTCACACACACACACACACATACAGAGATTTAATTTATGTTTTTTATTTTTGTTTGTGTTTTTGTTTTGATTTTCAAGGCAGGGTTTTCTCTGTTGCTTTGGAGCCTGTCTTTGGAACTAGCTCTCGTCGACCAGGCTGGCCTCAAACTCCCAGAGATCCACCTGCCTCTCTGCCAGATATGGAACCAGTCCTTTTGAATGCTTTCATCCTTCCTGGTCATTAAAAATTTGAAATGAAACTAATTTCTACACAACTGGAAAGACTGTCTCAAATAAAAGTTAAGTAAAATGTTCTGAAATAGGGCACCTTCCCTGCCCCCCCCCCCCCACCAAGGACACACTTGTGTGCAGACCAAGAGATACAAACAAAATTTGAAATGAAACTAAATGTACATGAAATTAACAGAATGAGATACTAAAAACTTAGTTGGATTGTCACTGTGGTGCACATCTTTTATTCTATCATCCAAGAGACAGAGACAGGTGTACCTCTGTGAATTCCCAGGTTTTGGAGAGAGGCCCCATCCCAAATTTAAAAAAAAAGAAGGAAGAAAAGAAGAAAGAAACATTATGAACTGTCTCCTTGTTTCTAGAAACTTGTTTTGATTTGCATTTCTCTGATGACTAAGCATGTTGAACATTTCCTTAAGTGTCTTTCAGCCATTTTAGATTCCTCGGTTGAGAGTTCTCTGTTTAAGTCTGTACTCCATTTTGTGAATTAGATTATTTGTTCTTGAGATGACCAATGTCTTGTGTTCTTTGTATGTTTTGGAGATCAGACAGACCTCTGTCTGATGTGGGGTTAGTGAAGATCTTTTTCCATTCTGTAAGGCCGTCATTTTGTCTTGTTGGCCGTGTTCTTTGCTTTACAGAAGCTTTTCAGTTTCAGGAGGTCTCTCTCACTTATTAATTGTTTCTCTCAGTGTCTGTGCTACTGGGGTTCTATTTAGGAAGCGGTCTCCTGTGCTGATGCGTTCAAATGCGTTTGATATTTTTATTTTTATATTCTTTTATTGTGGATGAAGTCAATTATTTGAACTCTCAAATATTTTTATTGTTATTATCTCTTTATTTGTTTGTTTATTTGTGGTTGTTCAACATAGGGTTTCGTTGTGTGGCCTTGTATGCGTATGCCCTGGGACTCACTTTGTAGACAAAACTGGCCTCAGACTCACAGAGAGCCATCTGCCTCTGCCTCCTAATGCTGGGATTAAAGGCTAAACAACCTTTTTTATATATTTATTTTCCTAATAATTTATTTTGTCGGCATTGGTGTTTTGCCTGCATGTATGTCTATCTGAGGGTGTCAGATCTTGGAGTTACAGACAGCTGTTGACTGCCATGTGGGTGGTAGGAATTGAACCTGGGTCCTCTGGAAGAGCAGTCAGCACTCTTAACCACAGAGCCATCTCTCCAGCCCCCACCTTTTTTTTGAAAACAGGGTTTCTCTATGTCACTTTGCCTGTCCTGAATCTCAATCTGCAGAACAAGGTAGCTTTAAACTTACAGTGATCTGCCAGCCTTGGTCTCCCTGATCTTGAAGGTGTTTTATCATCTCTCTCTCTGTCTGGCTATCTATCTATCTATCTATCCATTCATTTATTAGTTTATGTATTTGTTTATGTGTTTATTTATGTATTTATTTATTTTTGTTTTCTGAGACAGGATTTCTCTCTAGCTTTTGAGTCTGTCCTGGATCCAGACCTGGTCACAGCTGTACCTGAAAATAAAATAAACAAACAAACAAAAACAAAAACAAAGCAAAGCAAAAGCCAGGCAGGACTCTCTGGTTGACCTTCCCTTTCCCCCTCCCCCATGGGCTCCTCAGAGGCAGTGAGGCCTCCGGCAGGGAATCCACAGAGCCTCTGCCCAAGGCTCTCCAGGGAACCCACTCTCTCCCTTTCCCCCAGCCCCAGGGCTGCCAGCCACATCTATCTCAGGCAGAGGTGGCGGGCACTCTGGCTATCCAGGATGTGACAGACACAGACACAGAGAAGCAGGGAGGAAAGTTGCCCACTCTCTCACTAGACGCAGGCATGCAGGAGGAACAATGAAAGAATGAGAACTGGAGAGATGGAATTTCTGGAATGTCCAGAAACCACATGGTGGGGATCTAGTGACCTCTTTTGGTGACAGGGAGTACAGCACAGATTTGGGTTCTTGTGCTCCTGAGATGTAACCCCCACAAGGCAGCAGCTCATAAGTGATTGTAAATCCAGTTTCACACGACTGCACATAAAATAAAGTTAAATAAATCATAAAAAAATTCTTTAAAAATTTGAAATTAAAATAAGTTCTACACAACCAGAAAGACTGTCTCAAATAAAAGTAAAATAAAATGTTCTAAAATAGGACAACTTCCCTGCCCCCCACCCCCACAGGGACACACTTGGTGCAGACCAAGAGATACAAACAAAATTTGAAATTAAACTAAATCTACAAGAAACTGACCCTGGTTATTGTGGTGCACATCTTTTATTCTATCATCAAAGAGACAGAGGCAGGTGGACCTCTGTGAATTTCCAGGCTTTATAGAGAGGCCCCCAACCCTAGAAACTGGACCATGGGAGTTTAGGACCTATAAGACAGTGCACGAGTCTTGTGATCTCACTTGGTAGATGAGTCTGGATTTTAACTCACAGATGTCCTTCTGCCTGTGTCTCCCACGTGCTGGGATAAAGGGTTCCCTAATTCTTGAATGGCATACTGAAAGTAGTTATTTCTACTTAGTTTGCGTTTGATTTTTTAAAAAAAATCCATGCCTATTTATTTATTTATTTTTGGTTTTTCACGACAGGGTTTCTCTGTAGCTTTGTAGATAGTGTTGGCTGGCTGGCTGGCTGGCTGGCTGGCTGGCTGGCTGGCTGGCTTTCAGTTCCCTGACAGAAATAAGCACATTATGGAGGAACCACAAAGTTGTTACACTATGTGGGTGTGATGAGGAGAGATTGTGAGTGTCCTGTCAGAACAAAGTTAGTCCCATAGTTGATGAAATTCATTATCCCAAAAATTCAGCAGAATATATCCCAAGTTTGCAAATGTGTGATCAGCTTGTGACAGGTTGGGCTGGAGATGCTGAGAACTGGGGAGCCCTCAATGCAAGACCAGATACTCATTCCCATGAAGAGAGAGGGAGGGAGGGAGGGAGGGAGGGAGGGAGGGATCATTCATTCATTCATTCCTATACTCAAGTTTAAGAAAAGATGAGTGGCTATGGAGAGACCACTCACAGATATGAAAAATCATTTCCTAAAAATCAAATTTCTCAGTCACTATGCAACTGCTATGGTGCTTCTCCTAGATAGAACAAAACACACACACACACACACACACACACACACACACACACACACACAAAGGTGAACCAGGGAAAAGCTTTCTAAGCCTTTAAGGATGCACCGTGACTTCAGAGACCTCAGGGAGTATAGGGATGGGTGCTTGATGCTTCAGACTCATGTCATTGAAGGACATAACATAGTCTGGATTCACAGAGATTCACAACACAGAGCCATTGTCACTTACCCAGAGCTAACAAGAAATTGCAGTCTCAGCCGGGCTGTGGTGTGTGCATGCCTTTAATCACAGCACACACACAGATCTCTGTGAATTCAAAGATGGCCTGATTTACAGAGTGAGTTTTAGGACAGCCCAAGATACACAAAGAAACCCTTTCTTGAAAAACAAAACAAAACAGCAAAAGAAAGAAAGAAAGAAATGGAAAAAGAAAAAAAAAAGGCAGTCTTTTCCCACTCTCTCATCCATGGGCTCTTAAAGAGCTCTCAAGCTGAACTGGAGACCAGGGTGTCATTCATAACTGGGAAGCTAGAAACCTTAGGGGACCACAGGAGTCAGACTGACTGCAGCACTTGATGCCTCAACCCTGCTAATGGCTGTGATATAAGGCATGGTAAAATATGGGCTTTGGGCCTTTCGGCCGGGGTAGCCATCTTTCAGTAACTCGCCAAAATGACAAACACAAAGGGAAAGAGGAGGGGCACTCGCTATATGTTCTCTAGGCCCTTTAGGAAACATGGAGTTGTTCCTTTGGCCACGAATCTACAAGAAGGGCGATATTATAGACATCAAGGGAATGGGCACTGTTCAAAAAGGAATGCCCCATAAATGTTACCACGGCAAAACCGGAAGAGTCTACAATGTCACCCAGCATGCTGTGGGCATCATTGTAAACAAGCCAGTTAAGGGCAAGATTCTTGCCAAGAGAATTAATGTGCGGATTGAACACATCAAGCACTCGAAGAGCAGAGACAGCTTTCTGAAGCGGGTGAAGGAGAACAACCAGAAGGAAAAGGAAGACAAAGAGAAGGGCACCTGGGTTCAGCTCAAGCGAACCCAGAGAAGCACACTTCGCGAGGACTAACAGGAAGGAGCCTGAGCTGCTGGAGCCCATTCCCTACGAATTCATGGCCTGATGTACAAAAAGAAATAACACACCTGGACTATTAAAAAAAAAATACGGGGGGCTGGAGAGATGGCTCAGTGGTTAAGAGCATTGCCTGCTCTTCCAAAGGTCCTGAGTTCAATTCCCGGCAACCACATGGTGGCTCACAACCATCTGTAAAGAGGTCTGGTGCCCTCTTCTGGCCTGCAGACATACACACAGACAGAATATTGTATACTTAATAAATAAATAAATAAATATTTAAAAAAAAATACGGGCTTTGGCAGAGCGCTACTCCCCTTTCTCTATTATTATTGCTACACAATGAAAAGGACCGGGGGGGGGGGGGGGGGGGGGCGTGATGTGCAGTGCTGGTATTGAAATCTCACTGACTCCTTCCGCACTCCTTGTCAATTCCCGACTTTGTCAAATCAACTATCGTGAATCTTTGATGTGGGTTGGCCCTTTAGGAACTCAGAGAAACAAGACAGACCTATTTCATTCCAGAAACCTCCCAGTTCCTGAGCCCTAGCCCTGGAAGTCTCAAAGCCATCACATCCAGAAATCTCTCTAGTCCCTGCTAGTGGTGAACTCACTTCGTCTTCCCCAGGACCACTAATTATTTCTCCGTGTTTTCCTCTGAGATCTGAGGTCAGCTTTCTTCTTCCTCCCTCTGGCCTCTCCATGATCTCCGTTCTCTAGACAACATGTCTAGAACTGAGTCTTATAGGCACCGAGAGAGTGTATCTTGAGGGCACTTGGCATTTCTAGGACACGAGTGACATCACAAAATTCCGAGAGCTCTCCGGGATACCGTAGAATTTCCAGAGAAGGGACTGCTGATGTCGTGAGGCACGGCCTTTACCTCCTTGCTAATATTTCTCCCCGAACTGACCAACCGACCGACTGACCAGAACCTGAGGTTTCCTTTCCAGGAGTCTCTCCTGCGACACAGAGGGAGCCATTCAGGATTTCCTCCTTCCAAAACCAGAAATTTCTCTCTGCTTCATTAAAATCTTTTCACTACTTCCTTCACCCATGGGGAGTTAGTTAGTTGAACACTCACTTTTTTCATGAATGTCCCTTCCTCCCTCTCCGGAACATCTCATATTACTGATTCATACTCAGTAAATCAGTAATATGAGAAATTAGGCCAGGAGGACACGGAAGATGAGGGTTGAGTCCTCTGAAGTGAACAAGCACTTAGGGAAGGCTAAACTTAAGGGAATTTGACTCTGAGTGGCAAGACATGAATAGCTGCTGCCAAGGCACAGATGCAGGCATCGGGCTGAGGCACCAACTGGGCCCTTGGCATCCTCCTGCATCATCAGAGCTGTGTGAGAAACTCAGACCAAAGGAGGGCCGTGTTCAAAGGGAGAGGGCATTTTCTATGGATGGCTGCCAGCTATCTCTTGGCTTCTGTAAGTACAGGAACTCAACAAAGACAGAGACATGCCAGACAGGAGGTTTTGGTAAAAATCTGAACTGAACTGAATAGAAACTGGCTATTACGTATTAGTGTTTTCAGAGTTATGTCTGAGGAACAAAATACTTAAATAAAATAAAACCAAATCCTTAAAAAATATCCAGGTGTCCTCTGAGGGGGCATGGAAAACAAAACAAAACAAAAAGATAAGAGGGATATTAGTTGTTCCAAAAACCCTCAGAGCCGGGTGGTGGTGGCGCATGCCTTTAATCCCAACACTTGGGAGGCAGAGGCAGGTGGATCTCTGTGAGTTCGAGGCCAGCCTGGTCTAGAAGAGCTAGTGCCAGGACAGGCTCCAAAGCTAAAGAGAAACCCTGTCTCGAAAAATCAAAAAAAAAAAAAAAAACCCTCAGGAACAAAACTTCCCCTGGAGAATAGCGAGAGTTCATTGGGAAACTGTCTGTCTCCTGTTGCATCGTTTCAAGTTTTTCTAACTTGAGACTGGATGGTGTCAGCTGTAAGATTTTCATCTTTTACGCTCACAGTGAGATTCTAGCCTTTTTTCTTTTTTTATTGAGAGATGGACACATGTTCCCTCCCTCTAGTTCTATTGGCTGTACAGCTTTGACCAAGAAAGAGGGTTGGATTTCATCAAAGAATTTCTCTCCATTTTATATTTCACCCACTTTTGATTGCTATTAAGTGCAATCTAGCTGGTTTGTGGTGTTTCAGGAACACTTTCCTTATTCTTCTGTTTTTTGTGTGTGTGTGTGTTTGTGTGTGTGTGTGTGTGTTTGGTTGGTTTTGTGAGACAGGGTTTATCTAGGGAACAGTCCTGGAATGTCCTTGGTAGGTGAGGCTGGCCTTGAACTCCCCCTGCCTCTCTGTCATTTCTTCCTACTTGGTGTGTGTTTGGTTGCTGTTTTGAGTTTTCAGATCTCCTGAAAAAAAGATCAAGATCATTTCTTTCCTAAACTCTGTGTCCTTGGGACACAAGCATTAAAGGGTGTGGCTACAGCTCCACTGGACCTCTTTGATATGGATATCTGCAGCCTTTCCTGTTGGAGTTGGGAAACTGAAAGTTGTTGACTTGAATTCACTCATTGTAAAAAAAAAAAAAAAAAAAAAAACAAAATCAAAAAACAAACAAAAAAAAAACAAGAAACAAAAAAAAACCTTCCTTATTTATTTTATTATTTCACATTTTAACTTGATTTTTTTTCTTTTTTTGAGACAGGAATTGGCTTTTTATTTATGCTCCAGACAATCTATCTCACTACATGGCCCAGGACTTCTTTCTGAATGCTTCCATGATAGTAGTCAGCTGCCCAAATATACTGCTGCTGCTGCAATTTTAGAAAAAATTAAATAAAAATAAATAACCTGAGATAAACAAAGAAAAAAAGGAAAGCACCTATTTTTCCTTCCTTCCTTCCTTCCTTCCTTCCTTCCTGTTTTCTTCTTTTATTATTTTTTATTTTTGGTTTCTCTGTATAATACTTTTAACTCACTATATAAACCAGGCTGTCATCTTGGTGACATTATGGTTTTGTTTTTTCTTATTTCTGGTCTGAAAATTGACAAATTGACATTTCTTCTCCCTCTCTCTTTCTCATTTAATTCATGTTTTATTTTATGTATTTATTCATTTATTTATTTATTTTTGTTTGTGTTTTGGTTTTGATTTTCAAGGCATGGTTTCTCTGTTGTCTTAGAACTAGCTCTTGTCGACCAGGCTGTCCTCAAACTCCCAGAGATCCAACTGCCTCTCTGCCAGATATGGAACCAGTCATCTTGGTTAGTTCAAAAGCCACCCCATAAACACATGTGCGCGTGTTTATGACATGAACACGTGAGACATGAACACGTGAGAAACAGGAAGGAACGAGGAGTGGTGTCCACTCTCTCACTAAATGCAGGCCTGCCTGCAGTGATTGAAAGAATCAGAAATGGAGAGATGGAATTTCTGGACTTTCCAGAAACCACATGGTGGAAATCTAGTGCTCTCTTCTGTTGACAGGGCCTAGATGTGCATATTTGCTGTTTTCTGGTTGAAGCTGGGAAACAGTACCTTCTTGCTGAAGTTGGATAATTGTTGAATTCAGCCATTTTCAGGTTTCATAGAAAACAAAACAAAACAAAAAGCCCCTTCTTGGTTTTATTTCACATTTTAATTTGTTTTTTTTTTTTTTTTTTTTTTTTTGGTTTTTGAGACAGGACCTGTCTTTTTATTTGTGTTTCAGACAAACTATTTTACTACATGGCCCAGGACTTCTTCTTTCTGAACACTTATGCTGCAAATACAATCTTTTTTTTTAAATTAATTATTTATTATGTATACAGCACTCCTTCCATGCATGACTGCAGGCCAGAAGACCCCATTACAGATGGTTGTGAGCCACCATATTGTTGCTAGGAATTGAACTCAGGACCTTTAGAAGAACAGTCAGTGCTCTTAACCTCTGAGCCATCTCTACAGCCCCTGAAAATATAATCTTAAAAGAAAAAGTAAAATTAAAATGAATGGCCTGGAATTAACAAAGACAAAAAAGGGGAAAAAAACCCTGCATTTTCTTGCTTGCTTGCTTTTTTTTTTTCTCTTCTTTTAGTATTTTTTGAGGCACGATTTCTCTGTGTAACAGCCCTAGCTGTCCTGGAACTCAGTTTATAGACCAGGCTGTCTTGTTGGTAACGTTCTCTTTTTATTCTTATTTCCTATCTGTAAATCCACATTTCTTCTCTCTCTCTCTCTCTCCCTCTCTCTCTCTCTCTCTCTCTCTCTCTCTCTCGCTTTCTCTCTCTCTCTCAATTTATTTATTTCTTGTTTGGTTTTGTGTTTTGCTTTATGAGACAGGGTTTCTCTGCTGATTTGGAGACTGTTCTTGGAACTGGCTCCTTTTTGTAGACCACGCTGGCCTAAAACTCCCAGAGATCCTGCCTTTGCCAGATATGGAGCCAGTGCTCTTGAATGCCTTCATCTGGTGAGGTCAAAATATACCCCCCACACACACACACCAAACACAATCACAGGCACAGGCACACCCAGAGACACATAAATAAACTTTTAAATTAAGAGCCTGGAGAGCTAGTTTCTGGGCTCTTCCTGAGAAATTGGGTTCAATTCCCAGCACCTGCATGGTTAAATAAATCATAAAAAAAAATTCTTTAAGAAATTGAAATTAAACTACACAACTGGAAACACTGTCTCAACTAAAAGTAAAATAAAATGTAAAAGAGTGCAGTGCTAAGTGCAGTTATGAAAATGTTTGGAAATATGACACCTTCCCTGTCTCCCCCACATACACAGGCACACCGAGAGAGAGGTTTAAATAAATGTGGTGGTGGCACATGCCTTTATTCCCAGCACACAGGGGGCAGAGGCAGGTGAATTTCTTGGGAGTTGGAAGCCAGCCTGGTCTACAAGAGCTAGTTCCAGATCAGCTAGGACTGTTACCCAGGGAAACCCTGTTTCGAAAAACAAGACAAAAAAATTAAAATTGAAGTAAATGTACAAGCCAAAGCTACAGGCCCTGGCCTCCACTCCTGTCCCTGAGGGCACCTGGTAAAAGTGAGAAGGCAGATTTCAGAGACTAGTAAAATTCAAGGTCACCAGCCATTCCTAACAGCTAGAACTCCTTGCTGAACCATTAAAGGGTGAGTCTAAGGCGGGCAGTGGTGGCACACGCCTTTAATCCCAGCACTCTGGAGGCAGAGGCAGGCAAATCTCTGGGAGTTCCAGGACAGGCACCAAAGCTACAGAGAAAACTTGTCTTGAAAAGCCAATAAATAAATAAATAAATAAATAAATAAATAATATAAAGGGTGAGGCTACAACTTGATTGGTCTGCTTAGATATGTATTTTTTTTATTTTTTTGTTTTTTTTAGATATGCATATTTTTGTTATAGTCGTTTTTTTTTTTTAATTTATTTATTATATTATGTGTATAGCATTCCTTCCACGTGTGCCTGCAAGCCAGAAGGGGGCACCAGGTCTCATTATAGATGGTTGTAAGCCACCATGTGGTTGCTGGGAATTGAACTCAGGACCTGTGGAAAAGCAGTCAGTGCTCTTAACCTCTGAGCCATCTCTCCAGCCCTGTTATAGTCGTTTTTGTTTTACTGGGCAGGAAAAGATATCCAAGTGGGAATTTTTCCACAGCTGCTTTAATTTTCTCAGACTCTGTATTTAGGATGAGAAGTGGGGTGTGGGGTAGGTTGTACAAACACAACTACTGAAGAAAAGAAACCCCAAGAAAGCAAGCGAGTGGTTGCCATGGTGAAATGTCTTTGAAAGGCATTTAGGTGACTGGGAACTGCCCTTGCTGCCTCCCTCCTTTCCTCCCTCTCACCAATCCATAATTGTGGCAGCCCCTTGGCCCACATAGTCCTTTCACTGATCGGTCAGACACACTCTTTGTTTTATTTTTTAATTTTTGAATTGTGGGTGAAGTCAATTAATTGAGCTCTTAGATTATCATCATCATCATCATTATTATTATTTGTTTATTTGTGGTTTTTCTACATAGGGATTCCCTTTGTATGCTTGTTTGCCCTGGAACTCACTTTGTAGACAAGGCTGGCCTCAGACTCACAGAGATCTAGCTGCCCCTGCCTCTACCTCTGCCTCCTAGTGCCGGAATAAAAGGCCTGTACTAAACACACTTTTAGTTTCTCTGTGTCTGTCGTCGCTTTGCCTGCAGAACAAGGTAGCCTCAAACTCACAGCGATCTGCCTGCCTCTGCCTCTCCTGATCTCTGAGGGCTGAGAACTGAGAATAAAGAAATGTGCTGCCACCATTACCCAGCTAGGCAGCTGCCCAAAATATACTGCTGCTGCGGCAGCAATAAAAAAAAAAATAACCTGAGATAAACAAAGAAAAAAAGGAAAACACCAGTTTTTCTTCCTTCTTTCCTTTTTTCCTTCTTTTCTTCCTTCCTTGTTTTTTTTCTGTTTTCTTCTTTTATTATTTTTTTGGTACAGGGTTTCTCTGTATAATACCTTTAACTCACTATATAAACCAGGCTGTCATCTTGGTGACATTATGGTTTTGGTTTTTTTCTTATTTCCTGTTTAATCATTTCTCTCTCTCTCTCTCTCTCTCTCTCTCTCTCTCTTCTCTCTCTCTCTCTCACACACACACACACACACACTCACACACACACACACACACACACAGATTTAATTTATGTTTTTTATTTTTGTTTGTGTTTTTGTTTTGATTTTCAAGGCAGGGTTTTTCTCTGTTGCTTTGGAGCCTGTCTTTGGAACTAGCTCTCGTCGACCAGGCTGGCCTCAAACTCCCAGAGATCCACCTGCCTCTCTGCCAGATATGGAACCAGTCCTTTTGAATGCTTTCATCCTTCCTGGTCATTAAAAATTTGAAATGAAACTAAGTTCTACACAACTGGAAAGACTGTCTCAAATAAAAGTTAAGTAAAATGTTCTGAAATAGGGCACCTTCCCTGCCCCCCCCCACCAAGGACACACTTGGGTGCAGACCAAGAGATACAAACAAAATTTGAAATGAAACTAAATGTACATGAAATTAACAGAATGAGATACTAAAAACTTAGTTGGATTGTCACTGTGGTGCACATCTTTTATTCTATCATCCAAGAGACAGAGACAGGTGTACCTCTGTGAATTCCCAGGTTTTGGAGAGAGGCCCCCATCCCAAATTAAAAAAAAAAGAAGAAAGAAACATTATGAACTGTCTCCTTGTTTCTAGAAACTTGTTTTGATTTGCATTTCTCTGATGACTAAGCATGTTGAACATTTCCTTAAGTGTCTTTCAGCCATTTTAGATTCCTCGGTTGAGAGTTCTCTGTTTAAGTCTGTACTCCATTTTGTGAATTAGATTATTTGTTCTTGAGATGACCAATGTCTTGTGTTCTTTGTATGTTTTGGAGATCAGACAGACCTCTGTCTGATGTGGGGTTAGTGAAGATCTTTTTCCATTCTGTAAGGCCGTCATTTTGTCTTGTTGGCCGTGTTCTTTGCTTTACAGAAGCTTTTCAGTTTCAGGAGGTCTCTCTCACTTATTAATTGTTTCCCTCAGTGTCTGTGCTACTGGGGTTCTATTTAGGAAGCGGTCTCCTGTGCTGATGCGTTCAAATGCGTTTGATATTTTTATTTTTATATTCTTTTATTGTGGATGAAGTCAATTATTTGAACTCTCAAATATTTTTATTGTTATTATCTCTTTATTTGTTTGTTTATTTGTGGTTGTTCAACATAGGGTTTCGTTGTGTGCCCTTGTATGCGTATGCCCTGGGACTCACTTTGTAGACAAAACTGGCCTCAGACTCACAGAGAGCCATCTGCCTCTGCCTCCTAATGCTGGGATTAAAGGCTAAACAACCTTTTTTATATATTTATTTACTAATAATTTATTTTGTCGGCATTGGTGTTTTGCCTGCATGTATGTCTATCTGAGGGTGTCAGATCTTGGAGTTACAGACAGCTGTTGACTGCCATGTGGGTGGTAGGAATTGAACCTGGGTCCTCTGGAAGAGCAGTCAGCACTCTTAACCACAGAGCCATCTCTCCAGCCCCCACCTTTTTTTTGAAAACAGGGTTTCTCTATGTCACTTTGCCTGTCCTGAATCTCAATCTGCAGAACAAGGTAGCTTTAAACTTACAGTGATCTGCCAGCCTTGGTCTCCCTGATCTTGAAGGTGTTTTATCATCTCTCTCTCTGTCTGGCTATCTATCTATCTATCTATCTATCCATTCATTTATTAGTTTATGTATTTGTTTATGTGTTTATTTATGTATTTATTTATTTTTGTTTTCTGAGACAGGATTTCTCTCTAGCTTTTGAGTCTGTCCTGGATCCAGACCTGGTCACAGCTGTACCTGAAAATAAAATAAACAAACAAACAAAAACAAGAACAAAGCAAAGCAAAAGCCAGGCAGGACTCTCTGGTTGACCTTCCCTTTCCCCCTCCCCCATGGGCTCCTCAGAGGCAGTGAGGCCTCCGGCAGGGAATCCACAGAGCCTCTGCCCAAGGCTCTCCAGGGAACCCACTCTCTCCCTTTCCCCCAGCCCCAGGGCTGCCAGCCACATCTATCTCAGGCAGAGGTGGCGGGCACTCTGGCTATCCAGGATGTGACAGACACAGACACAGAGAAGCAGGGAGGAAAGTTGCCCACTCTCTCACTAGACGCAGGCATGCAGGAGGAACAATGAAAGAATGAGAACTGGAGAGATGGAATTTCTGGAATGTCCAGAAACCACATGGTGGGGATCTAGTGACCTCTTTTGGTGACAGGGAGTACAGCACAGATTTGGGTTCTTGTGCTCCTGAGATGTAACCCCCACAAGGCAGCAGCTCATAAGTGATTGTAAATCCAGTTTCACACGACTGCACATAAAATAAAGTTAAATAAATCATAAAAAAATTCTTTAAAAATTTGAAATTAAAATAAGTTCTACACAACCAGAAAGACTGTCTCAAATAAAAGTAAAATAAAATGTTCTAAAATAGGACAACTTCCCTGCCCCCCACCCCCACAGGGACACACTTGGTGCAGACCAAGAGATACAAACAAAATTTGAAATTAAACTAAATCTACAAGAAACTGACCCTGGTTATTGTGGTGCACATCTTTTATTCTATCATCAAAGAGACAGAGGCAGGTGGACCTCTGTGAATTTCCAGGCTTTATAGAGAGGCCCCCAACCCTAGAAACTGGACCATGGGAGTTTAGGACCTATAAGACAGTGCACGAGTCTTGTGATCTCACTTGGTAGATGAGTCTGGATTTTAACTCACAGATGTCCTTCTGCCTGTGTCTCCCACGTGCTGGGATAAAGGGTTCCCTAATTCTTGAATGGCATACTGAAAGTAGTTATTTCTACTTAGTTTGCGTTTGATTTTTTAAAAAAAATCCATGCCTATTTATTTATTTATTTTTGGTTTTTCACGACAGGGTTTCTCTGTAGCTTTGTAGATAGTGTTGGCTGGCTGGCTGGCTGGCTGGCTGGCTGGCTGGCTGGCTTTCAGTTCCCTGACAGAAATAAGCACATTATGGAGGAACCACAAAGTTGTTACACTATGTGGGTGTGATGAGGAGAGATTGTGAGTGTCCTGTCAGAACAAAGTTAGTCCCATAGTTGATGAAATTCATTATCCCAAAAATTCAGCAGAATATATCCCAAGTTTGCAAATGTGTGATCAGCTTGTGACAGGTTGGGCTGGAGATGCTGAGAACTGGGGAGCCCTCAATGCAAGACCAGATACTCGTTCTCATGAAGAGAGAGGGAGGGAGGGAGGGAGGGAGGGAGGGAGGGATCATTCATTCATTCATTCCTATACTCAAGTTTAAGAAAAGATGAGTGGCTATGGAGAGACCACTCACAGGTATGAAAAATCATTTCCTAAAAATCAAATTTCTCAGTCACTATGCAACTGCTATGGTGCTTCTCCTAGATAGAACAAAACACACACACACACACACACACACACAAAGGTGAACCAGGGAAAAGCTTTCTAAGCCTTTAAGGATGCACCGTGACTTCAGAGACCTCAGGGAGTATAGGGATGGGTGCTTGATGCTTCAGACTCATGTCATTGAAGGACATAACATAGTCTGGATTCACAGAGATTCACAACACAGAGCCATTGTCACTTACCCAGAGCTAACAAGAAATTGCAGTCTCAGCCGGGCTGTGGTGTGTGCATGCCTTTAATCACAGCACACACACAGATCTCTGTGAATTCAAAGATGGCCTGATTTACAGAGTGAGTTTTAGGACAGCCCAAGATACACAAAGAAACCCTTTCTTGAAAAACAAAACAAAACAGCAAAAGAAAGAAAGAAAGAAATGGAAAAAGAAAAAAAAAAGGCAGTCTTTTCCCACTCTCTCATCCATTGGCTCTTAAAGAGCTCTCAAGCTGAACTGGAGACCAGGGTGTCATTCATAACTGGGAAGCTAGAAACCTTAGGGGACCACAGGAGTCAGACTGACTGCAGCACTTGATGCCTCAACCCTGCTAATGGCTGTGATATAAGGCATGGTAAAATATGGGCTTTGGGCCTTTCGGCCGCGGTAGCCATCTTTCAGTAACTCGCCAAAATGACAAACACAAAGGGAAAGAGGAGGGGCACTCGCTATATGTTCTCTAGGCCCTTTAGGAAACATGGAGTTGTTCCTTTGGCCACGAATCTACAAGAAGGGCGATATTATAGACATCAAGGGAATGGGCACTGTTCAAAAAGGAATGCCCCATAAATGTTACCACGGCAAAACCGGAAGAGTCTACAATGTCACCCAGCATGCTGTGGGCATCATTGTAAACAAGCCAGTTAAGGGCAAGATTCTTGCCAAGAGAATTAATGTGCGGATTGAACACATCAAGCACTCGAAGAGCAGAGACAGCTTTCTGAAGCGGGTGAAGGAGAACAACCAGAAGGAAAAGGAAGACAAAGAGAAGGGCACCTGGGTTCAGCTCAAGCGAACCCAGAGAAGCACACTTCGCGAGGACTAACAGGAAGGAGCCTGAGCTGCTGGAGCCCATTCCCTACGAATTCATGGCCTGATGTACAAAAAGAAATAACACACCTGGACTATTAAAAAAAAATACGGGGGGCTGGAGAGATGGCTCAGTGGTTAAGAGCATTGCCTGCTCTTCCAAAGGTCCTGAGTTCAATTCCCGGCAACCACATGGTGGCTCACAACCATCTGTAAAGAGGTCTGGTGCCCTCTTCTGGCCTGCAGACATACACACAGACAGAATATTGTATACTTAATAAATAAATAAATAAATATTTAAAAAAAAATACGGGCTTTGGCAGAGCGCTACTCCCCTTTCTCTATTATTATTGCTACACAACGAAAAGGACCAGGGGGGGGGGGGGGTGATGTGCAGTGCTGGTATTGAAATCTCACTGACTCCTTCCGCACTCCTTGTCAATTCCCGACTTTGTCAAATCAACTATCGTGAATCTTTGATGTGGGTTGGCCCTTTAGGAACTCAGAGAAACAAGACAGACCTATTTCATTCCAGAAACCTCCCAGTTCCTGAGCCCTAGCCCTGGAAGTCTCAAAGCCATCACATCCAGAAATCTCTCTAGTCCCTGCTAGTGGTGAACTCACTTCGTCTTCCCCAGGACCACTAATTATTTCTCCGTGTTTTCCTCTGAGATCTGAGGTCAGCTTTCTTCTTCCTCCCTCTGGCCTCTCCATGATCTCCATTCTCTAGACAACATGTCTAGAACTGAGTCTTATAGGCACCGAGAGAGTGTATCTTGAGGGCACTTGGCATTTCTAGGACACGAGTGACATCACAAAATTCCGAGAGCTCTCCGGGATACCGTAGAATTTCCAGAGAAGGGACTGCTGATGTCGTGAGGCACGGCCTTTACCTCCTTGCTAATATTTCTCCCCGAACTGACCAACCGACCGACTGACCGGAACCTGAGGTTTCCTTTCCAGGAGTCTCTCCTGCGACACAGAGGGAGCCATTCAGGATTTCCTCCTTCCAAAACCAGAAATTTCTCTCTGCTTCATTAAAATCTTTTCACTACTTCCTTCTCCCATGGGGAGTTAGTTAGTTGAACACTCACTTTTTTCATGAATGTCCCTTCCTCCCTCTCCGGAACATCTCATATGACTGATTCATACTCAGTAAATCAGTAATATGAGAAATTAGGCCAGGAGGACACGGAAGATGAGGGTTGAGTCCTCTGAAGTGAACAAGCACTTAGGGAAGGCTAAACTTAAGGGAATTTGACTCTGAGTGGCAAGACATGAATAGCTGCTGCCAAGGCACAGATGCAGGCATCGGGCTGAGGCACCAACTGGGCCCTTGGCATCCTCCTGCATCATCAGAGCTGTGTGAGAAACTCAGACCAAAGGAGGGCCGTGTTCAAAGGGAGAGGGCATTTTCTATGGATGGCTGCCAGCTATCTCTTGGCTTCTGTAAGTACAGGAACTCAACAAAGACAGAGACATGCCAGACAGGAGGTTTTGGTAAAAATCTGAACTGAACTGAATAGAAACTGGCTATTACGTATTAGTGTTTTCAGAGTTATGTCTGAGGAACAAAATACTTAAATAAAATAAAACCAAATCCTTAAAAAACATCCAGGTGTCCTCTGAGGGGGCATGGAAAACAAAACAAAACAAAAAGATAAGAGGGATTTTAGTTGTTCCAAAAACCCTCAGAGCCGGGCGGTGGTGGCGCATGCCTTTAATCCCAACACTTGGGAGGCAGAGGCAGGTGGATCTCTGTGAGTTCGAGGCCAGCCTGGTCTAGAAGAGCTAGTGCCAGGACAGGCTCCAAAGACACAGAGAAACCCTGTCTCGAAAAACCAAAAAAAAAAAGAAAAAAATTAAATAAAAATAAATAACCTGAGATAAACAAAGAAAAAAGGAAAGCACCTATTTTTCCTTCCTTCCTTCCTTTCTTCCTTCCTTCCTTCCTTCCTGTTTTCTTCTTTTATTATTTTTTATTTTTGGTTTCTCTGTATAATACCTTTAACTCACTATATAAACCAGGCTGTCATCTTGGTGACATTATGGTTTTGTTTTTTCTTATTTCTGGTCTGAAAATTGACAGATTGACATTTCTTCTCCCTCTCTCTTTCTCATTTAATTCATGTTTTATTTTATGTATTTATTCATTCATTTATTTATTTATTTATTTATTTTTGTTTGTGTTTTGGTTTTGATTTTCAAGGCATGGTTTCTCTGTTGTCTTAGAACTAGCTCTTGTCGACCAGGCTGTCCTCAAACTCCCAGAGATCCAACTGCCTCTCTGCCAGATATGGAACCAGTCATCTTGGTTAGTTCAAAAGCCACCCCATAAACACATGTGCGCGTGTTTATGACATGAACATGTGAGACATGAACACATGAGAAACAGGAAGGAACGAGGAGTGGTGTCCACTCTCTCACTAAATGCAGGCCTGCCTGCAGTGATTGAAAGAATCAGAAATGGAGAGATGGAATTTCTGGACTTTCCAGAAACCACATGGTGGAAATCTAGTGCCCTCTTCTGTTGACAGGGCCTAGATGTGCATATTTGCTGTTTTCTGGTTGAAGCTGGGAAACAGTACCTTCTTGCTGAAGTTGGATAATTGTTGAATTCAGCCATTTTCAGGTTTCATAGAAAACAAAACAAAACAAAACAAAAAGCCCCTTCTTGGTTTTATTTCACATTTTAATTTGTTTTTGGTTTTTTTTTTTTGTTTTTTGAGACAGGACCTGTCTTTTTATTTGTGTTTCAGACAAACTATTTTACTACATGGCCCAGGACTTCTTCTTTCTGAACACTTATGCTGCAAATACAATCTTTTTTTTAAATTAATTATTTATTATGTATACAGCACTCCTTCCATGCATGACTGCAGGCCAGAAGACCCCATTACAGATGGTTGTGAGCCACCATATTGTTGCTAGGAATTGAACTCAGGACCTTTGGAAGAACAGTCAGTGCTCTTAACTTCTGAGCCATCTCTACAGCCCCTGAAAATATAATCTTAAAAGAAAAAGTAAAATTAAAATGAATGGCCTGGAATTAACAAAGACAAAAAAGGGGAAAAAAACCCTGCATTTTCTTGCTTGCTTGCTTTTTTTTTCTCTTCTTTTAGTATTTTTTGGGGCACGATTTCTCTGTGTAACAGCCCTAGCTGTCCTGGAACTCAGTTTATAGTCCAGGCTGTCTTATTGGTAACGTTCTCTTTTTATTCTTATTTCCTATCTGTAAATCCACATTTCTTCTCTCTCTCTCTCTCTCTCTCTCTCTCTCTCTCTCTCTCTCTCTCGCTTTCTCTCTCTCTCTCAATTTATTTATTTCTTGTTTGGTTTTGTGTTTTGCTTTATGAGACAGGGTTTCTCTGCTGATTTGGAGACTGTTCTTGGAACTAGCTACTTTTTGTAGACCAGGCTGGCCTAAAACTCCCAGAGATCCTGCCTCTGCCAGATATGGAGCCAGTGCTCTTGAATGCCTTCATCTGGTGAGGTCAAAATATACCCCCCCCACACACACCAAACACAATCACAGGCACAGGCACACCCAGAGACACATAAATAAACTTTTAAATTAAGAGCCTGGAGAGCTAGTT
Organism: Microtus oregoni; assembly: GCF_018167655.1. Lineage (NCBI taxonomy): Eukaryota > Metazoa > Chordata > Mammalia > Rodentia > Cricetidae > Microtus > Microtus oregoni. Next base: position 3,334 of record NW_024543838.1, on the reverse strand, counting down.
TCTGGGCTCTTCCTGAGAAATTGGGTTCAATTCCCAGCACCTGCATAGTTAAATAAATCATAAAAAAAAATTCTTTAAGAAATTGAAATTAAACTACACAACTGGAAACACTGTCTCAACTAAAAGTAAAATAAAATGTAAAAGAGTGCAGTGCTAAGTGCAGTTATGAAAATGTTTGGAAATATGACACCTTCCCTGTCTCCCCCACATACACAGGCACACCGAGAGAGAGGTTTAAATAAATGTGGTGGTGGCACATGCCTTTATTCCCAGCACACAGGGGGCAGAGGCAGGTGAATTTCTTGGGAGTTGGAAGCCAGCCTGGTCTACAAGAGCTAGTTCCAGATCAGCTAGGACTGTTACCCAGGGAAACCCTGTTTCGAAAAACAAGACAAAAAAATTAAAATTGAAGTAAATGTACAAGCCAAAGCTACAGGCCCTGGCCTCCACTCCTGTCCCTGAAGGCACCTGGTAAAAGTGAGAAGGCAGATTTCAGAGACTAGTAAAGTTCGAGGTCACCAGCCCTTCCTAACAGCTAGAACTCCTTGCTGAACCATTAAAGGGTGAGTCTAAGGCGGGCAGTGGTGGCACACGCCTTTAATCCCAGCACTCTGGAGGCAGAGGTAGGCAAATCTCTGGGAGTTCCAGGACAGGCACCAAAGCTACAGAGAAAACTTGTCTTGAAAAGCCAATAAATAAATAAATAAATAAATAAATAAATAAATAAATAATATAAAGGGTGAGGCTACAACTTGATTGGTCTGCTTAGATATGTATTTTTTTTATTTTTTTGTTTTTTTTAGATATGCATATTTTTGTTATAGTCGTTTTTTTTTAAATTTATTTATTATATTATGTGTATAGCATTCCTTCCACGTGTGCCTGCAAGCCAGAAGGGGGCACCAGGTCTCATTATAGATGGTTGTAAGCCACCATGTGGTTGCTGGGAATTGAACTCAGGACCTGTGGAAAAGCAGTCAGTGCTCTTAACCTCTGAGCCATCTCTCCAGCCCTGTTATAGTCGTTTTTGTTTTACTGGGCAGGAAAAGATATCCAAGTGGGAATTTTTCCACAGCTGCTTTAATTTTCTCAGACTCTGTATTTAGGATGAGAAGTGGGGTGTGGGGTAGGTTGTACAAACACAACTACTGAAGAAAAGAAACCCCAAGAAAGCAAGCGAGTGGTTGCCATGGTGAAATGTCTTTGAAAGGCATTTAGGTGACTGGGAACTGCCCTTGCTGCCTCCCTCCTTTCCTCCCTCTCACCAATCCATAATTGTGGCAGCCCCTTGGCCCACATAGTCCTTTCACTGATCGGTCAGACACACTCTTTGTTTTATTTTTTAATTTTTGAATTGTGGGTGAAGTCAATTAATTGAGCTCTTAGATTATCATCATCATCATCATTATTATTATTTGTTTATTTGTGGTTTTTCTACATAGGGATTCCCTTTGTATGCTTGTTTGCCCTGGAACTCACTTTGTAGACAAGGCTGGCCTCAGACTCACAGAGATCTAGCTGCCCCTGCCTCTACCTCTGCCTCCTAGTGCCGGAATAAAAGGCCTGTACTAAACACACTTTTAGTTTCTCTGTGTCTGTCGTCGCTTTGCCTGCAGAACAAGGTAGCCTCAAACTCACAGCGATCTGCCTGCCTCTGCCTCTCCTGATCTCTGAGGGCTGAGAACTGAGAATAAAGAAATGTGCTGCCACCATTACCCAGCTAGGCAGCTGCCCAAAATATACTGCTGCTGCGGCAGCAGTAAAAAAAAAAAATAACCTGAGATAAACAAAGAAAAAAAGGAAAACACCAGTTTTTCTTCCTTCTTTCCTTTTTTCCTTCTTTTCTTCCTTCCTTGTTTTTTTTCTGTTTTCTTCTTTTATTATTTTTTTGGTACAGGGTTTCTCTGTATAATACCTTTAACTCACTATATAAACCAGGCTGTCATCTTGGTGACATTATGGTTTTGGTTTTTTTTCTTATTTCCTGTTTAATCATTTCTCTCTCCTCTCTCTCTCTCTCTCTCTCTCTCTTCTCTCTCTCTCTCTCTCTCTCTCTCACACACACACACACTCACACACACACACACACACAGATTTAATTTATGTTTTTTATTTTTGTTTGTGTTTTTGTTTTGATTTTCAAGGCAGGGTATTTCTCTGTTGCTTTGGAGCCTGTCTTTGGAACTAGCTCTCGTCGACCAGGCTGGCCTCAAACTCCCAGAGATCCACCTGCCTCTCTGCCAGATATGGAACCAGTCCTTTTGAATGCTTCATCCTTCCTGGTCATTAAAAATTTGAAATGAAACTAAGTTCTACACAACTGGAAAGACTGTCTCAATAAAAGTTAAGTAAAATGTTCTGAAATAGGGCACCTTCCCTGCCCCCCCCCCCCCCCCACCAAGACACACTTGGGTGCAGACCAAGAGATACAAAACAAAATTTGAAATGAACTAAATGTACATGAAATTAACAGAATGAGATACTAAAAACTTAGTTGGATTGTCACTGTGGTGCACATCTTTTATTCTATCATCCAAGAGACAGAGACAGGTGTACCTCTGTGAATTCCCAGGTTTTGGAGAGAGGCCCCCATCCCAAATTAAAAAAAAAGAAGAAAGAAACATTATGAACTGTCTCCTTGTTTCTAGAAACTTGTTTTGATTGCATTTCTCTGATGACTAAGCATGTTGAACATTTCCTTAAGTGTCTTCAGCATTTTAGATTCCTCGGTTGAGAGTTCTCTGTTTAAGTCTGTACTCCATTTTGTGAATTAGATTATTTGTTCTTGAGATGACCAATGTCTTGTGTTCTTTGTATGTTTTGGAGATCAGACAGACCTCTGTCTGATGTGGGGTTAGTGAGATCTTTTTCCATTCTGTAAGGCCGTCATTTTGTCTTGTTGGCCGTGTTCTTTGCTTTACAGAAGCTTTTCAGTTTCAGGAGGTCTCTCTCACTTATTAATTGTTTCTCTCAGTGTCTGTGCTACTGGGGTTCTATTTAGGAAGCGGTCTCCTGTGCTGATGCGTTCAAATGCGTTTGATATTTTTATTTTTATATTCTTTTATTGTGGATGAAGTCAATTATTTGAACTCTCAAATATTTTTATGTTATTATCTCTTTATTTGTTTGTTTATTTGTGGTTGTTCAACATAGGGTTTCATTGTGTGCCCTTGTATGCGTATGCCCTGGGACTCACTTTGTAGACAAAACTGGCCTCAGACTCACAGAGAGCCATCTGCCTCTGCCTCCTAATGCTGGGATTAAAGGCTAAACAACCTTTTTTATTATTTATTTCCTAATAATTTATTTTGTCGGCATTGGTGTTTTGCCTGCA